>NW_024081252.1:164423-502952 GCF_003009895.1 Hyaena hyaena | reverse complement strand
TCTCTCTCTCTCTCTCTCTCTCTCTCTCTCTCTCTCTCACACACACACACACACACACACACACACACCCCAAAACAAAAACAAAGGGGGGGGTAGGAGGAGAAGGGGCGGGATGAGTGTTGTTTGGAGAGGGAGGGTGATCCGGAACGGGAAGAGAACGATGATGGGAGACTAAGGGAGAGGACCCGAGTTTGGAACCTTGCAGGCCTCCCCTTTCTTGGTTCTTTTGGCCTCACAACTTTTCTATTCTGTGTTTATGAGCCGTAACTACCGCTCTGGAGACCTGGACCACATGGTTGGTGATAAGAACTGGTTGAACTCCGGTTAAGTCCAGAGTAGTTGTCTTCGGACACTGTTTTGGGGGCGGAGATGATGGGGGGGGGGGGCGTCGTGTATGGAGAGGACCCTCTTCTAAGCTGCTTCCATTTCGTCTAACTTGCTCCTACTTCCTTTTCCATCATATCCATGCGCGGCAAAGCCTTTGTTCAATTCTCTGGAATTGAGGAAGTGATGTTTATTGTCTCCTTGCACATTTAGGCTTAAACGAAACAAAAGTGGAAACTCCAAACTTCTTTTCATGAGCAAGTCTCTGGATTGCTTGCAGAGAAAGCTTCCGGTGGCTTTATTCGTAGTTGCTATTAAGAGCTTGCCTGGGTAAACAGCTTTGTTTTTGAGAGGTTTATCCTATAGGTTAGCCAGAGCCATCTCACAGATTGTACTGCAGATCAGTACATGGCGGGGATCTCCGTAATTCCGGCGTCTGACCTTTCCTTCTTGAACAGTCTACTCCTGGGAACCAACAGGTCTCAGTGCTTGTATTTTGCTTTCATGTAGAGTGGAGTAGCTCAAGTGGGAGTCAAGTTTTAAAGTCATCCTGCGAGGCAAACTGCCATGGGATCAGAATTCTTAAAAATTCCTTAGAAGGTGCAAGGTTGTAGATGGCTATTCTGTTTCTAAGTAAATCCGGCACAGTTTTTCCTTCAGCTATAAACTTGTTACTGTTTCTCTGTTATCTGTTTCCAGATAAAGTACTTAACTTGCCTGTAGGGGTCGTGTTGCACAAATATATTTGAATGGAATAGAGCCCTTCCACGTTGTAAGGTGTACTGGGCCCTGCTGGCACTGAGAGGCACTGAGGGAGAAGGAAGACTAACCAAGGAGAACAGAATGTTTGTGATTCCCATTTTAGACTTCTTCTGGAGGGTGTTCTCGTGGATTGGAAAGCAGCAGGCAAGACTGCTGGCATTGTTCAGTATTATTATTTCTCTCTTTTTTGGCTGGCATATCCAGTAATTTATGCTAAGCTAAACGTGCATAAGGTGATTCCTTTTCTGTGTTTGAATGGCACTACATTTTGGGGTTTGCAAGCTGTTTCGCCACAGTTTTCCTAGAAAAGGGTTTGCTGTGAGAACATCTTAGGTATGTTTGCTTGTGGTCTGCACATGTGCTCTCCATTTGTCAGGTATGTATAACAGTGGTTAGCTTTTTGAAAACGGCTTAGCTTTTGAAAAAAATTTTCTTTTGGAAATGGAAGCCATGACAGTGCCTTTTAAAATCAATGTCTCTAGGGGCGCCTGGGTGGCTCAGAAAGTTAGGCGTCTGACTTCGGCTCAGGTCATGATCTCAGGTCCATGGGTTCGAGCCCCACGTCAGGACTGTGCTGACAGCTCAGAGCCTGGAATCTGCTTCAGATTCTGTGTCTCCCTCTCTCTCTGCCCCTCCCCAACTCATACTCTGTCTCTCTCCCTCTCAAAAATAAGTAAAACATTAAAAATAAAATAAAATTAATGTTTCTAAGTTTCCGTTTCTTACCCTTGGAAAAATGTAGTGAAGTTGTTGTGAGGTTTCTCCGTTGTTAACTTTGAAGCAAAACCCCACATTTTGTATCATACCAACTGTATCTGTTTTGTATTATCTCTAAAAGATGAGGACTCTTTAAAAAAAAAAACCCGGACAGTATTAACACCACAAAAAAAAAAAAAAAAAAAAACCACCCAAACAAAAACCCAAAACCAGCCATTGTTCAGACTTTTGTCTTAAAAACGTCAGTTTAATGTTCATTTATTTTTGAAAGAGACAGAGCTTGAAATGGGGGAGGAGCAGAGAGAGGGGGAGACACAGAATCCTAAGCAGGCTCCAGGCTCTGAGCTGTCAGCATAGAGCCTGATGTGGGACTTGATCTCACAAACCATGAGATTATGACCCAAGCTGAAGTCAGACGCTTGACTGACTGAGCCACCAAGGCACCCCAAAAATGTCAGTTTAAAAAAATTTTCTAACAGTTTGTTTAAAGCAGGCCCTAATTAAGGTCTATAGATTTTGATTGGTTGATACATCTGTTAAGAGTCTTTTACTTTTAGGACTTAGAATTTGTTGAAGAATGTGGGTTATTCACAGCAGTTTCTGGATTTTGCTGGTAGCCTTTCTGTGGTGTCATTTAACATGTTCCTCTGTCCTCTTTATTTCCTGTAAATTGGTCTAGAGGTTAGGTCAGATTCAAGTTAGATTTTTTTGGCAAGAGTAATTCATAGTGGTGATGTATTCTGTCAGGAGGCACATGATTCCTGGTTGTCTCTTTTTGTGGTAATTACAGACGTTGCGGTATTTTAACAACTTTAAGTATAGTTCATACTGTAAAACGTATCCATTTTAATGTAGAGTTCAGTGATTTTTACTAAATATACGGAGTTGTGCAGTCATCAGATAGTTTAGTAACATTTCTGTCACCTCAATAACATACCTCATGCCATTTACAGTGAATCCCCATTCTTATCCCACTTCTGTAGTCTACTTTCTGCCTTTATAGATTTGCCTTTTCTGGGTATTTCAGATAGATGCCATTATGATACTGTCCAGATCTTTGAATTCTTTGGGAGTTACAAAATCGTGATATTTTCTCAGTCCGTATTTCCTAGCTTTATAATTTCTATTAAACTTTCCCTCAACTCTAAAGTTACTTAGTACAATTTACATAGGAAAGACAAGATACATATTTTTTTTATTTGTTTGTTTGTTTGTTTTAAATTTAATGTTTATTTTGGAGACAGAGAGAGTGAGAGAGCAGGAGTAGAGGAAAGGCAGAGAGAGGAAGACACGGCATCTGAAGCAGGCTCCAGGCTCTGAGCTGCCAGCAGAGCCTGATGCAGGGCTCAAGCCCACAAACTGCGAGATCATGACCTGAGCTGAAGTCAGACGCTTAACCAACTGAACCACCCAGGCACCCCAACAAGATACATATTTTAAAAAATAGATTGATTTATTGGCATTCTTCAGTGGTGACCAGTGAGGTTTATTTTCTTAGGTTTAAATCCATGAGTTCCTAGTAAACTGAGAAGTTTGAATACATTGTAGTGACTATTCATAATGGTGTTTATATTATTTTTTTCTTTGACCAGAGGGAACCTCTTCCTGAGGTTTTTTTTTTTGACACAACCTTAAGAGCTTCTTAGCTGGGGAGCCTCATTCAAAGGGTTTAGTGTAAATACCTAATTGTCTTCTTTTTAGTCTTCTCTTTGCTGCTTGGGGGCCAAAGGTATATTTTTGCTTGTGTTCCTTTTGCTGCTTCACTCTTAGGGAAATGTATTCATAGTCCTACCCACTTCCCCTAAAGTAGTTTATGGTTGTGTTTGAAACGACACCAGTCTACCGCCATATTACCCTGAATGCACCTGATCTCTGAAATGACACCAAAAAGGAAGTGCATTGTTTCAGTGAGGAAAATAAGGAAGTGAAGTGGTACTGATTTAACATTGATGGGCATAGATGGCTTTGTGCCCTCTTTCAGGAGAAAATCTTAAACACAGTGTAGAATCGAATCAGAGTCCTTGTATTTTCTTAATTATGGTCATATAGTGGAATTTACTCCACACTCGGTTTGAACTTCCCCCCTTCTTGAATTTTTTTATATGTTCATTTGTAAGTCTTTAATTCATACCATTCATACCATCATACAGAACGGAAACGAGAAGAAATGGATTCTGCCTGTAACAAGTGTCCACCCATATTTGTTAGGAACATACCAGTCTACTTAATTTTCGAAGTAATTATAGTAAGTCTGTTATAATTTCAGAGAAACATCTGTTGTAGTATAGGGTACCTTGAATAAATGGAATCTTTCAGGGTTGCCAGCAAACCAACAGGTTTCCCAGAAATTTCTCAGAGAAATGATGATGTTTGAGAATGACAATTTTGTTTTGATGCAGATTCTTATTGTTGCATCTGCCTGTCAGGAAAGTAGGAAGCAAAGATTCATTTTACTGTTTCTAGGAATTTTCCTCTGAATATGTATATGTACTACTGGAGCCCACTCTTACATTGTGTTGAATATTCATGTGGTGGGGTTGCCCTATTAATTTTTTTTAAGTTTATCTGTTTATTTTGAGAAAGAGCATAAGCAGGGGAGGGACAGAGAGAGAGAGAAAAAGAGAGAGAGAGGGAGGGAGGGAGGGGGAGAGATGGAGACAGACAGACATAATATCCCAAGCAGCTCTGCAGGGTCAGCACAGAGCCTTATGTGAGGCTCCAACTTATGAACTGTGAAATCATGACCTGAGCTGATATCAGGAGTCGGACTCTTAACCAATTGAGCCACCAGGTGCCATTGGGGTTGGCTTTTTAAGTAAAGACCGTTATGATAAGCTCCTTTTGGTCTTTTTTATGATTAAGCGTCTTATTGCTATAGTAATAGCATTACTCTGAAGCTGAACCATACTGAATTTTATTTTGCAGAATACTGTTCCCTCCACCGTTTCTTAACAGAATATACACTGTAAATCATTTTTTTTTTTTCCTGTTGAATTATTTATACTTGCCATCTTCTTGGGGCGCCTTAGTGATTCAGTTGGTTAAGCGTCAGACTTCAGCTCAGGTCATGATCTCACATTTTGTGATTTTGAGCCCCACATCGAGCTCTGTGCTGACAGCTCAGAGGCTGGAGCCTGCTTCAGATTCTGTGTCTCCCTATCTCTCTGACCTTCTCCACTCATGCTCTGTCTCTGTTTCTCAAAAATAAATGTTAAAAAAAAATTATATACTTACCATCTTCTCAACTCCTAATGTTGAATTGCTTAGTTTCTTTATATTATTATGTGTTTAAAAGTAGACATTAGTAACTCCAATTCTAATTTTTATTGTGGTGGTTAAAGGTTCAATTAGCAAGTGGGGTTGTTTTTTACAAGATCTAAACTCCCTTGCTGCATGATCTAGTTGCACAGATCTAAAGAGGCACTATGTTAAGTTAATTTCCTCTAGTTATATTTGACTTTTTGATGGTGGAGAAAAGGAGTTTCCCCTTTTTTAGCAGGTGGAAGAAGGAGTCCCATGGCCATATTCACTATGTACTTGTTAAGACTTAGATGTACATTCTTTCAGGCTCTCAGAGATCTGGGTACATGTAAACTAGCTAAAGCAATTCCTTTAAAAATGTTGACATGACTTTGTCTCTGTGCAGGTGTTGTGAAAGTCACACATAAGGGAATATTTGGTCACTGGAGCGATTCTAGTCTTTAGGTAGTCTGGAAAGGGCTCAAAAACTGGTTTATGGTAGTGGTTTCACTTCTGTGCTGAAGGGCAGGCTGGGCAAAAGGTTCTTCAGGTTTGCTTGTTTCTTTCTCTCTCTCTCTTCCTCCCTCCTTCCCTCCCTCCGTCCCTCCCTCCCTCCCTCCCTCCCTTCCTTCCTTCCTCTCTTTCTTCCTCTCTTTCTTTCTCTCCCTCCCTCCCCTCTCTTATTTTTAAGTAATTGCTAAACCCAACATGAGTCTCAACCTTAAAACCCCGAGATCAAGAGTAGCATGCTCTACTGATTGAGCCAGCTAGGCATCCCAGTTTCTTCCGATTTCTTAAGTAATTTTAGTTTCTTCAGGTTAAAGAACTGTGTGTGTGTATGTGTTTGTGTCTTGACCAAGGCAGGTTTCCCCATCATAATAAATGGGGAGTAAATATAAATATAATAGTCTTATTGTTTCAGCTTATTGAACTGGTAAAGTGATTTTTTTGATACCTTTGCTTTGTTGACATCTTGCCAGTGTGTACATTTATGTGATTTCAAAATATGTTTTGAATCTAGATCAAATCAACCGTTGGCTTGCCCTCTAACAAAGTCAGTTGAAAGTGACCGCTCAAGTTTCTTCAAGATGCCTGCAGCACTTGTGGAGAACAGCCAGGTTATCTGTGAAGTCTGGGCCAGCAATCTCGAAGAAGAGATGAGGAAGATCCGAGAAATTGTGCTCAGCTACAGTTATATTGCCATGGTAAAGAGCTCAACTCTTTCTCCCTCACCTTGTGCTGTGGACTCAGGGAATACTCAGTGTGAGATTTTGAAAGAAAGACTTCCACTAAAGCCATGGCAAATTAAACTTGGTGGAAGGTTGTGAGCCTTTTTTGAAACCTCAGGGTAGCCAGTGGGTCTGAGAAGGATGTAACCTCTAGTGTCTTAGATTTTGTGTAATGTGACTCTTTGTTTACAAATGCTTAAAGCAAAAGTTGTGTTAGCCAATAGGGCACATCTGTCTCACAGATAAGATGAATTTGACAGTGTTGGAAAATAGTTTTTAAAAATTAGTTAGCAGCATTTAAATGTAAAGAGACCTCTCTTAAAGTCCAGATTTCTGGCATCTCTGGAAAACAGTGGGAAGATCTGCCGTTATAGGATCCACATTCTTTTTTTTTTTTTTTTAGAAATAGTTTGTCAAATTAGTTTCCACAAGGATCCACATTCTTGCCTGACACTGAGTAGCTGGAGAGGCAGATGTGTGTCATGGTACTATCAGAGGCCTCTTTTAGAGGAGGCTGCACCGCTAGCTTGCTCCAGTCCCCATTACTCAGAAGCATTACATCTTTAGGCTTGTATTTAAAATTCTCTGTGGTCTTGTTCCAGGCTTTTTATTCAAGGTAAGTATAGCTGTTGTTTTTTTCTGAATTACTGTTTCATTTCCCTGTATTCGTATTTTTATTCATACATTGTTCTTAACCTCGACTTTTCTTAATTGATGTATAGTTAGTTGAGGTGTTAGCCAGCACAGAGCCCAATGCTGGGCTCAAACCCGTGAACCGCAAGATCATGAACTGAGCTGAAGTTGGATGCTCAACCAACTAAGCCACCCAGGCGCCCCCTGAAGTCAATATTTTAAGATAGATTTTTGTGCCCAAGCTTGTGCTTGTCATACAAGTTTTATAAATTGAGATAAAATTTTTATTTATGAATGAGCAATTCAGCATCCACTGTTTTGTGAAACCTACTGATGACAGACTCTCTCCTTTTCTAGGACACAGAATTTCCAGGTGTTGTGGTGCGACCAATTGGTGAATTTCGTAGTTCCATAGATTACCAGTATCAGCTTTTACGGTGCAATGTTGACCTTTTAAAAATTATCCAGCTGGGCCTTACATTCACAAATGAAAAGGGAGAATATCCTTCTGGAATCAACACTTGGCAGTTCAACTTCAAATTTAACCTTACGTAAGTGAGACGCTTCTCAGTGTTATTCTTCGATCTGCTGCATTTGTGCAGACTGTGATTTCTAACTGGTTTTATTAATTTAAAGTTTTCTTTCTGTTGAAACCAGGTAAGGATTGGACACAGCAGCCAGAGAATGGAATAAGGAATCTCAGAAAGTAAAGTCCCTCTTAAAGAACACTTACAGGTCAACAGTAAAAAGACAACTCAATTAAAAGTGGGCATCAGATCTGACTAGACATTTCTCCAGAGAAGATATAGATATGGCTAATAAACCCATGCAGAGATGGTCACCATCACTAGTCATGAGGGAAATGTAAATCAAAACCACAGTGAGATACCACTTCATGCTCACTAGGTGGCTATAATGAGAAAGACAGAAGAACAAATGTTGGCCAGGGTGTAGAGGAATTAGAATCCTCATTGCTATTGGGAAAGTAAAATGGTGCAGCCTCTTTGGAAAATAGGCAGTTTCTCAAACGGTTAAACAGAGTTATCATATGTCCCAGCAATTTCACTTGTAGGCATCTACCCAGGAGAAATGAAAACACACATCCATACAAAAACTTGTATGTGAACGTTCATAACAGCATTATTTGTAAAGGCCCTAAAGTGGAAACGATCCAAATGTCTGTGAACTCATGAATGGCTACAATAAATGTGGCATATACATACAATGAATTGTTATTGGACAGTGAAAGAAAGAAGTACTAATGTATGTTGTATATTGATGTGCTTTGAAAATATTATGCTAAGGGGAAAAAGACACAAAAGACCGTGTATTGTATGATTTTATTTATATGAAATGTTCAAAATCGGCAAATCTATAAAGTCTGAACAGGTTAGTGGTTGTCTAGAGTGTAGGGGGGTGGTGACGTGATGGGGTAGTGGGGAATGATTGCATAATGGGTTTTCTTTTTGAGGTGATGAAATGGTTTATAATTGACTGTGGTGGTAGTTGCACAATTCTGTGGAAATACTCAAAACTGTTGAATTGTATACTTTAAATGAGTGAATTGTTTGCTTAGTATGTGAATTATAGCTCAATAAGGGTGTTTAAAATGAAAAAGTAAGGTCAATTCCCCAGTTAGGGGATCAGTGTTTAAATTGTAGTTCTGCCATTTTTTAGGTGGGTGGTTTCGGGTTTATTTTACCTTCTGTAATTCAGTTTCCTTACCTGTAAAATAAGATTATTATGTTTCATAATAGAAGAAATAAGATACAGAGTTGATGCTAATCAAGAGTAGGTGGAACTGAAGCCTGTTTGATTGTTTGATAGTGGGCAGATTTTGATGTTCTAAAAATGTGGTAAAAAATACGTAACATAAAATTTGCCATCCTAACCAATTTTAAGTCTGCAGTTCAGTTGTGTTAAGTGAGTTTGCATTGCTGTGAAACAGAACTCCGGAACTTCCTCATCTTGCAAATCTGACATTCTACCTACTAAACAACTCTGCTTGTTCTTTTTTTTTCTCCAGCTCTTGGTAACTACCATACTATTTTCTGTTTCTGTCAATTTGACAGATTTTAGATACCTCATATAAGTAGAATCACACAGTATTTGTCTTTTTGTGACTGGCTTATTTCACTTAACATAATATCCTTAAGGTTCATCCATGTTGTGGCATGTCAGAATTTTCTTCCTTTGTAAGACTGAATAATATTCCATTGTATGTTTAGACCACATTTTGTTTATCTGTTCATCCATTGATGGGCAGTTAGATTGTTTCCACTTCTTGACTTCTGTGAGAATTGCTGCTGTTAACATAGATGTGACCCTGCCTTTACTTTTTTTGGATATATACCCAGAAGTGGGATTGCTGGATCATTTGGTGGTTCTGTTTTTAAGTTTTTGAGGATGATGTAATCTTTTAAGGGGAAAACTTAGTAGAGACTATCATTTTGCTGATTATATGAGGTGGTTTTATGTATGAGGTGTCTTTCTTATTGGGCCACAGTTCTTGAATATTGCTTTGTTTACCTGGGCGTCAGGAGCCTTTGGTAGCCCAGGAATAATCTTTTGATTGTTCATGTGCTTTGGAGAGTTCTCTGAGGTTCAGGAATAATTTGGGGAGATGATCTGGGTTTTTCTTTTAACTGCATTTTTTTCCAGTCCATTGCCACAGCTTGTTATTTATACCTTAATGATAATTAATACACAAAGGAAAATAAAAATACCTTGGTTGTCTGTCTTAAGTTTATGTGAAAAACAAATGAAATAGTGAAATCTAGTGGAAAAAGAGTTAACGTAATGCAAGGATGGATCAGAAAATGATGTCTTTTTCCCCTACTTTTCTCTCACTACTTTTGTGATATGTGGTATTATAAATATTCCTGTGTTTAAATTGATGGATGTATCTTTGCAGTGGAATATTATGCCAGAGTTGCAAAGGATGTGTATTTATCAGCCTTGGTCTGGAAGATGGTCTGTGCTGTGTAGATGTAGAGGTGGAGGTATGGAGGTGGAGAAAATAGTCTGCAAGGCTATATAAACTGAGTTGTTAACAGTTGTATCTGTGAAGTAGCATTATAAGAACATTTTTAAGAGTATTTTAAATGTTTTTGTATTGGTTGATCCTGTTTAAACAGTGAGAAATGTGGATCTTTTGTATTTAAGAAATTTGTGGAGGCAGATCTCACTTTTCCATCTGCCACAGAGATTAGATTATCTACTTTGCATGCTTGCTGGAATACTGAAAATAAATGAATTGATCTGTTCTTAAATTATGAAAGCCTTTCAAGGATACTTGTCTGTAATTAAAAGGTGACGTTAATATTGCTGCCCACTACGCTGTTAGATTATCCACTACTAAGAGGTGAATGCCTTCTTTTTCAGAGAGGACATGTACTCCCAGGATTCCATAGATCTCCTTGCCAACTCAGGACTGCAGTTTCAGAAGCACGAAGAGGAAGGGATTGACACATTGCACTTCGCAGAGCTGCTTATGACATCAGGGGTGGTTCTCTGTGACAACGTCAAATGGCTTTCATTTCATAGGTCAGTCTCAGAGCATCTGTATTTCTCTTGTTTTGGAGCAGGGGGTTGCATTCTGACGTTATTTTTGCAGTACTGCTCGCTGTCTTCTTTTGGTCACTTACGAAGAAGTTATGAAGTTGAAATGGTAACTTGCCCATGGTTCAGTTTTTCCGAAAAGTACTGTAGAGCTCATACTGGTTTGTTTCATACAGTATTGGGTTCTATCATATGACTATCAGTGGTTACATTCCAAGTGGAAAGATGGAGGAGGGGGAGGATCAAAGCACTTGATCATCTTTCTTTTAAGTGACTGGCCTGGAATTTCCTAGGTACTCAAAAGACAGATTCCTCTTAAGAGATGTTAATTTACATTTTTCAGCACTTTAGAATCTTTGGTGAATAAAACCCACTTTTACAAACCCTTGGGCTCTCTTATATGTCTCTCATATTAGTGTGACTTGTTGGTATTTAACAGAAAGTTCAGATTACAGTAGGATAAACTGGTTTGGAACACTGAAAGTTACTCATATGAGGTTGGATCATTAAGTTTTGAAGAAATAAAGCAGTTGAACGCTAGGGGCTGGTAACTGATGCTTTTTTGTCTCTTGCCTCATTCTCTTTTGTAGTGGCTATGATTTTGGCTACATGGTAAAGTTACTTACGGATTCTCGTTTGCCAGAAGAGGAACATGAATTCTTTCATATTCTGAACCTTTTTTTCCCATCCATTTATGATGTGAAATACTTGATGAAGAGTTGCAAAAATCTTAAGGTACACAATATATATATTTTTAATTTTTAAAATATATGTTTATTTATTTTTTAATTTACACCCAAGTTAGCATATAGTGCAACATTCATTTCAGGAATAGATTCCTTAATATCCCTCACCCATTTAGCCCGTCCCCTTTCCCACAACCCCTCCAGTAACCCTGTTTGTTCTCCATATTTAAGAGTCTCTTATGTTTTGTTCCTCTCCCTGTTTTTATATTATTTTTGTTTCCCTTCCCTTATGTTCATCTGTTGGTATTTTAAAGTCATATATATTTGTCTTTCTCTGACTATTTCGCTTAGCATAATACTCTCTGGTTCCATCCATGTAGTCGCAAATGGCAAGATTTCATTCTTTTTGATTGCCAAGTAATATTCCATCATGCGTGTGCATGCGCGCGTGTGTGTGTATGACAAGTCTGCTTTTTTGTCTTTTTTTGTTGTTACTAATATTAGGAAATACACACATATTAGTATACACACACTACATACACACACATATCACATCTTTTTTATCCATTCAGCCATCAGGGGACATTTGGGCTTTTTCCCTACTTTGGCTATTGTTGATAGTGCTGCTAGAAACATTGGGGTGCATGTGCCCCTTGGGAACAGCACACCTGTACCCCTTGGATAAATACCTAGTAGTGTACTTGATGAGTCATGGGGTAGTTCTATTTTTAATGATTTGAGGAACCTCCATACTGTTTTCCAGAGTGGCTGCAGTAATGTTTGTTTACTTATGGGAGAGAGAGAGAGAGCGAGCGAGCGAGCATGAGTGGGGCAGAGTCAGAGAGAAAGGGAGACACAGAATCCAAAGCAAGTTCCCAGGCTCTGAGCTGTCAGCACAGAGCCTGATGCGGGGCTCAAACTCACAAACCATGAGATCACTACCTGAGCCAAAGCTGAACACTTAACCAACTGAGCCACCCAGGTGTGTCTATATTTTCCTAATGTTAGTAACAACAAAAAAGACAAAAAAGCAGACTTGTCATTTTGCTTTATTGCTATTTTTAGAAATTAAATTATTATTCTGCTTTCTTAAGTGTCTTCTAGGTGCCAACATTGTGCTAGAGAAGGTATATAGAGCTGATTGGCAAAGGGATTTGTGTGGTGAATGTCTTTAATCTGGGCCTGAAGGGAGCCCTCTGCTTCTCTCATCTTGAGGGAGGTGTTCTTCACTTAGGCCCACGAACCTAGTGAGAGTTGGCACTGTGAGGTGTATGTGCAGTTTGTTAGGGGTGGGGTCTGTGGTGCACCAGACTCTCAGACAGGTTCGTAATCTTGGATAGTTCAAGAACTCAACACCCTAATAAGTTGCTGACAAGAGATTTACTGTCTAGAATTGGATTGGTGTTTTACTTTTTCCTCAATCTTGTTTTATAGCAGTTATGACTTTAAAATAGGGCAGAGGTCTAACGCTATTCATTAATAGTGTATAAAAAAAGAGTTGAAAGTGAAATATTATAATATGGTGTATTGTTTGGAGGGCTGAATGGGATATTGCTGTGGTAAGGCAAATGGCCTGCTCCCACTGGTCATTACTGAAAGAATTAAATGCGAGAACAGACTTAGTTTGACTCCAGTAGACAAGTGGCAGGTTTGAAATATTGTCTTTACTTTCTTCACATCTGCAGGGAGGTCTTCAGGAAGTTGCTGATCAATTGGATTTGCAGAGAATTGGAAGGCAGCACCAGGCAGGCTCAGACTCACTGCTGACCGGAATGGCATTCTTCAGGATGAAAGAGGTAAGGTGGTGGGTTATCTTTGTGGGCCAAGATTTGTTGAAAATTTAGAGTTCTTTTGGAAGTTGACCACTTTGAAAGCAGTTGTTTTGTTTGTCATGATGTTCAGTATCTTAAATATAGTTGGGGAGGCAAAGACACATTCTGAAACAGAGGCCACTCAGCATGGTCAAGTGTAGACATGTACTGGCTGTTCTTAGCAGTTCTCACTCTTGCAGTTATTTGCTTTTCTTCTGGTTTCTCCCATAGAAACAAATTCACATTTGTTTGAACACTCACTTGTTTTATGCTTAAATTGTTAGTTATTGAATGTCTGGCAGCTAACATCATACTCAGTGGTGAAAAGCTGAAAGGTTTTCCTTTAATATCAGGAACAATACAAGCATGCCCACTCTCGCCACTTGTATTTAACATAGTATTTGAAGTCCTAGCCAGAGTAATTAGTCAAGAAAAAGAAATACAAGGAATCTAAATCAGAATGGAGGCAGTAAAACTCAATATTTTCAGATGACATGATATTTATACATAGAAAACCCTAAAGAGTCCACCAGAAAAGCTCTTAGAATTAATAAATGAATTCAGTAAAATTTCAAGATACAAAATCAATATTCAAAAATCTCTTGTGCTTCTGTACATTAGCGTACTATCAGAAAGAAATTAAGAAATAATCCCATTTATAACTGTATCAAAAAGAATCAAATACCTAGGAATAAATTTAACCAAGGAGGTAAAAGACCTATACCCTGAAAACTGTAAGACACTGAGGAAAGAAATTGAAGAAGACACAAATAAATGGAAAGATATTCAGTATTCATGGATTGGAAGAATTAATAATGTTAAAATGTCCACACAATCCAAAGCAGTCTACAGATTCAGTGCAATCTCTCAAAATTCCAATGGTATTTTTCACAGAAATAGAACAAATAATCTTAAAATTTGTGTGGAACCACAAAAGACCCAAATAGGCAAAGCAGTTTTGAAAGAAGAACAAAACTGGTGGCATCATGTTCCCCCAAGCTTCCTTTGGTAATGCCTGGAGACATTTTTGGTTGTCACAATGTGGAACAGAAGGGGAGAGGCCCTCTACTGGCCAGGGACACTGCTAAACATTCTACAGAACCACAGTATACTGGACAGCTCCTCCGTGCCCCTCAACAAGGAATTATCCTGCCCTGTAGGACCAAGGTTGAGATAACTCTGCTGAAGTGTGTGATATCCGGTGTCTCACTTGTAACAGCCCACTGTTACATTATCCTGTTTTATAAACAGGGAACCATGGCTTAAGTTCAGGTACAGAGTGTAGAGCCCAAGCTCTTAACCACTGTACTGCTTGTTAAAGAAAAGGGAGGAGATGGAGATGGCCACACTAAATAAACAGCGGCAGCGGCAGCAGCAGCATATGGAACCTGCCAGTAAAAGAACTCATGGAGAATAGAAGTCTGTTCAGAAAGGACAGCCTATATATAAAGAAAGGAGTGTGAAAAGACTATAGGAAATGTTTTGAACCTTTATGAAGTTAGTTTTTAGTCCAGTAGATTTTCAGGGCTTTAAGACAGCTGGGAGGTGCTGATGTAGTAGTGTGGAGACTTGGCTAGACTCTGGGTGTAATTCTCACCGTGGGTTCTCTGTCCTGTTCTGCAGTTGTTTTTTGAGGACAGTATTGATGATGCCAAGTACTGTGGGCGGCTCTATGGCCTAGGTACAGGAGTGGCCCAGAAGCAGAATGAGGATGTGGACTCTGCGCAGGAAAAGATGAGCATCCTGGCTATCATCAACAACATGCAGCAGTGATGGCGGCGAGGCTCTGGAGGGTGGGCCTGATCTCAGAGTGGTGCTTACGTGCTGATGGTCTGTGTACTTATCTTCTTCCCCAAGAGAAAACGCTTCTTTTGAGCAAACTACCTACCATCTGCATTGACAGAAAGACTTTTGTTGTATTGAAGACAAAAGATGTCTTTTAGGTCCAGAAGAGGGGTTTGCTCTGAATTTGTAAACAAGTCCTCCCTATTCCTCATCCCCAAGCCTCTCTCCAATTGCTTCCTGCCACCAGCATCCATGGCTCATTTGACACCTTTTTAAATATCCAGGACAAGTCCGAAACAAACTAGTAAAATATATGTAACTCTTACCAGTTGTCATTATTTTTCTTTTAAATCTGTTGCTAATCTCTGAGGATGAAGACTTCTTGATGTGATTCTCAGCTGAGCTGAGGGCTTCCAGGGAAAGTGGAACAAAATGGTGTTCTTGTGAAGTGGGTTATAGATGTCTTTTCCTGCCTTTCCTTTTTTAAATTTTTTTTATTTTGACCCTTTTCAAGGACATTTGCTTTCTTTACACTTTGTTAGTCTTTCATTATGTACGATTATGTGGAAATGAATTACTCAATGCTGAAATTTTGAAGACCAGATAATGAAAACTTTTATTAAAAACAAAATTCTTCTGAATCTGTCTACCCTTTATTCATGAGGAACTCCAGAATGGGTATTAAGTTAACCACTTACACGTCTTTAAGTCTGTGTTCCATTGTGCCACTGAGATCCGCTGTCAGGTGTTAATCATTTGAAATCACTTTAAATTTTAATATAATAAAATATCCTGGATTTGTTCTTGAAGGAAATAAGATCAGAATTTTGGATCATAAGTCTTAATATTTTCAGTAATGTGATTTCAGATGGTCATGTGTATTCTCCTGTCTTTCTGTTCTGCCTTTCCTTTCAGCAAACCTAAGAAGTTAGGGAGATAGATTATGTGAGTACCAGGAATATGAGTGTTTAAAAAGTTATAGTGGTACATGTAAACAGGGCAGTAAGGAATTTGGTTAGAGTTTTCTTGGAATAATATCCCACAACAGGGGTAGGAAGCTCAGGACTATGATTTTTTTTTTCTTAACTAGTCATTTAAAAAATACATTGCATTGTTTTTTGAATGACTACAGTATGGACAATTTAGAAAAACCAAAAACCCCTTTGAAATGGTGGAAATGAAAGCTGGTAACTCACTAGAGTGGATGAATAGTCTTGCATTTTAAAAGCTTATGAAAAACTCAATTTCAGATGATTCAAAATGTCAAGTATTATAAGCTGGTATTTAAGATGCTTGTAAATATTATTTATGTTTTTAATTTTGTAAAATAAAGATTTCTTTTTAACCAATGGCATGAAGGCTTGGTCTTTTATAGCTATTAATTACTGGTTGTAGAAGATGGTCATTTGCAGTCAGTGCCTGGAAGCATCTTGTCTGTCCCCAAACCCTTGTCTCAATTTTCCACAAGTTGGCTTGCATATAAAATGTCTCATTTTGTAGGAGGTTTTAATGACCAACTGTGTAAATGGAATTGTCTCTTCACTTCACAACCCCCTACTGATTGTCCAGTCTTAAGTGGGAAAACTAGTTTTAATTGTTTCCTGGGACCACTGCACTACATTTTGTGGATTAGCTTGTTAATTAGTGGACTTTATAGACAAATTGAGCTTCTGGTATTGTAGAGTTGGCTCTGCACTGTTTACAGCCCTTCCCATTGGCAAAACAAGGGGTTTTAAGAAGTCTGGTATAGGAGCCGAGCTAGGCTTTTGCCTGGGATGGTCACCTATAGGAAGAGAGGTATTTATCACTGTGATTTGTGGTAAAAGCAGCACAGGTGAGGGTCAGTGGTTCTTTCAAGCTCTTTGGCATGCTGGTGACTGAGCCCTTCATAGATGTCCTAAATTTAGATTCTAATAGGTAATTTATCTTTGCCACAGTTGAGGACAGACTTACATGTCAGGAGAAGTACTGAGATGAAGGGTTGAGGAACTCAGTGTTGACTGGGGGTCTGGTCAGGGGAGGGATGAAACAGTTTATTAAAGTGTTCGAAAAGGGCACAAGTCTAGTAGAACTGGCAAGAACTTCACCTTGTATACATATATGTGAGTGCATGTAGGGCTTTGTGAGTGGTTATCCTCAGAAAGGATTGGTCCTGTAGAGTAACCAAGAGAATGCTAACTATGGGTGAATTCAAGCCCCTTTATATAAACTGCCAAATGTTCTTAAATTTGTGTTCTGTTACTGCAGTAAGGTTGACTACCAATGACAAGCTTAATTGTCAGCTTGTCCTGATGTGAATGAACTCAGTTTAGAGTCTTAAGTCCAAATTATTAGTATTGTTTCAATTTCCTAATTTATTCAGTCCACAAGTTTCTATTGTGCACCTACTAGATAATAGTCACTGTAAATAGGTGCTGGGAATAAAACAGCACATGGAAGACATAATCTCTACGCTCATTGGAGCTTACAATCTGCATTGCCAGAGTACACAATTCACAAAAATAAAGTGTGAGCTGTAAAGTACAGCACGGTGATGTCCTTTAGGTTGAGGTTCAGGGATGGTCTTTGGAGAAAGGACATTTAAGTGGAGAGCTAAGAGATGGGTAAGAATGGACTAGGCAGAGGAACAACATGGAAAAACTACTGAGATGACATGAGAACTTGGTCGGTTCCAGCAGCCTAAGAGACCAGTGTGGGTGGAATCTAGAAGCAAGGAAAGGATGTGAGTGTAAGAACAGGAGGCCAAGAGGTAAAAGCTGGATCAGGCAGGGCCTTTTAAGCCCTGCAAGAAGATCTTTTTTCCAGTAACAATGGGAAACTGCTGCAATACTTTTTTAACAGAGAATTGTCAAGATTTGATTTGTAATTTAGTCACTGATGCCATGCCAAGAAGATGCTCCATCCCCAGTAACAATGCATCTTAAAGTTCAAGTAACTGTCTAAAGAACTCTGAGCATCTAAATTCTACAGTATTTGCTTTTTTTGGGTTTAGCATTTTAAAATTCTAAAGCTAGGTCTAATTCAAACAAAATCCCTGGTCAGTCAGATTTTTAAATAACCGTGTCTTAAACTTTCCTTCCTAGAATTCTTGTTGATGAATTTTATTCTTGTTGCCTACAACAATACCAGCCATAGGAAACTGAAAAATAAACTGGATACCCAAGCAGAAAAGCTTTCACAATGAATCCCAAAAGAAAATAGTTACATTACTGGGAAAGAGTGCTCCCTCCCAACCCTACTCCAGATGAACTAATTTTTATATCCCAACAACTGAGCTAGTACAGAAACATCTGTTCCTGACACTGTTCAACTATTTACTAACCAAAGAGAAGAAGAGAAGAAAAGAAGAAAAGAGGATGCTCAGTAACGTGGGGAGTGGGGCGGGGGAAGAACAAGGACTTATCATTAAACAGTATGTAGGATCCCATTATGCTGAAGTCCCATGATCCAAAAGCTGCACATGCAAAATTATGCATTTTTCTTCAAAAAGCATCTGTGGTTCTAATTCTCAAAGGGTCTAAGATCGAAAGAAGATTAAGAACCACTCTAACAGCAATTTCTTCCTGAGCTACTGTGATCACCATTAATCATTTCTTAGAACACTGAAGGGATAAGACACATCTGAGTTTCAGTTCTTTGTTCTTCTAAAGCTTTAGTAAATGATGTGTTCAAGTAAGCAATTACACGAAACAATAAAACGAAATTTTTGATCTCAAGTTCAGATGGAGGGTAGAGTCAACATGATGGGTAAAGGCCTATTTCACATTCAAAGTTAAGTCTTTGAAAGAACAGAAGGGGAGAACCCAAGTTAACAAAAACAGTAAAAAACAAAAAACAAACCAAGTCATAAAATATATCAATTCTATCTCCAACAAAAATGGCACATTTACCGTCAGGCAAAGTATTTATAAAGGTAGCTTGTGTTTAAGAATGTAACACTTTGGGTGATTAAAAAGTTTCTCCTCTTTGGGTGAAACCTGCATAAGGCTTTAGAGATGACCAACAATCAGTCACACTGCAGGTGTTCTGAATACCCACTGCTGGCTTTTCATGATCTTTTCCTCCAGTAGGAAACCACAACTGAGTCCAAAGTCTGATTCCGCTATGTCTAAGGGCAGAGTCAATTTGAACTTGACCTTCATTTGTTTGTTTGGATCACTGCAAAAACATCTAGGGATCAAAGAGAATGGTGACGGTGGTGAAGGGTGTTGTACGGGTTTTGAATTTGGCACAGTTTCCTTAAAGGTCCTCAAACGTTCACATGCAGAAGGTCTGGCAGTATCTTCTGTAAACTTTAGTGTTGCCGTATTTCTCCAGGAGCTCCTGGGCCTGCTGCCGCATGTCCTGGGCTACACTGCCAGGACACTGGGCAGCGACGTGAAGCAGGATGAGACAGCACTCCAGCACATCGGGGAAGGGCCAGAGCTGCAAGGGGACACAAGATGAACATGGAAGCATTTGCAGAGGAGCCACATATACCTGTGCAGAAGGCACCAGCAACTCAAGTTTCACCTAGTGACACTTGTCAGGCACTCCTGAACCACTTCCCTTGTAAGGCTCTTCCTCAGCTACTCTAGGGATGGATGATACCCTAAACTGGGATGGCTCAGACTGGGATAGCCTTCTCAAATGACAGAATCATCTTCTGGAGTCCTACTCAATTCACTCAAAACGTGATTCTCCTTTAATACTAGGGCCACATTCAAATACACCTATCCCTCTGTAAGCTATCAAATTTATGGTACCAATTTTAATTTTCTTTTACCTCCCAGTTACAAAACATGTTCCATTTCTCTGAAGACTGAGGTATAAAACTGCTTGTGTTGCCAATAATCCTATTCTCCCACAACAGTTAACCCAAGACAACGGGCTCCTAAATTTTTAAGCATATACACATACGTAGCAACTTTAGAAATGGATGATCTTAAAAGAATTTGGTACAGTCAATAATATAAAAAATGTTTTATTAAATGAACTGCTTTCTTACCTTAAGACTCTCAGGAAATTTAGCTATTCTCTCATTTGCCTCCGTAAGTCTTTTGGTTAATTCAGGCAGAGAAAGTGGCTGATTTTCTTCTTTACTAGTAACAGTAAAAAAAAAAAAAAAAAAAAAGTATAAGTCATATGCCTTGACCCACAAAACTTTTAACTGTTATCCTATAAATAAAATTGTTTTGTCATCTCTTTCATCTTTAATACAGAGGTTAACAGGAGGGAATTTAATGTGATGTGATGAGAAGTTTTCAAAATGAAGTATCATTCCTCACCGTTTGCCAAATCTCCACTTCTTTGATACATAGCTCTAAAGAAAATTTAGGCCCTTCAGGGGATTGTCTGCAGCCTAGTACAGAAAGCCTGGATTTCTCTGGGGAATGGTCAGACACAGTTCAGGCTCCTAACCATAGGTATACAGATGCACATTCTTCTGGGAAGAGTGTCTTAAGCTTCTCAAAGGAATCCTGTGATCCAAAGATTAAGAGCTGCTGAATTGGAAACATTTTTAGTGTTTTTCTTGTTATTAAAACCAAACCTAAGGCGGTCTAGAGTGTGACAGCTTACTGGAGAAGTGACTCAAAACTCTGAGTCAAGATTTCAATGACACTATTTTTACTGTAATAAATATATAAGGACTTCAAAACATCTTAGTTCTATTTTTTTTCAGTTAGTAATAATAGCTACTAGTTTATTGATGGTACTAGTTACTGTGTTTTACTTAGGCCCTGTGCTGGGGAGAAATAATCTAGGTAAAAGACACTCAGCATAACCAATCAGTAATTGTTTTTTTTGTTTTTGTTTTTGTTTTTTTTAATATTTTTATTTATTTCTAGGAGAGAGAGAGAGAGAGAGAGAGCGTGAGCAGGGGAGGGTCAGAGAGAGAGGGAGTCACAGACTGAAACAGGCTCCAGGCTCTGAGCTGGCAGTCAGCACAGAGCCTGACGCGGGGCTCGAACCCACGAACCGAACCGCGAGATCATGACCTCAGCGAAAGTCGGACGCTCAACCGACTAAGCCACCCAGGCGCCCCACCAATCAGTAATTGTTAATCACTGCAAATGCCTGTATCAGAGACCTTGTAATAATGCAGATGAGCTCTACAGTGATTGGTGATTGGCTCCTGTCATCCACCTGGCCCCTATGTTCAATGGACGTGATTAGGATGTTACATTCTGATCATTTGGGATTTTCTCAATTCAGTGTGCAGTTTTGTACACTACCCTTTTTTGTGTATTTTCTGGGATAGCACAGAACTGAAAAACTGTGGTTTTCATTAATGATGCAGTAATGCAACTCTCTATTTTACATGGTTATTTTTGGGTGGGGAATCTACTTACTGGCCAAAGGTAAGCTTTTATTGTCCTATTGTTATTTTTTTACTCAGGTTTTTTTTAAGTTTTTTATTTTTATTTTAGAGAGAGAGTGCAAGCAGGAGAAGGGCAGAGAGAGAGAATTCCAAGCAGGCTCCACACACAGGGCAGAGCCTGACATGGGGTTCAATCCCACAGTGGGATCATGACTGAGCTCAATCCAGAGTCGGATGCTGAACGTACTGAGGACCAGGCACCCCTATCCTATTAATAGTATTTGTGATTTCATTTACTTCCCCAAACAAGCAAGGTAGAAGGAGGTATTCCCAAGTGCACATATGGGAACAAAAGCTCAGAAACATTAAGAATCTTGCCTGAGCTCAGTCAGCAGAGCCGGACTGAACCCCATGTCAGACTCCAAAGCCTATGCATTCTACATGATGGTGCCAGCTTGACCTGATCAAAGGTCATCATGTACTGGTTTTTATCTGAGAAGCCGGCAGGGTATTTCCACTTCCACCTAATACTTACCACTGGCTCTGAGCACTGGAGAGGGACTGTTCTACGACCTGTTCAGGTTCATTCTTATCAGGGCCATTCGCTGTGGAGTTACAGACTTGACTCTTCTGGTGTTGGCGGATCATGTCTGCCAAGGTCTCTTGTACTTCAGCAACGGTTCTCTGTGAGTTTTGGAGACTGGCGTGTTTTTCTGAAAAGAGCTCTTTACAAGTGATCAGCATTTGCTTGCTTTCTTCTGTGAGTCTCACGTCTGATTCTGGAGACCCTCTTGGCTCTGGCTGAGAGGCATTAGGGTCTGTTTCTTGAGGGCCAGCACCATCTATCTGCTGGGTTTGCTCAACAGAAGCTGTCCTTCCGTGAGCAGCCCTTACCCAGACATTGGATTTAGGGCAAGGCCTGGAGAGAGACCACCAGAATTCATACAGACATCCATAAATTAAGAAGGCCTCCAGACTCTTGAAAGCTGGTGTGGTAGAGGACTGATGTTCACCCAGTTTGTCTCTGAGGTTGTCACAGCCTAGAAGAAGAGAAGGATTTAGGGTTGTGTGTTTCTGTATCTGCTAGAAATCTGGCTCCTCTTTCCCTTATGTTTCCCATCACCCAAGGAGCAGAGCTCAAGAACAGGGACAGCAGTGATACATGAGACAACATGCCTTTCACCAAAAGCCAATTAGAGCTAAGCATTTCCTGACCTAGGACAGCGTTCTTGCTGCTGCAGTCTTCAAGTCAATCAAAGCATTACAGAAAAAGTATTCCATTTTCCTATGAAAGCTCTGGGGGTATGATCCCACTATGTCTCTGAAACATCAGCGACTTAGTTACTGACTAATTATGTAGTTCAAAGAATGTCCTTCTGCTGTGCTTCTCCATTCTTTTTTTTTTTTTTAAGTCTTTTATCTTAAGTAATCTCTACAACCACTGTGGGGCTTGAACTCATGACCCTGAGATCAAGAGCTGCATGCTCTTACAACTGAGCCAGACAGGCACCCCATGTGCTTCTCCATTCTTCACTTGATCTTAGCCAAAAGGCGAAAAGCGATACTTGCTTCTCCATTCTTAACTAACTGCTGAGCACACTGCTACTTCTCTTAAACTGTCTAGGAAAATTTGTAGGTAGGTAAGGTAAGGTAGGTAAAGAGGCCAGGTAAAGGAAAACAGCTCAGCCATTCTGGCTACCTCTTAGGAGCCTGGGTAAGAGAATTCAAACATGGTACTAAAGGACACAACTGGCTAGTCTCTATCTTTCAATAATGCTTGTACTCCTTGTACTACACCACTGGTGGTGTTTACATCATCCATTAGTAGGCATGCCCTGGCAAAGGTGGGGGTCATTTACCCTCAGGAAGAAAGGCTGAGTACACTTCCTGCATGATGGTGAAGTTTCCGGAGTCATAGCTCCGGACCACAGCCCGAAGCAGGGCTTCCACAGCCGCGTCCCAGGAGGCCACTTGCTGGCTCAGCACTGCCAACGTCAGGTCATGGCAAATGTGAAGCAAAAGCTGGAGGGAAGAACCAGAGTTTCAGTTAAACATTCTTGCGCCGCAATCACTGGGATGAGACAAACATTCCTATTGGCTGCTCTTGGAAGGGAGGACACAGTGCACATTCAAGAAGGTCCTCCGGTCTTCATCACCCATTTTGCTTCCCCATCTGAGAAGCTTTTGTATCTAGTTGCACAGCAACATACCTTGTCTGGTGTTAAAATCTGTTCATGCTAAAAAAACACGGTGACACATGCATTTAATTAAAACAAAAAGTGAGTTTCGGAACTAAAAGCTATAATTAAACCAACCAACCAGGAGTACAATGAAGAAAATTTATCAATTTTAAGTGAGCAATTTGATGAATTTTGGTAAATACATATATCTCTGTAGATACACAGGCTACAATCACCACCACAATCAAGACAGAACATTTTCATCACTGCAGAACGCTCCCGTGTGCCCTTTCAGGTCTTCCTCTCTCCCCACCCCCTGCAACCATTCATCTGGTTTTTGCCACTATAAATTTTATCTTTTCTAGAATTCAGAGAAATGGAACCAGAGTGTGTGGTCTTTTGTGCCTTGGTTTTTTTCAATAATCATAATGCTTTCAAGATTCACCAGTATTATTTGTAGATCATTAGCTTTTTCCTTTGTACTGCTACACGTATACGTATAGTAATCCACTGTCGGATATGCTGGTTTGCACATCCATTCAGCAGCTGATGGATGTTCGGGTTGTTTCCAGCTTTTGGCTGCTGTCAGTTAAGCTGCAGCGAACAGTTTGTGTACAAGGCTGTGTGGACACCTGATTTCATTTCTTTAGGTGAAATATCTAGGCAGTGGGAATGCTGGGTCACTGGGCATGTCTATGTTTAACTTTATAGGAAACTGCCAAACGGTTTCCCAAGGTGCTGTATTATCGTTTGAGGAAGTCGTATTCTGCAAAAATAAATGAACCTTCTCTCATTTTCAAAAGAAAAAGTAGGTAAGTTGACATTTTTAGGATGGGTAGAGCTACTATAATGAATCAACTTTATCTCTCTGCATCAATACGGATAGATTTTGCAAATTGGTCACTGAAATAAGGCGCAAAACAATACACAAGTGACCTAGGGGCTGCCTTTAGTGAACTAAGAAAGGGGAACGGGACACCAGGGACTTCAACCTTATTGTATTTCTTTTACTACAAACTAGAAGAATATGCAAAACAAAACCAAAAAACCTCAATGAAGCAAAATGACAAATCATGTGAACTCTGTCAGTTCTGGTTGATGGGTACTAATTTTTCTCTGTGCTTTTCTGTAGGTTTAGACCTTTTTTTTTTTTTTTTTAAGAGAATACTGATCTAAGACTAACTTTAGAGCTAAAGGGCCTTAATAAGTATGAAGGGTCATTCCAGGTTGCCTGGGCCTGCCTTAGTCTTTTCTGAAACGCAAACTGGCATTCAACTTGTTTCCTTATTATACAAGATACGGATTAAGGAAGGCTCACTGCAGAGTGCAGACAGTACCTGTTTGGACAGAGTGTTATTTGTAGCAGACGGGTACTTGATATTTTGCAGCTGCTGTAATGCTGCCTGGTACTGCTCGGGGGTCTCCAGGCTGAAGGCGCTCTTCCATACTGCAGTCACCCTCTCCACGAAGGGCCCTTCAATGCCTGTGGCCCACACGTTGTAGGAAGAACTTTTGCCCTCTGACAGCTGCCTTTCCTCCAGATGCTTGGACAGTAGCTCAAGAAGGCAAAACACCAGTCTCTGCCCCTGGAACCCAACAACAAGGATGGGAGTGTCAGGAAGTGAGAGTGCCTGTATCTCAAGAGCTCTTCTCAGTTTCTCTATGTTCCCCATTGCATCTGCAGCAACCAAACCCTTTAGGGGGCTGCCTCTGGCCAACGTGAGTCATGAGTGAGGCCAGGGAAAAGAGGTGATCTAACAGACGTTTTTCCAGAGGCCTTTGCAGGAATCCTAGAGGCAGCCTGGAGCCTAAGCAAATATTTTTACAACACACAATCCCAACTACAGCCCTGTCCACTGCAGTGCAGGCCACATACAGTCCAGCCACCTAAGACTTATAACTCAGTTTTAAAAAAGATAGCCTGGGCTCATCTAGTCCACCCCCCCCACCCCCTCCCGCACCACCCCATCCATACTTTAGATTAAGGGATACAGAAGCAAGTGTAATGGGCAGAATCTGGTGCTAGAACAGACAAACTGTGTAGATATGAGAGCTGCAGCAGGTGTTGGGTGCCACATGCCAGCAGGTTTAAGAGGAGTCAGCAAATATCTTTCTTTTTGCTAGACATTCAGTTACCATGAGGTTCGTGTGTACCCTTCTAATAGTATTTTCTCAGTTAAGCTTGGCAAAATATAGCCAAAATAGCCTGACAGTTACCAGAACAGCATTCTGCATAAATGTAAAGGTTTTCTTGCTTTGATAAGGATGCTATTTAAAAGAAATGCTAAATAACCATTCTGGAAAGTGTTGTTTTGTTTTGTTATGGATAATTTAAAATCTCTCTAGATGTGGTCATTTTATAAATAATACACCAAATTATACTGTCTTTGAGGGCATACTACTCTTGCTAGAAAGGAGCTTTCCTAGAAAGCTACTATTTTTCTTGGGCTTTGAATATTTAGGTAGGAACTGTCTTTTGGTGCAGTTACTCTACTAGGGAGAGGTGGGCTTACAAAGTTCATGTTCATATCTGATCAGCAAAGCTGTCTAATAAGATGTTTATGTGCTTTAGAAAGCGCAAGTGCTGATGCTTTTAAAGTAATCTCAGTTTTGATGTGTCAAAACAGTGGTGAGTTACTCATTTTTAACCAGAAAGGGATAAACAGACCTGTAATAAAGTGTTGATTTCACCACACTTCTTTACGGCCTATAGCTAAAGAGGGATGCAAGGCGGAGCACCATGATTTCTGTTGGAAATCCTCCTCTCCCTCTCCTTCTTCAGAGAAGACCTGATGACACCAATGAAGCTCAGGGGCTGAGCTGACTAAAATCTCCTCTTGTATGTGTGCACACACTGACAAGGAAGGAGAATTAACGTGATCGACTACATTATCTCTTACTCTGAATACGGCAATGGACAAGCCACGGTGCTTCATGGGATAGTAGGGCCAGGGCTTGCTGGACACTTCTAAGGGTACCTGCCAAACAGGTACAGCTTGTGCAGCTGGGTTGTTCATCTGGAATTCGACTAGAAAAGGACTTGTGGCCCTTCCCTCTGAAATACCAGGACATATAATAACAGACTGACCTTTAGACTTTCATGTAGCTTTAGCGCTTCCTGGGCTCCCACCCAGTTCCTGGTTAGAAGCAGCTCTTGGGCACATCTGAGAGCCAGGGAAGTGGACAACTCATTCTCTCCCACAATTGAAGCCAATTCTGCAGCCGTTTTAAGTGATGCAGGGTCTCCCTTCTTGGATAAGACTTTGGCTGCATCATAAGCGGAAGCAGCCCCTAAATAGCTGTGATACAAACAAAAACCCAGAAGTGTCATGAACAGATCGATCTCCTAGTCCCTCTTCCATCTCAACTCAGAGAACGAGTGACAGCATCATACAGGGTAAGCACATAAATTTGCCGAACTGAAGCCAAACAGAATTTTCATTCTTTCCCAGTTTCCTTATTTGATGGTAAAGACATCACTAGAGAAAGGCGGGATCTCTGAGTCTGCTACTGAGGTTTCTTCAGTAGTTATGTTGATTTATATAAATACCAAGGAGGATGGATCTTAACGAAGCTGGGTTCAATACACATAAGCTTTTTCACTTCCTAGTCTCTTTACCTCCCCTTCTAAACTTCTTACTCTCATCCTGCTCTTCTGAGTCACAGCTCTTCGATGTTTGGGTACATGCCTGTTCCCTCCAGCTTACCATTTGGCAGCTACAGCATAATGGCCGTCTTTTTCCAGGATGGCTCCCCAGGTGAGGTACAGGTCCTTCAGGATTGGGTCTTCTGGGCGCAGTCGGGCCTTGGCAACTGCAATAGCTTCCCTAGAGGCAAGAACAGATAGCCAATTTGAAAAGGCTGGAAGAGAGAACAAACTGTCCCTCTTGTATTGTTTATACGGTTCCAACTTCCTATTACATGGGAAGTTAAAACCACATGCTGGGCTCAATTCTTCACCTGGGTCAGCAGTTCTTAACGTGTGGTCTGGGGATTCCTGAGGATCCCCAGGCCTGTCACTTCACAGAAGACAGTATTTTTGCCAATGACAAATTTCGAGCTTTCAAGTGAAAACAAGAATTTTAGAAAATCTGTGCCTGGCACTGTGGGCTAGATAGCTTTCCAAACGCTAAAGACTTTTCTGAAGAGACTGATGGTGATATTAAAGAATCTGGATATTTTATAATGAAATGTGTTAACATTTGGAGTTATCTGTATAACTCGGTGAGCTGATATTTTCCAAGTGACATACAACTTCTGAGTTGTAGCCAACAGAAAGTTGTAGCCAGAATAAAAGTATTTTAGATTAAGGTGATCTACGCAGAGCAATGCTGAAGTATTTTGAGACATCAACTTACCAGGCTTACCCTCCCTCCACAAAACTAGATAAAATATGTATGAAACCATTGTTTTCAGTTATTGGACCCAGGCAGCTCAGGACTGTCATCCTGGAGAGATAGGAACCAACGATGTGAGCCCAATCAGGGCCCTCTTAACAGCCACTTTCCTATAGGGAACCCCAGCAGAGGCCAGCAGTCTTACTGAGTGGAGGAGAGACAAAACAATTGGAATTTGAGGGGCAGGATGATAGGAAGGAAGAAGCTATCTAGGGAAAGACCTACAGAACTCTGTCATGGGGGTCCCATGAGTCTTTGGCTATACACAAAGCCATGCTTATGTAGGAAATTCCTTAAGGCTGGATAAAGAACACAGAATTGTAAGCTGAATAATTCCTGAAGTTCACTCAGGGCCTGGGGGACTTCTGTGTTTTGACCAGCCAGACATTTGAGTTCTGATTTGTTGAACACACAAGGCATTCAGTAAAGACATCAGGACAAACAAGTTCTAGAGTATAGATTCCTCTAGGGGTGCTTGGGTGGCTTGGTCAGTTAGGCGTCTGACTCTTGATTTTGGCTCAGGTCATGATTTCATGGTTTGTGAGTTCAAGCCCCACATCAGGCTCCATGCTGACAGTGCTTGGGATTCTCTCTTTCCTCCCCTCCTGCGTACTCTCTCTCTCTCAAAATAAATAAACTTAAAAAAAAAAAAAAAGATTCCTCTAAACCTGTTGTAAGAAAGCTTAAAAACAAGCCATGAAAAGATCAAGCTGACCCATAAACAACGTTAGTGCTCACTAGACAGAGTTCAAGACTCTCTACAGTAAGACAAACCAAAACAGGAAAAAGACAAAGTCTCACCAACGCCATTACATCAAATGGCTGAAAATCAGTGATGGAGAAAATCCTAAAAACAGTAAAGAAAATGACAGTTCCTATGTAACAAAGATGGGAATAAATGTAGTCAAGAACAATGTAAGAGACAAGTCATCTTTGAAGCCCTGAACGACAAAAACTGCCAATCTAGAATTTCACCCCCAGAGAAAGATCCTTTAAAATGAAGGCAAAATTAAAGACTTTTATGGACAAACAAAACCTGATAGAATTGGTCACCAGAAGAATCACACTACAAAAAAAAATGAAATTCTTGTTCAGGTGAAGGAGGAATTGATTGCAGTTGGAACCTTGGACCTATATGAGAGAATGAAGAATGCTAGAAACAAGTATGTGGGCAAATATTTTTAAAATGTTTTAAAATTAATTAAAAAATTAAAAAAGATAACAGGTTAAAGCAAAAAATTCTAACAGTATAATGTGGGGCTATAACATGTCAAATACATGACAACAAGTAGCAGAAAGGACAGGTAGGAAGGAAAGAAGTATGTTTTATTATTATAATTTTTTAAATATTATTTTTTCATGTTTTATTTATTTCTGAGAGAGAAAGAGAAAGAGAGAGAGAGAGAGAGAGAGAGCGCGCGCAGGGGAGGGTCAGAGAGAGAGGGAGACACAGAATCTGAAGCAGGCTCCAGGCTCTGAGCTAGCTGTCAGCACAGAGCCCAACATGGGTCTCAAACCCACGAACCATGAGATGATGACCTGAGCCGAAGTCAGACACTTAACCGACTGAACCACCCAGGTGCCCCAATAAGTATGTTTTATATAAGATGTAGGACAATATTATTTTGAAAATAAACTGTGATAGTTAAAAATGCGAATCATGGGGTGCCTGGGTGGCTCAGTTGGTTAAATGCCTGACTCTTGGTTTCAGATCAGGTCATGATCTCATGGTCTGTGAGTTGGAGCCCCATGCTGGGCTCTATGCTGATGGTATGGAGCCTGCTTGGGATTCTCTCTCTCTCTCTCTCTCTCTCTCTCTCTCCATCCCTCCCCCCCCTCTCAAAATAAATAAATAAACAAAAATTTAAAAAAATCACAAACCCTAAAGCAACCATAAAATAAACAGAGAGGAGTACAGCTAATAAGCCAGGATTGGAGATAAGAAAATATTCAAGTAATCCAAAAGAAAGCAAGAAAAGACAAAATGAACAAATAATATATGGGACAAAGAGCAATATGGTAAACTTTAATTGCACTAATATTTATATTTAATGTAATTAGCCTAAACACTCCAATTAAAATTATTTTTTAAATTTATTTCTGAGAGAGAGAGAGAGAGAAAGAGAGAGAACGCACATGAGCAGGGGAGAGTCAGAGAGAGAGGGAGACACAGAATCTGAATGAAATAGGCTCCAGGCTCTGAGCTAGCTCTCAGCACAGAGCCCGATGTGGGGCTTGAACCCACAAACCGTAAGATCATGAATTGAGCCGAAGTCGGACGCTTAACCGACTGAGCCACCCAGGCACCCCAAGACACTTTAATTAAAAGACTCCAACCATCAGAATGGGTAAAAAAACAAAACAAAACAAAACTATATGCTGTTTACAAGAAATATTTTACTCCTTTTGTTTGTCATTACTTATAAGTGTATTGTAGTTAATGTGTAATTAACTTGGACAGGAAGGATTCATACCAATCTCAGGAGAGTGGTTACTTCTAGAGAAGGGATGAGGACAGAACTGGAGAAAGGCAATTCAGTCAAATCTGGAATGTTATACAACTGGGGACATGGGGACCTTCTGGGGTGGTTGACAAGATCCTGTCTCTTTTGTGCTTTAGGGATAAAGAAGTTCTGAAAAAGATGAGTGGCAAACACCAAAAGAAGTTAACATTTGTTAGGTACAGGTAGTGGGCACTGGTGTTTGTTAAACTAGTGTACATATATTTCTCTATGTTTGAGATGTTTAATTACAACAAGGTTTATGCTGGTTATCAGTAAGCAGAGCTGTTCAGAGTAATTTCACATTATGTCCAACTAGTAGTTCAACTGTAGGGTCATACAAACCTGTAGAAATGGTTTGACTTGAGTAGCTCTACAGCTTCATATACTTTGTGGATAGAGAGTAGATGAGAGGCAGCCTTGACATATTGATCTTGAAAACACAGCTGTTTGGCAAAAGCTTCCACAGCCCACAGCCACACATGGTAGCCAGCTTAAAAAACAACAAAAAAAAGATGGCTGAAAATAAAGAAGTCAGTGTAAGGAAAAAAATCTCCATTTGGGTTGAAAATACCTTGGTTTTAGTCACTGCATTAAGTAGAACATTTAGGTACTCTGAATTTAGCTCCCATTACAGATCATTTGCTTCATTTACCCTTCCTATACCCACATTTTGAAATATAATTTACCTGGGCATGGTATAAAAGCTTTCCTTGTTATTCTGGCATCCTCCCACCCAAACTCATCCAAATTCCTTTGCCTAGAGACAACCATTATTTCTAGTTTCTTCTGAAACCTTTTTGAAATAGTGTATGAAGACAAATATAAGTGACAGAGTAGTAAATACTATCATGTACCTACATCTTGATTCTTTTCACTCGGAGCTCCAGTCCATATTAGAATGCAGAGAGCTGCTTCATTTTTTTCTAAGGGCTTCTACTATAGAGTTATGAGATTTAGCCAGTTTCTTACTGATGGACAGAGAAGTCCCTGTGGTCTTTTGCTATTACAGACACTGCTGTAATGACAGTCCACGTATACCTGTCATTTGCACGTGAGTAGTTAATTTCCAACACTCATAATTACGGAGTGAAAGTTATTAGACATGGGCAAATTGTCCTGCAAGAGAGTGTCCATCTTTAGTGGACTCATCTTCAAAGTGACAGTGATTTTGTTGAGAAGGACATACCCACTGGTGCCATGGCCACAAGACTGTCTGTCAGCTCCCCCCTTTCGGCTGCGGTCTGAAGAACACCTTTGAGATCTCCTTTCCAAAGCATGAGCTGATGAAATAACTCAGGGTGGCCATTTTCCAAGTGACCCTTTCCTGTTTGGAGGAGAGAGAATGTTGGGAAGATGTTTCAGAAACCTCTGTCTGCACAGACTTCTAAAGAAAGGCAGGACAAAAAGTGGGGAACAAATTTCTACAATATGTTGTCGCTGGCTGTGGGTGAGTCAAATCTCAGAGTGTTCATGATGTGGTTTGAAGCCCGCTTAGTCCCTTGTCTACCTGCTCACTTTCACTTACGCTCAGAGTGAGTGTATATATATTTAGGTTTCTATGAGAGACACAAAGGTATATGGGAATATGCAGATTGGGGAGCTCAAAACCTAGTAGTTAGTAGAAACGTAAAACCAACCAGTATGATGCCACAGGATGGCAGCCATAAAAGACGTGTGTACAAAGTGTTAAGGAAGCATAAAGATAGACTGGGTTATGTTGACTGGACTGGCCTCACCTTCAACCTCAATCATTCTGTACAGGGCAGTCCTGTCTGTGAAAAGCCCCAGGTGGAATCTCTCCTCAAGATCAGTAGACACATCCTCATTTAGGTCTGCTAATTCAAAAAGACAAGAAAATGAGGTTACTGTTTTCTGCCCAATTACTTCCAAACGCATGTCCAGAATACCCATTTCACACAGTTAAGTCTTGTGCCCTTGTTTGCCCTAACAGAGACCCCTGCTGGTTACAAGGGTAGCAAAATATGAAATCACTTAAGTTTGTGAAGTTCAGCCTTGGTGAAATCCAATGAGACAATTTAGTCTGCAGTTTGCTCAGAGAGGGGGAGGAGGTAAGAGAGGATATAAAAAGGCAACCCCAGGGGGGCCTGGGTAGCTCAATTTGACTGTCTGACTCTTAAATTTCAGCTCAGGTTGTGGTCTCATCATTGTGAGATTGAGCCCCTTGTTGGCCTCTGTGCTGAGTATGGAACCTGATTGGGATTCTCTCTCTGTCCCTCCCCTGCCTTAAAAAAAAAAAAAAATCAACTGAATAACTTTCCAGTAAAGTTAATAATGTAAAGCTATATGATTAAGTGTGTAAGTTATAGGAAGTCATGATAAAGTCCCCAAAGAGGCTTATGTATGTAAGAACATAAAATATTTATGGAGAGAGACAAAAAACCGTCAATAGTGTGGTCTTGAGGGGCAATGTAAGAGTGGGTATCGAGCTGGGATGGAGATTTACATTCTTTTTGAATCTCTGATTTTCATTTTATCATGTGTATCTATTTTCAACATGTAAAATTCAAAAAAATATAGCTGCTCAAATATCAAAATAATGGCCATTAAATGAGAGCTTTGCAAAAGTAAAATTTTAAAAATCTTCTATAACAAAAACTTCCATCAAAATCCAAAAACAGGAACTACCATATTATGGGTATATTTCCAATAAGCAAATACTTTTTTTTTCTAATTGAAGATACTGTTTCCCTGGGGGAAAAACTGTTGAAGGAGCTGATTCATGCTGAAATATTTAAGCCATCATACCAATTCCAGCACATAGATGGTTGGTGACAACTGGACTTAGAACAAATAAGAGCACATCTCAAGGGCACTGGAGAGCCTGGTTGCGGGGTCTTGGAAGATGGAGGGTTGGAAAAGAATTTAGAAATAAGCAATTTTAGACATTTGTTTGCTCATTCATTCAACAAATATATAAGCAAACGCCTCTTGTGTGCTACTTCCCAGAAGACTATGACGGGCCAAGGAAGTGTCTTTTTGTACCTCTGGAGTGTTTTGCCGTCGCTAATACCAAACAGTCCTGATGAAGCTCCTCTTTAGGCCTGTGGTCCAGGCTGGTAGTCAGTGGAAGCATGGAACGAGCTTTTCGCTTCTTGGTTATGGATTCTGAAATGTAATAAAAATATAGATGGTCTGAAGAAGAGCTGATCAGAATCATAAAACTGGATGGCCACTGTGTGACTGTAACCTACTGGAGAGATGCTGCTGGTCATCAGAAAATTTGCTACTTAAGGAGAAGCTTTCAGGTTAAGTTAGCGGGGGCGGTGTTTACAATGCACACAAACAATATGCCCCTGTGAACACCCGTGAAGCATTATCAACAGTTGCAAAATGACACTTCATCATGAAAACATTAAAAAAAATGTTTAAATTGTTTAAGTATTAAAAATGTTTAAAAGCATGACCCAAAATCGAAATAATCATAACAGAACCATTTAAAACCTCAGAAACAAACAAAAATCCTGTCAAGAAACCAACAACAATAAAAACCAAACATTGAGGATGCTTTAACAAAATATTTTAATCATTAGATACCAACCTGACTTCTCTTTAGGTGATTCCTTTTTCAATACAGGGACTTTGTTATTAACAGTGATTTTTGACTTTTCAAAGCCTACAGAAACGGGAGTGCAGGTAACTGGTTCTCTGGAAGCTGTATCATAGGGGATAAAAATAAAGAAAAAACGTTTGGAGAAAAACAATATAGAATCTAGTTCTTTTTAATAATTAAGAGCTATACCAGGCTTAATAGTGTGATTTTATGTATTCCATAACAAGCTAAAATACTTTTCAAAGGAAACATGGGTAGTCTCCCTTTTCCCACCTCACAAAATGTCTAAGTAAGTTTATTACTTAGAATTTTGACTAATCTCAGGAGAAACTAAGTTTCTAGCCCCTACGTTATATCATAGGCCCAGGAGTTCTGAAACCTTGCTTAGATAACAAAAGACTGCTTACATATTTGGATGACAAAGTACTAATTGTATATATTTAATTACACAAACAAGGAACAACTTTATTAATAGAAATTATTAAGGGTATGTGATATGGAGTCACAGCCTTGAGCACACACAACCATAAACTTGGGAAAAAAGTCCAGCTGGGAAAAAAAAAAGCCCAGCAGTTGATCTACATTTAATCTAAATATAAAGAACATTTTCTACGACCATTTTGTGATATAAAGGTATTTTGATGAGCCTAAAAAAATAAATCCATTAAGCCTTTATGAGCTCTTTATTCTCCTAAACTTTTCCCAGGGTGGCAGTAGCTTCTAGGTCAGATGCTGGTAAGGGACAGTGGTTTCTTTCGATAACTGTGGCTAGATGTCACACTGTGGAAACTTTTCCTGTGTCAGTTTCTATCGATCTACTGCCCTGGTTTCACTTTGCCCCACAGTCTTACCCTGCCCAAGTTGGTAAAAAGTTTTCTCTAAAGACTTTCACTATTTTGACCCCAATCTTCTACCAGATCCATTTTACCTCTTCAAAGGAGTTTAGAGGCTTAAAACAACCTTTTAAGAAACTAATGGGGTTTCTAACAGCACCAAAGATACAACTGAAGTTACACAGATGGGATAATACGTAGGTCAGAGGCAGAGAAATTTCAAACTGAGTAAAGACCTGGCTTAGTTTCCTGGTCATGACTATCAAGTCCTAGAGAGTCCACAAAACACAGGATGTGGCCACATACCCCCTGAGGCGATGCCACTGGGTAGTTCTGGCTCCGGGGCTTCCTCCTCAGCCTCCTGGTCCGACACGCCATTCTCAACAGGTCCTGAGCTCTCCCTGATGCTCTCGTCTTCATTCCCATCATATACTTCCTGCTTTACAGGAGCTCTTGAGGTGGGCTTTTTCTTCTTTTTGGGCTTTGGCTTAGGTTGAGAGAGCCTTTTTTTCTCTAATTCAATACTTTTCTTACCTAGAGGTATCACAGTTAAGACACAGATAGACTGAAGTATATATTCTTGGTTAAAAGCACTCTAGGAGATAATCTCCAAAACCTCACACTTCTTTTTGATAGCATTCTCACCTCTTCCCTTCCTTACCCATGAATTTTTAGAGCTATGGTATCAAAAAGTTAACCATACCAAACCTTTTTAGGATTTCATTAAATCAGTATGCTGCCCAATGGTCCTTGAATACTTATGGTGTGTATCCTACATACAGGGACATTCTCCTACATTTCCACAACACAACCAAGAAAATCAGGAAATTAACATCGATGCATTACAACTGTCTACTCCACAGACTATACTCAAGTTCTACCAGTTGTACCAAGAATGTCTTTTACAGCAAAAGGAATCAATCCAGGATTACATCATGAACTTGCTTATTACATCTCTCTAGTTTACTTCAGTATGGAGGAGGCTTGTTTTCCTTTAACTTTTGTGACTTGAAACTTGAAGATTACAGGGCTGTTATTTTGTTGATCCCCCCACTGCCTGATGTCTGCCATGATTAGATTTAAGTGTTGCATTTGGGGCTGGAATACATAGGAGTGATGCTGTCAATGCAACAGTGGGTAGCACATAGTTTCTACTTGTGTCATTATTTGTTTGCTTCTGTCACTTGATTAAGGGGCGTGTCTTGCAGGTTTCTCCCTGAAAACTTATTTCCCCTTTTTAATTACTAAGTATTTGTGTTCACTAGTTTTAGTATCCACTGATGTTTCTTGACAAAAAAAACTATTACCGTGATGATGACTGAATGGTAATTTTCTAATTCCATCACTCATTTTACATTCATTTGTTGGCATTCTACTATCAGGAAGAGCTTGTTTCTCCCCATTTATTTAGACCTTCATTCCTCCCCCCAATATGGACTCATGGATTCCTATTTTTAAAAAAATTTTAAGTTTATTTATTTATTTTTAGAAAGCAACAACAAGCAGAGGAGAGGCAGAGAGTGAGAGATTCCCAAGGAGGCTGTGCACTGTCAGTGCAAAGCCTGACATGGCGCTTGAACTCATGAACTGTGAGATCATGACCTGGGCCAAAATCAAGAGTTGGATGCTTAACTGACTGAGCCACCCAGGTACCTCCTATTTTGTTTTAATACATTATTACTTATTTATTTTTTAAGTTTTAAGGCATTTATCCCTTGCTTTTTAAGTTGTCTTTGTTGAGGTATAGTTCAACACAATATACCCACTTTTTAATACTTTGATGAGTTTTAACAGATGTTTAGTCCTGTAACTCACCGTGAATAAAATATTTCCATTATCTCATTTCCTCATGTTTCTTTGCAGTAAGATGCACCCCCTGCCTGAGTCCCAGGCACGCATTCTTCTGCTGTCACTATAGTTTTGCCTTTATGGAGTTTCATATTATACTTATATTCCCACTGTACCTTAGAATTATACAGCATGTAGTCTTCTGTGCCTAGCATCTTTTGCTCAGTGTAACATTTTTTGGGATTTATCAGCAGTTACTTTCATTTTATTGCTGAGTAGAACTCCACTCTAGGGATATACCATAGTTTATTTACTATACCGATGGACACGTGGGTTGTTTCTGGTTTGTGAAAGCTGCCATAAACATTTTTTTTTTTTTTTTTACAAATCATCATGTGGATAGATCATTGCATTTATTTGGGCACATTTTTAGTTGTTTAATATATTCTGTCTAGTGTTCTAGCTGGTTATGGCAAGTGGGCAAGTCTGGTACCAGTTAATCTTTGATAGCCAGGGAGTTCTCCTGTTCATTATTATTATTATTTTTTTTTCCCACAAAATCATGGTTATTTTATTAAATGATTTCACCATTTGGAGATGTAAGGCTAAAATAGAACTGGGGTGCCTGGGTGGCTAAGCATGTAGACTCTTGGTTTCAGCTCAGGTCATGATCCCCTGCAGTGGGCTGAGCTGCCAGAGCAGAGCCTGCTTGGGATTCTCTGCCCCTTCCCCGCTTGTTTTCAAAAAGAAACTGAACTAAGACATAATGTAGAATAAAGACGGTTAAGGCATTCACAGATGTCAGAGGGAAAAGAGGTCCTTGGTTTCTTACTACAAAGATTTCCCATGGGCTGAAGACTGCGCACTCCATTAGAACGGAGAAATGGCTATGGGGGGAGCCAGCGTGCAGGAGGGATAGCTGGGCTGGAGGCCATGGCTCAGGTCCAGGACAGCAGGCTGGGAAGAACTCACGTCAGTACATTCACCAAAAAGCACTTGCTTTCCAGTCTCTAGGATGCGTTCTGCTTTCCAGTCTCTAGGGCAAGTCCTGTTCATTATTTTCAAGTTCAGACTGTCCCAGATTGGTTAGTGGGAACCCCTGCAAGCTGGCCTCTTTGTCCTCTTGACAGATCTCATGCTCTGGACATTTCCTTCCTTTGTAGCATCAGATGAGGTGCCAGGCCCATCTTGTATTTTTCCTGCCCCAACCTGGAATTAGCTTCTCACCAAAAAGCCCTAGATGGTGTCTTTAAACAGAAAATGCCATCTAGAAACCAAGATGTGGGCTAGGTCTACTCGTCATTATTTGGATGTTGTCCTTAGACCCCTCATGGCTGCCTCCTTGATTAGGAAGGCAACACATGCCATACTGTTGCTGCCACCCTACATGAATGTCCTCTTTGCTTGACCCTGATCAACTCAACTACTGACGAAGTGAGAAGGGGAATTAGGCAAGTATTTATGGGCTCCCAGTTCTGACTGACCTTGAGGAGGCCGAGAATGTTCTTGCATGGGAGTGAGCCATTTGTACACACAGAAGTCATCCGCCCCTGAGTAGATGCAGTCTGGATCCAGGGGGGACCAAGCCACACAAAGCAGTCGACCTCGATGTCCTCGGAAGTTGCACAGAGGCTCTTCTCGGAGAGTATCCCACACCTAAAACCACAAGTCACGTGACAGAATGTTAACTTTTGGTTATTCTATTGCTTTGGGGAATAGGTATAAATTTAAAAAGGTTAAAAAAAATCTGTATACTCTTATTTCTTCTTATGATTTATTATTTCCTCTTAGGTGTTCAAATTTCAGAAATGGTATTTCCTGTGGGAGGCTTATATACTCTGGGATGCAGAGACACTCTTATGGCTATGATTCTGAGTGGGCTTCTAATGGTGCCAAATGGATTTCACTGTACTGAGCCAGTATTATATTTTTTTTCGGGCTTAGAATTCTGATACCATGAGAATTCTAATTCAGAACTCACACCTGCATGTGTAGTGCATGCTTATGGTTCTAATTTCTCGCAGATGATTCTCTTGGCCCATTTCTGGGCAAATGATCAATTTCCTTACTGTTTCTTGAATTATTCCAGTCTCCATTTCACAGAGGGCAGCTCTTCATGGCTTCTAGCTTTGTGCAGATAGCTCAATTACAACTCAACAGAGACTGACATCCATGACAGAGGTTATTAGCTCTCTAGTTCCTAATGTCTGTTCTGGTTCTGATATCTGAAAGTCCTATCTTATAGCTCTGGCTTGGCATCTCATCTTTATTTTTTTCTAACCTGAAGATTCCTGACTTACCAATTTATTATTAAAAAATTGTTCATGATTTATAGCTATTTCTGTGTTTAAAACAGGAGCAAGTACTTCTCTCATCAATTTAGCCCATCTTATGACAGTAAGAATGAAATCTTAAAAAATATTAGAACTTAGCTAGTTCCCTATCAATATTTTACCTTTCATCTAAGTAAAAAAACCCCAACCCTTCCCAGTCTTAGCCTGCCAAGGGCTCAGATATGTAGGATGCCTTCTAGAGCTCAGAATATCCCTTTCTGTAGAAGATAATGTGAGAAAAAGAATGTATACAACGGGGGGAAAACAGGAAAGAGTTCAAATTAGAGTATGTAGTGAAGAACCCACGGAATCAAGGACACAATAGTACCTGAGCTGTGCCATCGTAGGAGGCAGATACCAGCCTTCCATCATGATGTGGGCTCCATGCCACACTGGTAATCTTGGCTGTGTGCCCTGACAGGGTCCGGTAGGGCTCTGTAACGGTCACTGGAGATTCGGGATTGCTCTCTAAGAGACAAGGGCAAGATGACATCTCTACCAACAGCAACAACAAAAAGACCCAGAGGAAGGTTTTATTGTGGAGAGTCAAGATTTTGCAATATGCCTTCTAGATGACTTTCAGCAGGCAATGTTATTTATTGGTTAAGACTGTGGGCATGTCCACAGTGCTTGGCACATGGGTTTATTACCGCAACGTTAGCTGTCAGTTTGTCTCTTCAAAAGCCATCAAAGTGAAAACAAACCTTTTGCATGTGATACCAAGGAGATGTATCATCACTTTCATGGTAACTAAAGATATATAATTTGATAATTATGAGAAAATACCAGATTGAGGGGACATCTACAAAAAAACAGGGCAGTATTCTTCAAAGATTAAAAACAAAAAGGCTGTAGGGCGCCTGGGTGGTTTAGTCAGTTAAGCATCTGACTCTTGATTTTGGCTCACGTCATGATCTCACGGCTCCTGAGACCAAGCCTTGTGTTGGCTTTTGCGCCTGGATGGCTCGAATGAGCATTGAACTCTTAATTTCGGCTCAGGTTGTAGTCTCATGGTTATGAGATTGAGCCCCTCTTTGGGCTCCAGGCTGAGTGTGGAGCCTGCTTGGGATTCCTTCTCTCCTCTCTCTCTGCCTCTCCCTTGTTGATGCGTGTGCTCTCTCTCAAAAATATATAAACTTTAAAAATAAAAAGGGACTAAGAAACTATTCCAGATATAAAGGATGTTATTGGATCAATCAACAAAACTAGAATATGGATGATAGGTTAAATCATTGTATATTGTTAAATTAACTGAAGTTGATAATGGAATTGTAGATTGTAAGGGAATATCCTTATTCTTACAAAATACACAAATGTTAAGGGATATGGGGAGCATGATGCATTCAACACAAAAGATTTGGAAAAAGTACATACACACACACACGCACACAGAGAACCAAGCAGCAATTATCCCTTTCAGTCAGAACTGCCATTTTCCAGTAATTTGCCACAAGGACCAACACCAAGGGAAAGAGGAGAGGTACTCGCTGTATGTTCCCTACGCCTTTTAGAAAACTTGGGAGTTGTTCAGTAGGCCACATACATGTTAACCTACGAGAAGAGTGATACTGTGGACATCAAGGGAATGGGCACTGTTCAAAATGGAATGCCCCAGAAATGTTACCATGGCAAAACTGGAAGAGTCAACAGTGTTCCCCGGCATGCTTTTGGCATTGTTGTAAACAAACAAGGACAAGATTCTTGCCAAGAGAATGAATGTACGTACTGAGCATATTAAGCACTTAAAGAGCCGAGATAGCATCCTGAAGTGTGTGAAGGAAAATGATCAGAAAAAGAAGGAAGCCAAAGGGAAAGGTCCTTGGATTCAACTGAAGTGCCAGCCTGCCGCACCCAGAGAAGCACGCTTTGTGAGGAGCAGCAGAAAGGAGCCTGAGCTGCCAGAACCCGCTCCCTGTGAATTCGTGGCATGGTAAATGTAAAAAAATAAGACGTCAAGGCTGTAAAAACATTTCCCTTAACTGAACAGGAGTGGTGTCCTCTCCCTGAAAAAGATATTAACAGCAAAAAGCAAAACAAAACAAAAACAAGCAAATACGACAGAATGTTAATAGCTGTTGAACATTTGAACGGGAGTATGAGAGTTCCCTGTATTTTTCTTCCATCTTTCTTGTAAGTCTGAAAGTGATACTGATTTTGTCCAATTTTGTTTCTTTTCTATTATTCAGTAGATAGAAAATAAAAAACAAAGATATTAGTATTAAAGGAGACAAAGATCTGCACTGCTCTGAAGAATTAAGTTAATGCCCTCTGCCGAAGTGGGTGCTTAATTTAGAGTCCTGCTAATAATGATAAGGACCAGGATAAACTTTCTGACAGATCATGCTCATTAGTTACACACTGTCTACTACTTATAGGAAAATCGGTCTACACTTTAATAGTTTTTCCGTATTGCTTTTAACTTGGGAGGGCCACTGCTAGAATCAAATTTTTTGTTGTTACAGATAAGGATTCTCAGAAAAGTATTAGAAATTATAGAGAAAATTAAAATGTCAACTATTTTCACTATGGCTGACAGCACATACTTGGCACTATTCTGGGAACAGCATAGTGTCAGATTATAATTTCTTCATATTGGGAAAAAAGTAATCACATGTCTTTTATATTAAAAAAAAAGGGGGAGGATCTTCTAACCATCTGTTAAGGTTCTTGTGGGCGCTGAGGGGGTTCAAAGACTCTTTAAGGAGTAAGTCATGGAAATGTGAAAAAGATCAACCTGCCAGGCAGGAATAGTACTTACCAGGACACAGAGGTTCTGCAGTCAGCAGGGGCTTGAATCTAGGCTCCCTCCCACACTAGCTGTGGGACTTCAGGAAGTTAGGCTAACTTCTCTGGGCCTCAATTTAAACATCAGGAAAATGAGGGTAACACAGTCTACCTCACAGGACTGTGAGGATTAGATACAGTCAAACATGGGAATGGGATGTGTGTGTCAAATACTCAAACACTGAGGGAAGGGAGTATAAACTGGCACAATCTTTGTGGAGCCAGTTAGCAATAACAATATCATTATTTATTTTTTTATTAAAAGAATTTTTAAAAAATGTTCATTTTTGAGAGAGCCAGCGCAAACAGGGGAGGGGCAGAGAGAGAGGGAGACACAGAATCTGAAGCAGGCTCTAGGCTCTGAGCTGTCAGCACAGAGCCCAATGCAGGCACAAACCCATGAACCAGGAGATCATGATCTGAGCTGAAGTTGGAGGTTTAACCGACTGAGCCACCCAGGTGCCCCAGCAATAACAGTACTTTAATAAAGCTGGGGAAAACATTCAGCAAACTAATCATGCTGGTTATGACTGAGGGATGTGATTATGGGAGGAACTTCATTTAAGTTAACCTTCTTGTCATGTTTGAAATTTCTGTCTTACTATAAGATGAATATATTATTTTTGAAAGCAGAAAAAAACAATGAGAATAACATTTTACTTTTTTTTTATTTTTTATTTTTTAAATATTTTTATTTATTTCTAGGGGAGAAAGAGACAGCGTGAGCAGGGGAGGATCAGAGAGAGAGGGAGACACAGACTCTGAAACAGGCTCCAGACTCTGAGCTGGCAGTCAGCACAGAGCCCGACGCGGGGCTCGAACCCACGAACCGCGAGATCATGACCTAAGCAAAAGTCGGACGCTTAACCGACTAAGCCACCCAGGCGCCCCGAGAATAACATTTTAATACCAAAAAATAAATATAAAGGGACAAACTTGGAATGCAGAGTAGCTGAACACATATGGCCCTAGGATGTAAGAAAGCAAAATTACCTATGACAGTCTTCAGGTTGTGCACATAGATGACCGCATTGTTGGACCCAGAAGCCATCAGATAGCTCAGCTCTGGCTGATTGCCATGCTCATGATGCCAGCTAATGGTATTCACAAGCTTGTGATGCTGCTGGATGGTACATATCAGTTTCAGGTTGGGAACTTGAAATATTTCTATTGATCTGGAATAACAAAGACATGAGACAAGAAAGATGGATGGTCAAATTACAATCTAATGCAAACAGATATCTCCCTCATTCTATCACTCAACTAAAGGTGAAATGGAATAGGATAACCCTATCTATCACTACAAAGGTCATTCTCTTATAGAGAGCCAAATACAAACGGTTGTTCTTTTAAACAAGTGTATTCAGCTATAAAACAATCCCAACAATCTCTGGGCAGTAGTTGTGTTTATCAGGCTCTTGTAATAAATAGTGCTATGGAAAAGCTAAAAGAATTAATGAGTTAATGGCTAAACTAGGACTATGTAACTAGGATCAACATTGGAAAGAGCTCATTGAGGTCTAAAAACCATCTCTTCCCAGGCTTACTTTAAAAACATGAAGGAAGATTTACGCATTTCAGTGCAGATCCACATTTTGTGAAGCATAAAAAGCTGAAACACTGAATGGGCAAACATTTCTTTGGACTGAAAATACCCAACTCATTTTGCATTCTCAAAAATACAGAGAGCTTCTAGATCATTCAAGGATATCAAGGACCGATCAGAATATCATACTCAACTAGGCTACCCCAACTGACATTATAAATGGCATTAGTCAGCTTTTGACCAAATGTATGTGCAAAGTTTTCTGAATTTGTTTTTTTTTTTTTTAATGAAAGAAACACATACCCATCTTCATTGCCAAGGGCCATGATTTTGCCATCTGCTTTCCAGCTGACCTCTGTGTGTACAGGCAATTTGTACTAGAAAGCAAAACAAACCAATCTTGACTAAAAGCACTGTCCTTCTCTCTGCATATCTTACAAATCAACGATGATAGCATGAAAAAAAAAAATCCCTAGTTTAAAATGTCCTAATTTTACAACTTGTACACAATCTATGTAATTAGCCAAAGAGTTACTAAGAGCAAATATTCTAACTGTAACTTCCTTAATTGGGAAAAAAAAAGACAGGCTAGTAAATACCCAATGTCTACAAGGTCGAACCTTGTAAAATAAACTTTATTAAAATGATTTTTATCCCACAACAGAGAATGTAATGTGTCCATTTTGATAACGTGGGGGGTCGTGTCTCCTTAGCAAAATAAATATATGTACATATATATGCTAAATACATATATGTACATACACACACATATACATGTATTTGTTTTCTTCCTATTTCTATTTTTTTCCCTATTTATTTATTATTTAATTTTTGTAACTCTGTTGCTCTTTCCTCAAGGCTGACTGGGTCCTCTTGTTTTCTTACCTGTCTCTTTAGACTACCTCATCTATGCCCACAGCTTCCTCAGCTACTGGTAGTTCATGTGAAGGAATTCGAAATTTCTTTTTTTTTTTTTTTAACATTTTATTTTTAAGTAATCTCTACACCCATTGTGGGGCTTGAAGCCACAACCCCAAAATCAAAAGCTGCATACTCCACTAACTGAGCCAGCCAGGCGACCGACCCTCCTTCCATATGTATATTTAACTGACACAAAACTAAAAGCTCATTAGGAACAGGAATTTTGTTTCTTTTATTCATTGCTGAATGTTAATGTTGAGATAACATTTAATGAGGGAATATAGTCAATAAAAATAATTCAATTTATGATTAAATGCTAGCCATTCAAAAATAATGAGCAACAATAAAAATACTCATTTGAAAGAGTAGGAGCTCTCAACATATTTCACTTCAAAAGACAGTTCTGACATACACTGATAAAATGGTAAGGCAAAGTGATTAGATGTGGATACCTGGGTCAAGGATAAAAGGGAATTATTTATTATTTTGTGTAAATCTGTAATTATTTCACTAAAAAAACAGAAAAATTATCTGCCTTGAGCAAATTACCTTACAGCCACACTTGGTCACCATGTTATAGTTATCTTTACCAAGGTCATACTCTGGATGAAGTAGCTGGCCTGAAAAGGATGCTTTATATCCAAGATTTGAAAGTTTATCATAAATCACCAGGGCAGCTGAGACAACACTTGTGTGTGTGTGTGTGTCTGTGTGTGTGGTTAAGTTCCTTGCTTTACTCAGGGATAAAGAGTTCTACATTATGTGTTATAAATCACAAATTCAATGAAGCCTTTAAGAACAGAAATCTGAGTATAATGGATATCTCTAATAACGGCATTTATTACATAAGATGGGAAACCAAGAAGATGTAGAGACTTTACACCATAAGAACTCACTTTGATTGAATTAGTGTCCCTGATTAGTTTGTTGATGTCATAGGCCTCTCCACCAAGCTTCCAGGGGTTATGCTGTAAGACAATCCCTTCCCCTCCACAGCTGTATAAAGTAAGGGAAGGTCTGTCTCCTTCTCCTCCTATATGAGATAAGAAAAGAAAGCTTATCATTTTTGCATTTCATCAGCTTAACTATTGGTTGCTATAGTAGAAGTGTAGCATACTGTGTGTTGTTTTAAATGAATTATATTAACACATTGGAGTAGTCACTGTTCTTTGCATATGAACACAGTTGTTGGGAGAAGTAAAAAGATACTAATTCTACAGTAGTATTTATAATGTAGCAGATCTGCTTTAAACATTCTTCTGTCATTCAAATAGTACAGGTGCCAAAGCTGGGGTCAAAAAACATGTTCTCAATGTTTATGAGAATTTTTGCCTTTTCTTTCAGAAATGAGGACTCTACTCTTTGGGTATTTAAATATATGGAGCTGCAGGACTTCTGCTGACTAACTAGCAGAAACCCAAAGCAAGGGTTTCTTTGGTATTATAGCATTTCTCTTGTTGATTTTTAAAAAGCAAACAGTGGTTCTTGTGGGTTTCTGTACAGGCAAGTTTTATTTTCACCACTGCTAGAACTATGCCTGGCACAAATCAAGAATCCAATAAACAGTTGTTGAATGAAGGAAGGAATGAACTACAACTATGGGGCTGCTTGAGTTCTCATGACTTACATTATCCTCTCCATGTAGCACAAGTACTATAGAAATGGACAGATGTTTCATTATATAGCTGGTTAAGAAAAGCTAACCAAAGGCATCTGTTGAATACACTGATTTTTTAAAATTTATTTATTTTGAAAGAGAGAGAGAGGGTGCACACACACGCATGAATAGAGGAGGGGCAGAGAGAGGAGAGAGAATCCCAAGTAGGCTCCGTACTATCGGTGAAGAGACCAGTGTGGGGCTCGATTCCATGAACTGTGATATCATGACCTGAGCTGAAACTAAGAGTCGGATACTGGACCAACTGAGCCATCCAGGCACCCAATGAGTACACTTATTATTTTTTTTTTTTTTTAATTTTTTTTTAATGTTTTTATTTTTCTAGGAGAGAGAGAGAGAGAGAGACAGCGTGAGCAGGGGAGGGTCAGAGAGAGAGGGAGTCACAGACTGAAACAGGCTCCAGGCTCTGAGCTGGCAGTCAGCACAGAGCCCGACGCGGGGCCCGAACCCACGAACCGCGAGATCATGACCTAAGCGAAAGTCGGACGCTTAACCGACTAAGCCACCCAGGCGCCCCTGAGTACACTTATTTTAAAAGACACTCTGAAAGACCTCTTTAGGAATAAGAAAGAGAGGGCTGAGCAGCCAGAAGAGGGAAAGGGTCAGAATACAGTAAAGACAAAAGGAGATCATTTCAGGAATTCTAAGTTTGCTGTGACTATAGGTGAAAACAGATGATCATTACTCCATTAATATAGTCAAATAACATTCTAATTCTGATAAAAAGTGATACCAAATTTTGGTGAAAAAATATTAGGCTGGGTACTAGGAGCCAACATGAGACATCTACATGCACAATGGAAAAATTCAGCTTGAAGAGACCAACTAATGCTTTAGTGTTTGGGGATGCCTATTATGGGCGAATAATTTCTAACACCACCTGCTATGACTGCCCTCATGGACCCTTGGGGACACAGCAGTCTGCATAAGCAGCCACTGCACTAGAATATTTATGACTTTCCAGCTTGAGTATCTTACAATTAAATTGAAAGAAAGAGAATACTCTCATGTTTGCTAGAGAATGGCTCAGATACTTACCGAGCGAAATGGGGGGCAGCGGTGGCCCCCAGGCTAAAGTGTACACAGTCTTCTTATGATATGTGCTAGAAATCTGTGGAGGTCTGGAGGGAAGGGGGATTACAAAGAAAGATTTAAACAGAAGGCATAGTGGAAAACAGATCCATCTTTTTCTAAAAGATCCCTTATTAGTTGCTGATACTAGAGAAAAACAATTTAACAGCATCCTTCTCCAAACAGTTGATTGTAGAGAACCCAGCACTTAAATATTATACCTGTAATGATACCTACTACCAAAATGATTAAGTCCCGAACACACTTTACCCAGAAAAAATATTATCCCCCCCCCCAATCCAGCCAGTTTGGAATAATTTTTCCCTGTCTCTCTGAGTTGCCCACTTCACTTAAATGTCACATATCCTAATATTACTATAGTTGTAAGCACTGTAAAGGCTACCACAACTAGAGAAAAATAGAACAAGGCAGAAAATGCAAACTAGTCAGCCCAGAACTTAGGTTACTGTGAAGCATATACAGTCATCATATAAACATAATCAACCTCAGTTTCAAATAAAAGACTAGGTGTCATTTTAGGCTTACCCTGTCATTAATGTCATATTCTTAAACTAAGACAAGATTTTAGAGTAGTTCAGTTTTAAAGTTTTTGTTAAGAAAACTTGCTCTTGTGGGTAAATTTGAAGGCTGTGGTGATTAATGACATGGGAGGTGTCAGTAAAGGGCAGTGTGGCTGTCACCTTTACTGTAAACTATGTTCTTTGTAGGATTTGAGAACTCTAGGAATCCAGAACCTATAACAAAACTAGCTGTTGGCTTATGTATTTCTGTTTCTGGCACATTTACTGTTATCATTCTATACAATAAATCCCAATTTCTTTGGGCTGAACGAAACAGAGTAAGTAGTTGTGGCTGAAAGCCTAACTGTATCTACAGCAGTACCCTTTCTTCACACCTTTACTAACGAGAAGATAGTAACTTAACTATTAAACTTAGTATTAATTACTCTAGTAGACACAGTTTTATTTTCTTACATGCCTCTTTGAAACAGTATAGTATTTTTGAAAATTGAAAGTGGAGTTAACCAACTGCAGAACCAAAGAACTCAGGTGACTAACTGCATGTAGGTTTACATGTATACTTACAAATTGCATCTAAAAAGGTTAACTCTGCAGTATAGTAAATAATTCTCGTTTCAAATTTTTTTTTTAATGTTTATTATTGAGGCAGAGAGAAACAGCACAAGTGGGGGAGGGACAGAAAGAGATGGAGACACAGAATTGGGAGCACGCTCCAGGCTCCGAGCTGTCAGCACAGAGCCCGATGTGGGACTCGAACCCACAAACTGTGAGATCATGATCTGAGCTGAAGTCAGAAGCCCAACCGACTGAGCCACCCAGGCGGCCCAGTAAATAATTCTTACTTAGAAGTGAATGATCAGGAACAGTAGGCAAACTTATCCTGTAAAAGGCCAGACAGTAAATATCTAAGGCTTTCTGAGCCATGAGGTCTCTGTCCTAAGTCCTCCACTCTGCTCCGGTAGTGAGAAAGCAGCCTCCGATAATGTGTAAACAAATGAGTATGGCTGGGTTCCAAGAGAGCTTTATTTATGGACACTGAAATCTGAATTTTATTTAATTTTCACGTGATGAGATATTCTTTTAATGTTTCCTCAATAATTTAAAAAGGTAGAACCATTCTTAAGTCATGAGCCATGGCTCCCCAATCCCTGGTCTAGAACAGTGCTGTTCAGGAAGCACTGGGCAATGTGCTCTTGAAATGTGGCTTGTGAGACCAAGGAACTGAGTTGCTCACTTTATTTAGTTTTATTTTAACTATAAATAGCCACATGTGGCTATCAAACTGAATGGTGCAGGTGTGGAATCTATCAAGTATCTAGGATGACTATGTTCAGTAGTTCATAATGTGAGCCTTATGTATGAACCACATATGCATCTGAAAGCTTTCTTGTAGCCACATTAAAAGAAGCAAAAGAAGTGAAATTCAATTTTAATAGTGTATTTTATTTAGCTCAATATACAGAAGTATTACCTTTTTTTAATTAAAAAATTCTTTATTAAAAAAATTTATTTATTTTTGAGAGGGAGAGACAGAGTGAAAGCCGGGGAGGGCAGAAAGAGAAGGAGACACGGAATCTGAAGCAGGCTCTAGGCTCTGAGCTGTCAGCAAAAAGCCTGACATGGGGTTCGAACTCACAAACTGTGAGATCATGACTTGAGTTGAAGTCTTGACACTTAACCAACTGAGCCACCCAGGTGCCCCTGGAAGTATTATCTTTCAAAATATAATCAAAATAAAATAATTTTAGAGATATTTTATATGGGGGGGGGACAATCTCTGAACTCTGGAATGTGTTTTACACTTAGAACATATCCCAGTAGTCACCTGTGGCCAAGGACTACCAGAATGGACAGTGAAGCTCTAGACATAACTCCTAGTTTACAGGACATATAGGAATACTCAAATGAGTTAGAAGTCACCATAAAGGCCAAAATGTAAAATATTCTACAGACTTACCCAGAATCTTCACACCGAAAAGGCAATGTTATGAAAGTGTGGATGGTATTCTAGAGTAAGAGACTAAGGAGACATAACAAAATGGGTGAACCCAAACTAAAAATGAATTAAAAAAAAAAAAAAAAAGGCTAGGAAAAGCATTGGTGGCTCAACTGAGGAAATCTGTCCATGGACTGGATATGAGATCATATTATAGAATTACTCTTAATTTCCAGTGTGCAAAAATAAGGCAAGTATGGCAAAATGTTAACTACTGGTGAATCTAGATGGAAGGCACAGAGATGTTCTTTGCACTAGGCCTTCAATGTTCATGGATGCCTGAAAACTTTTATTAAGAAAAGCTAAGGGGTGGGGTGCCTGGGTGGCTCAGTCGGTTGAGCATCCGACTTCAGCTCAGGTCATGATCTCACGGTTTGTGGGTTCAAGCCCAGTGTCAGCTCTGTGCTGATCGATAGCTCAGAGCCTGGAGCCTGTTTCAGATTCTGTGTCTCCCTCTCTCTCTGACCCTCCCCTGCTCACGTTCTCACTGTCTCTCTCTCTCAGAAATAAAAAGGTGAGGGGGAAAAAATAAACCAATGGTTTATTTTAGTGATAACCACAGGTCAGATAGGCCAAACCACCATCACCTGAAAACACTTTTAAAAAATCAAATTCCAAGTTGTAAGCCTCAGTCTCAGAGCCAGGATCTGAAAGATGTTTCCCAGGCCAATTCTGATGAAGGCCCAGGTTTGTGAATCAAATTTAACTCCATCATCAACATTATAGTCAATGGGCTAAACAAGAATCTTCTATTTCTTACTTGTTGGAGTAGGTGTCATACAATCCCACTTTTCCGTCGTCAGTTCCAAAAGCTAAACAGCCTTCCTTGGTTGGGTGCCAGCACAGCTACAAAACATGAGGAAAGCAGCATAGTTAAGGGAACCCTGAGGTTATTTTTTGAGCATTCAAAAGGAAAACTTTCATGCTCTTGGTGTCTCCTAATTTTAAAAGTAACACATTCTCATTATTTAAAAGAAACAAAGTATTAAAAACAATGTGAAAGTCACCAGTAATCTCACGGCTCAAAACACGGCACTGCCAATTTATATCTTTCCAGATATTTTTTATGACTAAAGTTAAATATATACAGTTGAAAAAAACAAAAATAGGTTCAAATATTTAAATGCTGTGCGTGAAACACTGCTGAGTGGGGATAAGATTCTAGAATAGTTTAGAAAATAGGATCCTATTAATAATAAAATTTGGAAGGATGTATCACAGATTGTCAACAGTGCTTTTCTGGATTATGAAGCAAAATTTTTAGCTTTCTACACTCCTATACCGTTTGGTTTTCTTTTTTCCCTTTTTATTGTTGTTATTTTTTTTTTTTTACTAAAGTATAGTTGACATACAATGTTGTATTAGTTTCAGGTGAACAACATAGTGAAATGACAATTCTGTATGGTCTTCTTTTTAACCACAAACATTTATTGCTTTTAGACTAAATAGCCATGACAGAGGTATCACTTTGGAGAAAAACAAAAAAATATATATATACATATTGTTGTGTAATCTGCATTCCATGTTTTGTAATTTTCATTTTTCATGAATCATCAACATCTTTTCATACCAAAGAGCCACATTATCATTTTTAATAATGTGATACTGTTTAATATGTTTATAACTTAATGTATTTTCTCTAAATGCACATGCAGTTTATTCCAAATTTCTTACTAAAAGAATTACTTATTTGAAAATAAGTTCAAGAGAGTTCAAAGAAATCATCCTTACCGCTGTAACCTTGGACTTGACACCCTGCCAAAAATTTTTCACATCATAGTTGTTCTTTATGGAGAGTGTATTCCACACGCGTATCATACCATCTCCAGCGCCTATGGCCAAACAGCCCGTGTCCACAGGAGAGAAAGCCAGGCTGTAGGCAAACCCACCGAGGGAGGGTAGGGACCAGCAGCATTCTAGAGTGGCCATGTCCCAACATTTCACCTAAAAAAATATCAAAGGTTAGGGTCTAAATATAAAAAAAAGATCAGAAAAACAGGAAAAAGAACATCTCAAATAGGATGGATTAAAAAAATGGGTAACATGAAGAATATATAATAATATATACCTATACAAGGAATGTATTATTATATTGTTGTTATGTTTATATAATATATACTGTAACATACATAATAATTAAATATAAAGAATATAATTTATTCTAGTAGGTAATGGAAAAAGTGTCTCTTAGAAGAAAAAAAAAGTAGTAAACTGTAGGCTCAAAGGATCTTAGAATATATTTATTCCCAGAGATGTCAAGTGAATTCAGGATCATACGATGATCAAAACCAGGCCCAGGCCTTTCCACTGTACTGTACTATACTGTACTACAGCATTGGTAATCTCATTTAGCAAATCCCAACTAAGAATGAAAATGACCTCAGGACAGTGGAAAAATGAGAAAGGCTATCTCAAAAAGCAAAATATCTTCTCCTTAGGGGAAGGAGGAATACTACATTTTTAATTTTCACTTGTTTAACAGAGAGCCTTGGGAGAAAAAGTCTATCAAATAAACTACAAAATAATAAAGTCACAGATTCTTAAATATAGTCAATTCTCTCTTGGAGAGATCATCAAAAGCAGACGGTTCTGCTACCTTAACTACAGACAAAAATATTTTAAAGCCAAAGCATGATGGTCTATACATCCTTCCCTGGACACATCTACAATTCTTTACCATATCTACTTTAACAAAAAGGCATCCTGGTGGCTCCTCACCTTTCCCCTAACTCTCTGGGTTCCCACAGTTAGTGCTGGTCAGTAACAGTAACTCTGATATTGGGCTAGGTGAGAGAACTGATGGATGGTTTTAAAAGCCCTCTAATCCATCCAAGTCCGAAATCGCAGCCTCTACAATGCTGAATGCAAGCTAAGCAGTGCTTACATCTCTATCCATCGATGTAGAAAGCAGCAGCTGTTTGTCATCCTCAGTTTGTAAAGGGCATAAATTAAACACGATTCTTGAATGATTCTGCCCTTCTGATGAAGCACTAAAGAGGGTATATTTCCGTCTCCAGGACTGATTGAGATCCCACAGCAACAGCTCACCCCTGTGATGAGAAACACGCACTAGTTCTCTTTCACAAGCAATCTGGAAACAAGAGATTAGGGGAGAGTGTGGGCCCTCAGTTGCCGAATAATTTCTATCAATTGTTCTTTTAAGGAGAAAAAAATTGCCTATCTGAAATATGCACAAAATAGCTCTAAAATAACACACATAAAAACAAAGAATCACTGCCTATGGGGAAGGGAACCTAATTCCTTGAAAAGACAGAGTTAGGAAGAGCACTTCACTATATTCCTGTATTATTTTGAACCACATGAATGTGCTACACTTCCCCTGGGACAGATTTTCCTAACAGTTTTAATAGTAAAATGCCACCATAATTTGCACAGCCTCAAAACTTAAAGACATACTCTCTCTTTTTTGGGACAGTGTGGGGGAGCAGGGCCATGACCAACATTTTAGGGGGGATTTTTATATGCTTCCCCTGTATCATTTCTTTTTAAAAATTTTTTTTTAAAAATGTTTATTTATTTCTGAGAGAGAGTCAGCGTGTGCAGGGGAGGGTCAGAGAGAAAGGGAGACACAGAATCTGAAGCAGGCTCCAGGCTATGAGCCTAGCTGTCAGCACAGAGCCTGACGTGGAGCTCGAACCCACAAACTGTGAGATCATGACCTGAGCCGAAGTCCGACGCTTAACCAACTGAGCCACCCAGGAGCCCGCTTTTTAAATGTTTTTATTTATTTTTGAGATAGATAGAGAGAGAGAGAGAGACAGAGCACGAGAAGGGGAGGGGCAGAGAGAGGAGACACAGAATCTGAAGCAGGCTCCAGGCTCTGAGCTGTCAGCACAGAGCTGACCTGAGGCTTGAACTCACAAACTGCGAGATCATTATCTGAGCTGAAGTTGGACACTTAACCAACTGAGCCACCCAGGCGTCCCTTTCCTGAATCATTTCATTTGAAACCAGGGCCCTTGTCTGCTAAATTCACTTATTATCTAGAATAAGCAACTAGAAGCTAGTATTTACTAAATTCTGTTGAATGAATGGCTATAATCATCCAAAGAAATAGGACATTCTATGCTCCCTCTTTTTACACATGACGTAATTGAAACTCGAAGAGTCACTTATGAACACATAGAAGGTGAGAGACTGATTCTGAAATGCAGTTTGGTCTGACTTTGGAGTCCATGCTCTTAACTACCAGGCTATACTTATTTGGTCTTTTCTCAGCACTATAAATAGACAACACAGGTATCTGTCCCATGATTTTTCCATTATAAATGGTCCATCATAATATAAGCCTTAGCCATTGACTTTTCCATCTTCTGTTTCTAGAAAGAGAAGCCTAGGGACTCCTCAAGAAGCTAGAGAGGAAAACAAAATATGTCAGAGAGAGCATGACCAAACTTACCCAAAACAGCTGGATACCAGTTGTGTTGGTTGATCCTTGGGCCAGTGGAGAGTCAACCAGAGGCGTTCTTTAATAGTTGGGTCTATACCCCCTCCTCTTCTCTTTAGAAAGGGCAATTTCAAAACCATCACCCCTGCCGATTAAAACAAAGTCAGTGGGTACTCAAGATAGTGAAAACACACATGTGAAGTCCCCAGCAGTTCACAATACAGTTTAAAAGTTTGTTAGCTTGGTTACTTAGAATTCAGACTTCGTTTTTTAATGGAAACGTTATTACACATAGTTTTAATACTTGTCTAACTAATTTAGGTAAAACAAACTTTTTATAGGCTGTCCTGGCAACCTGAGCACACATTAAGAATATTGTCTGTTTGGGAAAATGGGGTTTCAACTGGAATTGTGAACCCAGGTGACAACACAACTCCAGATTCTCCAAAGTTGGCAGGACAGAGAGTGGTAAAAAATCCAAAGGGGACAAATTTGTCAGTCAACATGTTGCAGCAGAGAAGTCCCTCCACCCCTGACATGCTACTCACCAGTGGTCCTTAATCCCTGTTATGAATCAGAACCACTCACTGAGAGAGCCTCTGAAACTATACATGCCAGGGCCCAACTCCTAGAGATTCTGATTCAGTAGATTTGAGGTGGGATCCAGGCACCCACATTTTCCAAAAACTCTCCAGGTGATTTTGCTGCATAACTAGAATTGAAGACCATTGTGCTAGACATCTGTAAGTTTAGAGGTTACCCTTCTGGAGGGATTCTGGGCCTAATGTTGTCCCCACGTGGGAGTATCAGCCATGGTATAGCCAAGAGCAGTCCAAAATTCTTTTGCTTTATATGCACTACTAAATGCACTTGGGTAAAGATGATAAGACTCCCATGGTTTCAAATAAAGTGGAGAAAGAAGACTGCTATAAAGAGAAAGGCTAGAGTTTTACTATAAAGGTAATATCCACTCTGCTTGGAATTCCTCTCAATTTATAAATTGAAGGTGAAAGTTCTGTTCAAAGAGAGAAGCTTGGGAAAGCTGAATGACTGAGGGTCCCTGTAATTTGGATGAAATGAGCTTTAACATTTAAACATGCACTTCTACATTGGGTATGTATTATTCTGCATTTGTGTATCAAAACCTTTAGATCTAGAGATCTTTCCCAATCCTGATTCAGGCCTTGCCAAGTTCCAACATTACTATCCTTATAACCATCATCATGCCTCCCATGACAAACAATGACCCTCCTATGAATGTATCAGAAACCCTCATCTCCAAAAACAAAGTCAGATGTTCAAAGCACAGAGAGTTCTAGCCCAGGCTAAACTGGAGAAGCAATCTTCTGGATATAAAAGTCAAGAACTGCCTTCTGGCTGATGACACACTCTTAGGATAACAAGACACAATAAGAAAGTCACTAGAGGTTATATCACAAAAGAAACATCAAACATGAGGGGCGCCTGGTGGCTCAGTCGGGTAAGCGTCCGACTCTGACTCATGATCCCGCAGTTCATGGGTTCAAGCCCCATATTGGCTCTATGCTGACAGCTCAAAGCCTGGAGCCTGTTTCAGATTCTGTGTCTCCCTCCCTCTCTGCCCCTCCCCAGCTCATGCTCTGCTTCTGTCTCAATAATATATTAAAACAAAAACAAAAACAAAACAAAAAAAAAACACACCAAGCATGACTCTTACCTCGGCCTCTAGAGCAGCTCCAGATTCGAATGGTCTGATCTTTGCTTCCAGTGGCTAAGTAGCAGGCTTTTGTTACTGGAGTTTGTGGTGTGACTTTACCATTGGGACTTTCAGGTTCTTCTAGGGTAGAGGTGGTAATTTTGTTTTTAATTTACGTGAAACATGAACTTGTCCAAAGAAAAACTAGTTTTCAAGGGTTCCTAAAACTTAGCTCTTACGTTTATAAATCTAATCTGTAAAAGCTGAAGTTTTAAATGTAATTCAAATGATATAGTTTTATCCACACTGTTCTTTAGGTCTTAAATCATCTCTACCTGAATTTTCCTCTTGACTTATGGATAAACAATCTTCGCCAGGAAGGGGACACCAGGCTATGGAGTGGATCTCATCATCGTGGCCTCGAAGCCTGTGAATAACTTCTCCTTTCTTACTGATGTCAATTATAACCACTATGCCGTCCTTGTAGCTAAAAAACAAGAGTTATGAATATTACTAGAAAAGGAAGACAGAAAAGTAAACATTCTGGCTTAAGAGTTATCACTGTGCATTTCTTTTTTTTTTTAATGTTTTATTTATTTCTAGGAGAGAGAGAGAGAGAGACAGCGTGAGCAGGGGAGGGTCAGAGAGAGAGGGAGACACAGAATCTGAAGCAGGCTCCAGGCTCTGAGCTGGCAGTCAGCACAGAGCCCGACGCGGGGCCCGAACCCACGAACCGCGAGATCATGACCTAAGCGGAAGTCGGACGCTTAACCGACTAAGCCACCCAGGCGCCCCATCACTGTGCATTTCTAAAAGGTAAGAGAATTTGGGGGAAGGGGGTAGGGAAGAAAGAAAAAAAGAATCTTGTTTTGTCCTTTTTTCCAAAGTATTCATTTTCTGTTTCCTGGCGGTCCTGACACGTCTGTCCTTCCGCCCCCTCCAATCAAGCTTTTGGCACTAAGCAATACTGTATACACGGCCTGGGAAGTATTTGAGGGGAACTTAAAGAAGAATAGTCATTTGTGGGGCCAAGCAATCCCTCTAATTACAGATGAATTTAACCTAACACACTTAAATCTACCCCCTGACCCCTTTTAAGTATGCGATCCTATTTTTCTACCTATGAGCTTAACAAAAGCAACAGTACTGTTAACTTCTAGATCTGCATATTTCAAGGTTATCATTTTTGAATTCAGAGGACACTGAGAAATTCTACACTTGATCTTAGCCAAAAGGCCAAAAAGTGATGAGGACACTGAGAAATTCTAATAGTTTTTTTTTAATGATGAAGTATTTCATACACCTAAAGAAGTACCCATCACCCAGCTTAAGAAAAAAATATACCCAAGTACCAATATAGTTGAAGTCTTTTGTACATCCCACCCCAATCAAACCTATCTCCCTCTCTTTCCCAGAGCTAAACTGCTATTGGTGAATTGTGTTCCATCACTCCTAGCCTTTCTTTGTATACATTCCTAAAGACGATAGAAAATGATTTTGTAGGTTTTAAAACTTCATATAAATGGCATGATGAGGTCTATTTTTTCGGTAGCTTGTTTTTTTTCACTCACTGTTAGTGAGTCATCCGTGTTGAAGCATGTAACTCTAGCTCTAGGTCAGTCATTTGTACTACTGGATAGCACTCCATTGTATGAATACAGCACAAGTTCATTCATTTTCCCTTTTGAAGGGCTTCCGTTTTTTGCTATTACAAACAAAAAAATGCCATTAATAGTCTTATGCACACTTAAGACAATTTCTGATTTGATGCCTAGTAATGAAACTGCGGACCTGCCAGGATGTAAGCTGTGTACACTTTGGCTTTACTAGAAAGTGCAAAACTGTTCTCCAAAGTGGGTGTACCTATTTATATTCCTACATACTAGACAATCCTATAGGGAATAACACATTCCAGCTCTACTTATTTTCCTCATTTTATTAAAAATATCTCCCACATTACAGCTTTATTTAAAAAATGAAAGCATAGACTGTATCAGTCTTTGCAGAAATGGACTTCAAAAACCTTCAAGTTATACAACCTAATAGTCCAGTAACCCAGCTGTCCTGCAATTTTTATCAGCCCTTCAGGGAACAATCACCATTTTGAAGATCCACCAGAAACAAATCATTCTGATTCAATCCTGTGTCTGTGCAGTTCCTTATATATGAATTGTTTCTTCTCATGAATTCTTGCTCGTCTTTCAAGATCGATCTGATTCAACCTTCTCTGATCCCTGCCTGCCACGTTTTTCTGCTCCCTCTCTAGTGCCTCCACTGCAACACTGCTCCTACTTCACGTACCAGGTCACCAATGCATGCGTGGACCCCTTCCATTTCACTTTTATGCACCCACACCTGTCTTCCTAGCCTTCCTTTGAGGCCACAGATTTCAGGATCCATCATTATAATCACACCTTCAAAAATACCCTTAGCTCCTTTGTCCCTTCTCTCCTAGAGGTATTTATTCCACAAAACCCCAAAACTTCTTGAATCCAACCAAAGTCTTTCTCAATCAGCTTGAATAGTTTACTTTCATGACTTTGATCCATAGCCTGGCACTCAGTGGGGACCAGTGGTCCTACAATCTCTCTCAGTAAGCTCATTTTCCTATTCTCTGAGAGGACTCTTTTCACAGCTTTCTGCATGCTTTCAGCCCCACTCTGAACTTGACTCCACCTTGACTTATGCCTCACAGAGAAAATCAGAAGCCGTGAATATGAAACACCCTCCTCTTCCAACCAGATCTACAAATTTACTGGCACCTTCTCACTTATCTTTTCTACTTGTGATCTGGATCCAATCCCTTCTTGACTTCTCAGCATCACTCCTGTGTTTACCACATTTATCCATGTATCCAGCCCTCCCTCTTCTGCCTCATTTCTATCCGCATAAAAACATGCCCTTATTATTTTCCATTTAATATTCCCTTAACTGCCACATACCTCCTCTGGTTTCATGTCTATGCACATTTGATCCACAAATGAAAGTCTCCACATGTACCTTTACTACTGTACCCTCAGTCTCTTGAATCCACTCCAGCCAGATTTTCTCCTCCAGCCCTCTAGTGCTTATATCATGTATTCAAACTAGAGTCAAAGGATATCTTTGGGACAGAGGTAAAGGGAGTGGTGAGGAAAAGGGGGTACCCACTCAAGGCAGTTCATGTGAAACAACCTTGGTGACTGAGGTGGAGGCAGAGCCCAATGCCAGACCACTCTCCCACTCCAGAGGGAGGGCTGAGAACCAGGACAGAACTGAGTCCTCTGACACTCTGGGAGTAAATGTTATCTCCAAGGGTAAGTACTGAGAGAGAAAAGGGGGGGGGGAGGGTATTTTCTACATTTGGAGGCTGACTGAAGAAATGAGATATGACGAATGAGCAAAGCACACTATCGTAGAAACTAAGGAAATAAAAATAGAGAGAGTGAGAGAGATAGTGAGGACCTGGAGGTCATAGTTATTGAATAAATGCTACCAAAGGCCCAGGGATTTAATACCTATAAATAGTTTCCTCTGAGGAATAAAGGGACAGGAAAAGATAAAGCAAATGCAAAATATGCTCATTAACAAAAATAAATTACCAGTAGAGAGGGTATAGTACTTACCCAATGGCTACTAAATCTTCATGATGAGGTGAGCAAGTAAGACAGAAAATTGTCCTGGGTTCTATAAAGAGGTGCTGGCTGTCATTTCTGTTAAGCCAGTAACAGAACACTACTCCTTTTTCATCTCCAGAGACTATTAAATCCTTTACTTGAGGAGACCAGTGCAATGCTGATATTGTATGCTTTAAAACAAAACAAACATACATTTGCTTCTCATGTGTCAATGCTGAATTTTTACCTCATTTTAAACCTGTACAATACCAGGCATGTCGAGAGGTACTTAGTAAGTACTGTTAGTGCCACGGGTATGCCCAAGAGTACATTAACCAAATGGTAGAAGAATTTAAGCTCCTAAGGATCAAAGAACCATTAAAAACATTTACTTTAAAACAATGCAAAGTTGTTACTAAAATTAAGTGAGTCTTCTCATTTTCTACACTCTCTGAAAAGGCAGGTTTATCAGGTAATGATCTGGTTTAGAAACAAGTTTTATTCACTCATTTACAGTTTATATTAGGAATCTTTTTCATGTAAAGAACGAGACAGTAGATATTTTTTTGACTTTGTGGGCCATACCGTCTCTAGTGTAGCTACTCAGCTCTGCTTATCGTATGCAAGCAGCCAATACTCAAAAGTTCACTTACAGACAGCTAGCATACTTGAAACAAAAGCCTCAGCACAGATATCTGATGACGGTCTAAGAAACCAGTAAGCCATGGTACCTGATGGAGCGCATGTTCTGTCACGACTGCTTTAGTCTCTACATCCCAGATTTTCACAGTCCCATCATCAGAGCTCGTGGCGCAGAGGTTGTATTGACCCGGGTGATGCGAAAACGTGAAGCCAGAGACCCTTTCGGTGTGTCCCACCAATTCCCCTATGACTTCAAGCAAAAGCAGATTCCAGGTTAGAGTGCTACCTTAGATTCCTGGCAGAATCACTCTGTTGTTAGATGGGTGGGGTGAGACCTCACTTATCCCGTGGTGTAACAAAAATATCCAGGCACTCACAATCGGAAATCCCAAGTGCTGGTTCTGGCTCTGCCACAAGACTTCAGCCCAGTCATTTTATCTCCTTGAGCCTCACTGTTTTCAACCGTAAAATGCTGTTGATATCCCTTGAAGTTCACAGGCTGAGGAGTGGCTCAAATGAAGAATGTAAAAGTGATTCTTATATAGATCTGGCCAGAGGTCCTTTGGGAAAGAGTAAATACCTGGCTTGCCATATCCCAAGGCATGATCAAAATCTAGTTTGGAGCGTGAAAGTATCTGGCTCAACACATTCATCTTACAGCAACGAGTATTCTGTATTTCCAGGATCTTGCGTAGGGCCTGGCGCTGTAAGCAGGCCCCTAAACCCAGGAAGGCTCCCAGGGGGCCGGCGCGCTGCGTAGGGGAGGGAGGCCACAGATGTTGTAAATGCCGGCGAGATAGGGGTAACTTCGGGGAGTGAGCGGTCCTAAGTGAGAGCGCCAGGAGGCGGGACCGCTCAGCCACAGCGTGGTGTAGCTCAATCTTGGAGACGCGGACGCAAAACTAAGCTTAGTGACTGTGAGGAGATCTTTCTGCCTACCTGGGCCCCAAGTTTCCCCATCTGGAGAGAAGGGTGGCTAGAAAAGCTCACTTGGCGCCTATGGCGAACCCAAGAAGGGCAGGAAAGAGGGGGCCCAGAGAGGGGGAGTTACCTCGAAATGGGGGCGTCCCAGGGTTCGCGCCGGCGCCCGGGCCCACGCGGACAAGGAAAACGGAGGTCCGCGCCGCGAAGCCGAAGAGGCCCCCTGGCACGGCATCGCTGCATCGGGCGCAGTACCAGTTAGGAGAGGGTGGCAGCGTGCGCGGCTCCTGCCCCATGATCAAGGCCATCAGGGAAAGACGAAGGAGCCACAGGAGCAGACCTTTCGCAGCCCCACGCCGTAGCCGGGAAGGGGGCGGGGCTGGCTCGGAGCCCCGCCTCGCCGGGCCCGCCGCTACGGCGCCCGCCGAGGCCCAGGCAGCACCGCGCGCTGTGCTCCCGCGGCCCCGGGGCTGGGAAGAACCCGCGCCTGGCGCTCTGCCCCGGAGCCCCGCCCGGAGCCGGAAGGTCTGGTGCTGCCACAGTCCAGCCTGGGGGTTAGGCCTTCTCACCTCCTACAGCTAGGTACCTAACTAAAGGGTTAGACGAATGGAGTCCCCTCCCCGCACAGCCGCTTTACTTTTTGGACCTGTCCAACGGCTATCCCGTCAAGTATTTTTGGACGCTATTGTGCCAGGGCACTTTGCTAACTCTGGAGATTCTTTAAAGGTACCTACAACAAGCCAGGAAACCAAAGGATAAAAAGTTCGAATCAGAAATCTGAAAGGAAAGGAAGAGGTTCTGCGACTGGGTGGAAATTGTGGCTCTAGAGTCTTGGTATTCAACGAGTAGAATAGAGTGGCCTTGTTGAGTGCCGACTCTGTGATGGGGACTGCTGTGGAGGAAAAGAATGGAAATTACAGATTCTATGTGGCACTCCTGCATCTGTAGCGAACGAAACCTGAAATATCAATTCTAATACAGAGAGGTGAAATATATATTTGGATGTGGGTAGGGGCAATAACTTTGGAGGCAACCAGCGCTACAGTGGATTAATGATTTTGCCAGTTGTTATCTGAATTTATCCTCATCTCATTGAAGACGGAAGATGATCATCCCTGCTTTTTTCCTGTAAGGAATACATGGGATTTAGTGAAATGCCTGCCGGGCATATATGGTAGCAAGTTCCCGATGTATATTAATTTATCTCTTGGAGGTCAACCTGGAGATTAACAGGGATTAGGACATCATACTTTGTATTTGAGCTGTTTTTTTTTTTCTTTAAAAGAGCTTTCCACACGATCTCGTGATTTTTACAACAAGGCTCTGCCGTACGGATTGTTATTTCTAAATCTCGGACATGAAAATGAGGCCTAAGCACGTTAGGTGGCTTGTTCACAGTCTGTTTTTTTCTAATCCTTTCAGGCCGTTTGTGAGGTGAAGTTTCTCAATTTCTCTGGATCCTGATGAGTTTCCGGAAACTCACTAGTTTTCGGCCTTTATTAAAGTCATTCATTCCCAGGCAAGGCTGGCCGGATCTCACCCGAAGTGCCGGCGGCGCGTTCGCGGTCTCCATGACAACATCCCGGGTGTAAATACCTCCGAGTCTCCCGCAGGCTACGGCAACCTGAGGCTTGCGCACGCGCCTAGGCCAGACAGGGCATGAACTCGGAGGCTTCCGTAGAGGGAGGGAGAAAGATGGCGGCGGCAATACCCGAACGTCTGGGTAGGGATTATTTTAGTGGTTTAAGGGGCGGCAGAGGGAGTAGAGGTGGGAGTCTCAATTGATGGCTTGTTTTAATATTTCAGGTGCATTATGGATGCAGAATCTGAGGGGGAAGCTGGCGTTAGGGTAAGTCTTTCGCCTCGGAGCTGCAGAGGGCTCAAGGCCTCCTTACCATTTAGTCGATTACTGAGCCGCCGTATGCCTTTAGGCTCTGGGGCTGTCGAGGCAAGACAGCAGGTCTCTGCTGGGTCACTCCATCTTTCCGTCGCCGTGTTGCATGGCCCTGAGGGACTCAGGATAACCTATCACTCAAGGGACACTTTGAATCCCTTTTCCAAACAATCTCTGAATATGGTTAGACTCTCCCAAACCGTGTTGGGAGCCTCCAACTTTTCTAGTGCCCTCTGTAGTTACTTGATTACGGGAGCAGGGACAGCTGCGCCTTACAACGCACCTGGGATTGTGTTAAACGCTCTTATGCATTATCTAATTCTCATCTAACGTAGTGTAGGTATTGCTCTACCATTTTTCAGACAAGAAAATTGAAGTTCCCCAAAGTAAAACAAGGCTCCCCTAGTCATAGGAAGTTTTAAAGCTTTATACTGTATTCTCCAGAGTTTTCTTAGACCTCAGGACAGAAGCGTTTTTAAGGTTAGAGAATGCAGTTAAGTCAGCACTGGCAAGGAGCCTTTGTCCCCTTCTCGTTGTCCCTCTTCTGCAGTGCAGCTATTGACATTTGGAGATTGATAATCTGATTGTAAATTGTCTGATCGGTGCAATTGTTGGAGTTTATTTTGGTTTAGTTCATAGGCTTTGAAACATAAGCTGGTTGTGAATCCACTTTTTTTTTTTTAGGTCTGCATTTTCTGTACAGAGAGTAGTTTTTTTTTTTTTTTACGTTTCTTCATTTTTGAGAGACAGAGCGCAAGTGGGGGAGGGGCAGAGAGAGAGGGAGACACAGAATCTGAGGCAGGCTCTGGGCTAGGAGCTGTCAGAACAGAGCCTGACCTAGGGCTCCAACTCACTAACTGAGATCAGGACCTGAGCGGAAGTCGGCCACTTAACCCACGGAGCCACCCAGGTGCCCCAATGAATCCACTTTTTTAGCTGTATGATTTTGGAAAAATTACTTATCCTTTTTAAGTTTTAATACTTATATATGTGATGAGAGTAGTATTAGCACGTATGTCATAGAATTTTTACGAGAATTCATAACGCATATGTTTAGTATCGTGCATGACATATAATAATCCCACCTTCGATTCTATCTGCCATTACTGTTTTCTTCATTATGAATTATTAATGTGCTCCCATTGTATTTAGCTCTGTTCTCTGTTCTTGGGTCAATGGGCTAATGAAGAAAATAGGTGGCACTGCCCTTTAGGATTTAGGATTTGTTTATGCTTTACTTTTTCAGATTATCTTTTATCATTCCACCCCAACTATTCTGATTTACTTACTTTTTCTGAATATGCTGTCCTTTTATTTGCTGCTTGACTTTTTCATGCTGTGCCTTCACTTCCTGTCTATAAGATAAGTGCTAATTATTTAAGTCCTGTTCAAATGTTTCTTCCTTAGGAGATTTCTCAGATCTCACTAAAAAGTAAAGAGATTAACCTCTCCTTCCTTTTAGTATGTGTCTTAAATAGTGGCTTCATGTTAGTGTGTCTGTGTCCTTTACTAGCTGTGTACCTGGGAGAGGTAGGCACAATTCTTGCTTCTCTTTGTAGCGCCAGGTTATGGTCTCCACTAAGTGAATATTTTGTTAATGTTTGTCAATTTAAGTTGTCCTGCACTGACTTATTGTGGGAAGCTCTGAGCAAGCAACTTAAGCATGTTGGCCTCAGTCTTTTATCTAGGTAATACAAAAGGGTTCGATTTTGCCAGATAATCCTTGAGGCTCTTTCTAGTTGTGAAGTTATATACTTTTATGAATCCCTATTCTGGACTTTCTAATGGACAAATGGTTATATAAAAACAAAATAGAACAGGTGCAATTAATGCTCATGATAACTGTGTAAAATCTTTTAAGAGATTTTCTAATTCAGTGATGAAACTTAATTACATATAGATGACAATCAGATAATGGAAATGAACTAGAAGATACAGTTTGCGTAAAATGAAAGAAAGTGGTAGGGACTGTGGCAATTAGTAGAGTGCATTCCTCATCAGAAGGCATTGAAATGGGTTAACAAAAAGTGCTAACAAAATAAAACTTTTCTTCAGGCTGTATATGGTAGCAGAATGACAGCTTCCAGCTTTTGAATTCCAAGTCTGCCCATTTTACTGATGGATGCATCTGAGAATTTTAATGACTTACTGAAGGCTATATAGTTAATACAAGTCAAAGCTAGGATCTAAACAAAACATTCTCTGGGTGATGAATCAGGCCTGTAGATGTGTTTTGTTTGGACTACACAGGGTTTAAAAACTTTTAAAATTTAAATTAAAAAAACTGGCAGCTTCTTATAAAAATCTAGGTTTCTAGATTATCTTATGCATTGCAAAATATGGCAACAATTTTCTAGAGCTTAAAAAGTATACCACTCTTTAGATAGGGGCTACACTCTTCAGTTTTCCTCATTAAACATTTTTTTGTATTATGTTTATTTACTTTGAGAAAGAGAGAGAGAGAGAGTGTGTGTGTGTGTGTGTGTGTGTGTGTGTGTGTGTGAGTGAGTGAGTGAGAGAGAGAGTGAGTGAGGAAGGGGCAGAGAGAGAAAGGGAGACAGAATCCGAAGCAGGCTCCAGGCTCTGAGCTATCAGCGCAGAGCCTGACACGGAGTTCGAACCCTCAAGCCATGAGGTCATGACTGAGATGAACTGACCTGAGAACTGACTGGGCCACTCAGGTGCCCCCAGTTTTCCTCATTTTTTAGCCATGTATAAAATCCTTCACTCATTCCAAGCCCTCTTATTTATGTTACCTAGCTGCTCCTTGTATCAGAGCGTGGTTACAGGTTTGGATAGGTAAGTCCTCAGCAAGAAGATAACATTTGAGTAAAGATGTGAAGGAAATGAGGGGCGCCTGGGTGGCTCAGTTAAGTGTCCGACTTTGGCTCAGGTCATGATCTCACGATTCGTGGGCTTGAGCCCCGCGTCGGGCTCTGTGCTGACAGCTAGCTCAGAGCCTGGAGCCTGTTTCGGATTCTGTGTCTCCCTCTCTCTCTGAGCCTCCACTGTTCACACTTTCTCTCTTTCTCTCAGAAATAAATAAAACATTAAAAAAAAAAAAGATCTAAAGGAAATGAGGGATCAAGCATCAGAGGGGCAGGTTTTTGGGGAGAATATCAGAAGTTCAGTTTAGGGCTTATTAAATTTGAGATGTCCAGTAAGCTTTCAAGAGTAGATGAAAGTGGGCAATTGAATATTTGGAATTTGGAATATTTGGAGTTTGGAATTCAGGGAAAGGATGTCTATTCAGGAGTCATCAGTACATGAAGAGTATTTAAAGCCCTGAGACTGGTTGACTTCACTATAGAGTGAGGTAGAAATTACAAGAGTACAAGGATTGATTCCTGAGGCAGCCAGCATTTACAGATCTCTCTCAAAAGTAAATAAATAAACTGGGGCGCTTGGGTGGCTCAGTCAGTTGGGCAGCTGATTTCGGCGCAGGTCATGATTTCATGGTTTGTTAGTTTGAGCCCTGTGTTGGGCTCTGTGCTGGCATTGCAGAGCCTTCTTGGGATTCTCTCTTTCTCTCTTTTTGACCCTCTTCCACTGGCACACATGCTATCTCAAAATAAAATAAAATCAATACTAGCCATCAGTGTTTATTATGTGCTAGACGCTGTAGGGTGCAGTATATTAATTATTTATCGGCCATCAACAGAACAAAGTGGGTATTATTCTCATTCTAAAAGTAGTAACATCAATTTTATTGAGCTCTTTTAAGTGTCAGGTTAAGTATTTTACTTAAAATATCTTATTTGAGCTCCTTAAGAAGACTACGAAGTAATTACCATTATTACTACATATACTGATGAGAAAACTGAGCTCTAGAAAGTTATGTGACTTTCCTAAGTCCATTTACCTTGTACTAGAGTTGGGATTTAGACTCAGGATTACTTGACTCCACAGTCTCTGCCTTCATCACTTGGCTTATGGTTTTGTTTTTTTCTTGTTTTTCCTTTGGAAATTCTGCCCTGTAGCATCATGTATCCTAATTTTGTGCTTTTCACTTAAAATAGTAGAGCCTATATGTGGATGGCAAAGGTTTTGTCAAGTATTTAGATAGTACTGATCTTTTTTTTTTAAGTTTATTTATTTTTAATATACAGAGATAGAGCATGAGTGGGGAATGGGCAGAGAGAGAAGGAGACACAGAATCCGAAGCAGGCTCCAGGCCCTGAGCTGTCAGCACAGAGCCTGACGCAGAGCTTGAACTCATGAACTGTGAGATCATGACCTGAGCCAAAGTCAAACACTCAACTGACTGAGCCTCTCAGGTGCCCCCAGATAGTACTAATCTTAATATCAGGATGTAAAATGGTGAATTTAAGGTAGAATAGGAAAAATGACCCAGTAGGAAAATAGATTTTTAAAATTCTTTAGTCTGAATGATTTAAAAAAACTAACAGGCTTTGCTAAATATATCATCCAATTGCATAAATTGTGTGAAAATCTGCCAATTTACAATAACTTTGTTTTTTTTTAAATTTTTTAATGTTTTATTTATTTCTGAGAGAGAGAGAGAGAGACAGTGTGAGCAGGGGAGGGTCAGAGAAAGAGGGAGACACAGAATCTGAAACAGGCTCCAGGCTCTGAGCTAGCTGTCAGCACAGAGCCCAACGAGGGGCTTGAACCCATGAACTGTGAGATCATGACCTGAGCCAAAGTTGGACGCTTAACTGACTGAGCCACCCAGGCGCCCCTACAATAACTTTGAATATTTTAGTCTGGATTAAATATTTACTCAGTATTCATGTGCCAGATATTGTCCTTAGTGCTAGAATACAGAAGATGTTACACCTACCCTCAGAAGGCTCAAATCTATACACTTAATACAGGAACTCATTCTTCTATAGCCAACTTACAGTACCATAGTCCTAATTCACTGTTGTATGGTTGACAAGAACAGAGTACTAACAGTGGGGAGGGGGCACCTGGGTGGCCAAGAGTCTGACCTTGATTTCAGCTCAGATCATGGTCTCACAGTTCATGGGTTCAAGCCCCATGTTGAGTACTGTGCTGACAGCCTGCTTGGGATTCTCTCTCTCTGTCTCTCTCTCTCCCCCTCCGTCTCTTGAAAATAAATAGAAACAAAAGACAGTGGGGAGAATGGTTGGGAGAAGGGATCAAGTGATACCTTGCGATGAGGTGACATTTGAGCAGGAGCTTCAAACAGGACAAGCATTTCATTCAGCAGATAATGATTGAGGAGAAAACAATATAATCAGAAGAATAAAGATACAAAAAGTATGTTGTTTGTTTAGGGAAAAATGAACATCTGTATGGCCAGGCCAAAAGGTGAATGAGCCAAGATGGCAAGGTTGGGGTTAGATTATGAAAGGCCTTCCTTGTTTTGTTAGGAGTTTAGACTCTGTATTCTGCACAGTATGGAAACACCAAGTTTCTGTGTTATTTGGATATCCCCAGACATACAGAAGTAGATAATCTGATGAACCCTCTTAAACCCATCACCCAACTTTGACAATTTACTCATGGCCATTCTTGTTTTATCTATGTTCCCTGCTCTCTCCCATCATATTTTGAAACAAATCCCAGACACTATATTATTTAGTCCATAAAAATTTCACTATATATCTCATTAGAAAGTATCAATATCCAGTTAATATTCAACTTTCCAATGGTTAAGTAACTGTTGTACTTCAAAAAAAATTTTTTTAATGTTTTTTACTTATTTCTGAGAGAGAGAGACAGCGTGAGCAGGAGAGTGTCAGAGAGACAGGGAGATACAGAATCTGAAGCAGGCTCCAGGCTCTGAGCTATCAGCATAGAGCCGATGTGGGGTTCGAACCCACGAACCGTGAGATCATGACCTGAGCTGAAGTCGGACGCTTAACCAACTGAGCCACCCAGGCACCCCACTGTTGTACTTTTAAAATTGTAATAATCTAACATTGAAATTAATTGATATTTCTCATAAGTCTCTTAATTAGTAGGTTCTTTATTCAGCTCTTTCTTTTTCCCCTTGTAATTTATTTGTCAAGGAAAACAAGCTCTCTTGTAGAGATTGTACAGCTTGGATCTTGCTGAGCACATTCCTTGTATTGTTGAACATGTTTGCCTCTCTCTGTATTTCTTGTATTGAATCTAGAAGCTCAATTAGTTCAGGTTTTTTGCAGAAAGACTGCTTTATGGATGGTGGGTAGTGTGTTCTTTAATTAGGAGGCACATAATGCCCCCTTTGTTAAGTTCTTGGGGATTGCAAAATGATGCAGTTTGTCTTGCCTGCTCAGCAAAGTTGAGGAATTCTACAGGTCAGGTCAGGGATCCATTGTGTCGTTATCATCTTCTTTTTTTTAATGTTATTTTTGAGAGAAGTGTGAATGCATGAGCATAAGTGGGGGAGGGCAGAGAGAGGGAGACAGAGGATCTGAAGCTGACTTTGCTGACCACAGAGAGCCTGATGTGGAGCTTGAACTCCCAAACCACAAGATCATGACCTAAGCCCAAGTGAGACGCTTAATTGACTGTGCCACCCAGGCACCTCGTGTCTTCTTTAAGTCTGTTTTAGGCCTGAGTTGGTTATATTAGAGAGTCAATATATTTTAGCCAGTCAGGGCAAGAGATCTTGGGTTAATATCTGTTTACTATTTGACTTATGCTAGTTACTAACTTTTTACTTTTTTTTTTAATTTTAGAGAGAGAGAGAAATTAAAATTTTATTTTAAATTTAGAGAGGGAGAGGAGCAGGGCTCTCAGTGTGGAGCGTGACTTGGGATTTGATCCCATGACCCTGGGATCACGTCCTGAGCTGAAATCAAGAGTTGGATGCTTAACTGACTAAGCCACCCAGGTGCCCCATAACTTGCTACTTTTAGCTTTTAGTAAACTAGCTCTTTGTGGTATTTTATGTAAAATTGTTCTCTGTTAATGAATACACTTAGACTGTTTCCACTTGTGATACCTAAATAGTTTCTATCAAAATGGAGCTAATGTGGTTCAGAAGATACATAAGCTTCAGAAAAGATTCTATGTGTCTCTTGTTTTGCAGACTTCTTTCATCTCACAATGTTTTACCCCAGTCACATATCCATACAACTGCATCTCTGGACATATCTCGAAAATGGGAAAAGAAGAATAAAATTGTTTATCCTCCACAATTACCTGGTGAACCTCGGCGACCAGCAGTAAGTTTGTGGGTAGAAATAATCTCTAATTTTGATGAAGAGCTCTTACTCTTATGTGGCTAGCAATAACTTATTGTTCCATGAGAAGAAAGGGAAAAAGTATATAGCAGTTTGCATGATCATTTGATTGACACAGAAAGTGTTTTAGATATATTCTTTGGTAGTTTTTTTTTTTTTTTTTTAATGTTTTATTTATTTCTGAGAGAGAGAGACAGCATGAGCAGGGGAGGGTCAGAGATAGAGGGAGACACAGAATCTGAAACAGGCTCCAGGCTCTGAGCTGGCAGTCAGCACAGAGCCCGACGCGGGGCTCGAACCCACGAACCGCGAGATCATGACCTAAGCGAAAGTCGGACACTTAACCGACTGAGCCACCCAGGCGCCCCGGGAACATTTGAATTCTTAAGAAAGTAAACTGTGGGGCGCCTGGGTGGCTCAGTCGGTTAAGTGTCCGACTTTCGCTTAGGTCATGATCTCGCGGTTCGTGGGTTCGAGCCCCGCGTCGGGCTCTGTGCTGACAGCTCAGAGCCTGGAGCCTGTTTCAGAGTCTGTGTCTCCCTCTCTCTCTGACCCTCCCCTGCTCGCTCTGTCTCTCTCTCTCTCCTAGAAATAAATAAAAAAAAAGAAAAAAAAGAAAAAAGAAAGTAAACTGTAGTAAATGCTTAGAAATAGAATTCTTATTTAATAACTCTATTAATAGAATCAGTAGTGTTAATTATATATCATTCAGTTCAACAAACATCTTTTAAAGACCTTTGGGATTTAAGGCTACTGGAGAATAAATATCATCTAAGCAATATCATTTGCTTAGTTTTTATATGAATTTGACAGCATGCATTTCATTAGGATTCAGTTGCTGTCAAAGTATTGGTCTGAATTAGTACAGTATTATGGGGGTTTGTTTTTTTTTTCTTATTTAGGGTAGTTAATTCATTGATTTAAAGAGCTCCCACCTCATTGGGAAATAAGAGGAACAAGAGATGCTAATAATTTAAACAACTTAAAAAAATGTTTTTAACTGTTTGAATTTTTTTAATGTTTATTTTTGAGGGAGAGAGACACAAAGTGAGACAGAGTACGAGTGGGGGAGGGGCAGAGAGTGAGCGGACTGAGGAACGGAAGTGGCTCTGTACTGACAACAGCAAGCCCAGTGAGGGTCTTGAACCCATGAACTATGAGATGACCTGAGCCAAAGTTGGACGCTTAACTGAGCCACCCAGGCACCCTTAAACAAATAACTTTCTATCTTTCATGTTTTATCTTGGCATCAGAACTTAAAGTTAGATTTGTGACAGAGTCTATGCTAAGTATTGATTCCATTTTATAATTAACCAAAATTTAGAAAAAGTTACATATGTGTACACATATCATAAATAATATCCTTTTATTAATGAACTTTCTTCTTATTTGAGCGGTTTGAACTTACATATTAATTGAGAAAGAAATCATAACATTTTTCAGGTCCAAAATGTAAAAGAAAAATTTGTATTTTGTAGTAGTAATCTTTTAGAATACTAAAAAAATTCACTTTAGGATGTATCCAAAATGACAAAATTCAAGTAGTAAACAGTTGAGATCACAGATTTTGAGTGAGTAATCCTTTTGGGAACAAGCTAGGATTTTTAGAAGATACCTTAACATTTTCTGACTTTAAATAGTATTTGATAAATTGATATTGGTGCATCATTTATACCTATTATGACTGAAATATTGATGCCCTTCATTAAATACCTAGCTTAATAATGGAATAATTTGCACATCTAGTCGCATAGCTCTTGTACTATCATTTTGTGCAGTGTGACCTTGTATTTGCCAATTTGCTAAGTGCAAACATCTTAAAAATTAGTTTTATCCCTAGTTTAAAAAGGGGTTAGAGGGGCGCCTGGGTGGCTTAGTCGGTTAAGCGTCCAACTTTAGCTTAAGTCATGATCTCGCGGTTCGTGGGTTCGAGTCCCACGTCGGGCTCTGTGCTGACTGCCAGCTCAGAGCCTGGGGCCTATTTCAGAGTCTGTATCTCCCTCTCTCTCTGACCCTCCCCTGCTCACGCTTTCTCTCTCTCTCTCTCTGTCCTAGAAATAAATAAAAAAAATAGAAAGGGGTTAGATAATATTTACATAACTCATTCTGATCTTCAGTGCTGAAATATGTAGTTAAATAATAGTGGGCCCATAATGAGTAAATCCTACAGCAGTAAGTTAAAATGAATGTCATCAGGGGCGCCTGGGTGGCTTAGTCAGTTAAGCGTCCGACTTTCGCTTAGGTCATGATCTCGCGGTTCGTGGGTTCGAGCCCCGCATCGGGCTCTGTGCTGACTGCCAGCTAAGAGCCTGGAGCCTATTTCAGAGTCTATGTCTCCCTCTCTCTCTGACCCTCCCCTGCTCACGCTGTCTCTCTCTCCTAGAAATAAATAAAAATATTAAAAATAAATAAATAAATAAATAAATAAAATGAATGTCATCAATATAGGCATGTTTCAGGCCATTCCGATTATTTTTAAAGCTATTTTCCTAATTTTATTTATTTATTTATTTATTTTTAATGTTTTATTTATTTCTGAGAGACAGAGAGAGAGACAGTGTGAGCAGGGGAGGGTCAGAGAGAGAGGGAGATACAGAATCTGAAGCAGGCTCCAGGCTCTGAGCTGTCAGCAACAGAGTCTGACACGGGGCTCGAACCGACGAGCGGTGAGATCATGACCTGAGCCGAAGTCGGAGGCCCAACTGACTGAGCCACCCGGGCACCCTGGCTATTTTCCTAATTTAGCTAGCACTAGTTTCCAAACAATATAGATTCCTGTGTAGACTTTATCTTATATATGGCTTCATCATGGTAAAGAAAATGAGCCAGAGAGAAATGGCTTTCTTCATAATAGTCAGTGGGTCTTGAATTTACTTTTGTAATATCTTTGAAGAAAGCTATGTTAAATAAATTTAAAATGTAGTAAGACTATATCAAAACTGTTTTGACAGCGATTTCCATAGGAGACATTTTTAATTTATGGATTAATTGACATACTGATAATAAGTGGTAGGTCATTATATGGATCCTATAAAACTCTAATTTGGACAACTCTTAGGTGATACTTTTTATCATTTGAGTTATTACATGCATTTTAAAATTAGTTAACTTCTTTAAAAGTTATCAGGGTAGACATTTCATAATTTAGACTTACTTGAATAACTTTTTTGCACATTATATCCTAAGTTAACTTTATCTGATTTACCATATAGGTTGGTTAATAGTGAACTTTAACTTGATCTTCTGACCTCCAACTTTGCCACTTTTATGTATTTCCTATGATAGATTTGTCTGGTTTATCTTAAAAAAATTTTTTTTTAATGTTTATGTACTTTTGAGAGAAAGAGACAGAGCATGGGAAGGGGAGGGGCAGAGAGAGGGAGACACAGAATCCGAAGCAGGCTCCAGGCTCCAAGCTGTTAGCACAGAGCCGACATGGGTTGAACCCACAAGCTACGAGATCATGACCTGAGCTTAAGTCAGATGCTCAACTGACTGAGTCACCCAGGCGCCCCTGGTTTATCTTTAGAAAATGCACTTAGGCATTGCACCTGCCTAAAGTAAATGTTGAACTTTTTAGTTTTAAAACATAATTGAATAACTTTCTTCTTCTTCGTCTTTGTTTTTCCTTTTTTTTGAAAATATGTCATTCCTTTTTTCCCCATGCCCCTTCCAGGAGTATATCTTTTTTACAAAATGTAAAGATAATCACATACAATTCAGGTTTGGAGATAGCCCCCCATGGGAAACCAAGAAGTGAAGGGTATCTATATTAAAGATTTTATTGAGTGTATTAATTTTTGCAGATGAATGTTATCAGTCATGACAGTCTTCTTTCCTCTCCAGTGCTCCCCAGGACACTTTATTGCTGAAAACGTAATTAGGCTATTGCTACAGTTTTCAGCCTGTCAGCTTCTATTGCAACTGAAATGAAATCTGCTCCATATTAAAAGATGGCCACTTGAGGAAACTGCTGTTTCTGAGGCAGTTGAAAATTTCCAGCAGGAGTCAGAATGTTAGGAAGTTCTGAGCTCTCCTTGCTATTGTTTACCTTGACAAATGGTTTCTATTTATTTTTTTTAATTAAAAAAAATTTTTTTTAATGGTTTATTTATTTCTGAGAGAGACAGCATGAACAGAGGAGGGTCAGAGAAAGAGGGAGATAGAGAATCTGAAGCAGGCTCCAGGCTCTGAGCTGGCTGTCAGCACAGAGCCCAATGCAGGGCTCGAACCTATGAACTGTGAGATCATGACCTAAGCCAAAGTTGAACGCTCAACCGACTGAGCCATGCAGGTGCCCCTCTATTTGTTTTAAAGGGACAATATGGTGTAATATGGTAGAAGGAATGTAGGTTTTGCAGTCATGGGGGAACTTTAAAGGTACACCTGTCAGACATTGTTTTAGGCATTTCATTTACTTCCCTGTAAGGCACTTTGACTTCTAGCTTTGCCTTTTACAAGCTTTGCAGTCTTGGGAGTAGTCACTTGATCTGTTTTTTTTTTTAAATTTTTTAAAATGTTTATTTGTTTTTGAGAGAAAGAGAGAGAGCATGGGCACAGGAGGGGCAGAGAGAGAGGGAGACACAGAATTGGAAGGAAGCAGGCTCCGGACTCTGACCTGTCAGCACAGAGCCCAACGTGGGGCTCAAACCCATGAACCATGAGATCATGACCTGAGCTGAAGTTGGACGCTCAACTGACTGAGCCACCCAGGCACCCCTTGATCTGATTTTTATTTTGTAAAAATAAAAATAGAGTGAGAGCAAATGCAATAATGGGCTTGGAAAGTACTTTGTGAACTGTAAGTTGTGTAGTGGATGATTGATTAAAAAATTTAAATGGGACATACCTACCACTATAAATATAAGATAATAAAAGCTTGCACTTACTAAGATCTGACCATGTGCCTAGGCACTGTAAAATGCTTTCTTAGATTACTTAATTCTTACTATATTTTTATGGAGTTGGTGCTATGATTTTCATTTTAATGAGGAAACTTAGGCAGGGAGAGGTTAAATAGCTTGGATTCTATAGCTAGTAGATGGTAGAAGTGGAATTCAAACTCAGTCTGATTCTAGAACCTGTGCTCTTACCAAATACCAAGACTATCCCATGAAAACATTTATTTTGTCCATTTCACCATTATTCTCCTCATGACAGGAGACTTTTTTGTTGTACCTTTTCTTTTGTTCTTTTTAGCCAACTAAGTGTTTTCAAAATAAATTTTGAAATTTATTATTTTATATCAAAATTAAATCTTTTGCTATTCCTCTGGATAGAAATGTTGCAAATATTGGCACAAAGTAGCCAGGTTGTAGTTCTATTTCTGCCTTTAATAGTCTTTTTAACATAGTGATGATTTGGAAAAATACAACTTAATGTAAGGAAAAATAATCTCCAAATTCTTAATAATGTTTTTATTTCTTGTGGCAGTATTTTCATTAGGCATAAAAAGTGAAAGCTTTATTAACAGTGTATGTTATTGTTATTTTGATCAATTTGCTAACTTTTTCTTCTTTTTCCTGTTTGTAAGGAGATCTACCATTGTCGAAGGCAAATAAAATACAGCAAAGACAAGATGTGGTATTTGGCAAAATTGGTAAGCTAAGTGACTATAAATAAACTATAAACTTTCCACCAAGATTTAAGAATCGAAAAACATTGCCCTGATTTCTCCCAAAAGTGAGAAATATAATTATATATTCAGACAGTTTGTAGGTAGTCCACAAATAATTGCTCAGAGATGAGTGATTTTGCTTAATTTTTACCTTTCTTCTGAGAAACTGAATCATGTTGGTTACGTAGGTATTTAGAAAAAGACATCGGGAGCTCACTATACCCTAAGAGGATCCAGGAAGTAAGCTTATTTATCTTAAAAGTTGACTCAACCTATTTCAAAACTATTGCTGTTTAAGATTTTTTCAGGAGAAGGAACTTTAAGAAAAGATAAAGCCTTAGATATACATATAATATATTTATCCTATAGGAGAAGGAGATGCCTTTAATGCTTAGTGTGGTCCTTGCCACCCTATGGTCTCTCTCACACCTGCTCTCTTAATATTACTGAAACATTTATAATCTAAGTTTTATGGCTAAAGTGTTTACGTTTGATTCTTTTAACAATTTTTTTAAAAGTTTTTTATGGGGCACCTGGTTGGCTCGGTGGGTTTAGCGTCCGACTTCGGCTCAGGTCATGATCTCACGGCTTGTGGGTTCAAGTCCCGCTTTGGGCTCTTTGCTGACAGCTCAGAGCCTGGAGCCTGCTTCAGATTCTGTATCTCACTCACTCTTTGTCCCTCCCCCACTCAGGCTCTGTCTCTGTCTCTTAAAAATAAATAAAAATGTTAAAAAAAAAAAACAAAACTTTATTTATTTTGAGAGAGAGCAGGGGAGGGGCAGAGAGAGAGAGAATTCCAAGCATGCTCTGCAGTGTCCACACAGATCCTGACATGGGGCTTAAACTCATGAACCGTGAAATCGTGACCTGAGCTAAAACCAAGAGCCAGATGCTCAACCAGCTGAGCCACCCAGGTGCCCCTAACTTTGATTTTGGCTTAAAGAGGGTGGCATCCCTTCGCAAATATGTTTTCTTCTTTGCCTGCATTTAGTTAGCTGTTTTTATTTTTACTTTTTTTAAATCCTCCCCAGTTTTACTGAGATATAATTGACATATAACTGGTTAGCTTCTTTTAGAAGCCATTTGTATTATGTAAAAGGGTTTTGCTTTTCATTGAAAAGGGAACTTTGACTTTTAAAAAAATTTATCTTCTCTTGTCTGTTACCCTTTAATTCTAGATACGAGGAATGTCCATTGACCAGGCTTTGGCTCAACTGGAATTCAGTGACAAAAAAGGGGCCCAAATAATTAAAGAGGTAAACTAAGATTTGTGGGGAGGGAGTGCATAGCTGTCTTGCTGGAGTTAGTAAGCTCGACCTCAATCCTGAATTCTCTGTTATAAATGCATCATTCATATAATACCGATTCAGGGCACTCAGTTTTCTTGATGTCTTCATACCTTAGGAATGTTGTGTACCCTAAGTTTTTTTGTTTGGGTTTTGTTCTTGTTGTTTCTTCTCGAAGATGCTTTTATTTGCACCATTTATTTTATTTATTTAAAAAATTGTTTTAATGTTTATTTTTGAGAGAGAGCTAGAGAGCGAGTGAGAGCAGGGGAGGGGCAGAGAGAGAGAGAGACACAGAAGCTGAAGCAGGTCCAGGCTCTGAGCTGTCAGCATAGAAACCAATGCAGGGCTTGAACCCACAATGAGATCATGACCTGAGCCAAATATGGACGCTTAACCCACTGAGCCACCTAGGTTCCCCTGAAGTGTTTAATGAATTGGGTCTTGGTAGATTTTTTTTTAGAATACTTTTTTTTGGTCATTTCCACCATAACTGAGAGTTTGTGATTTGATAACTAATTGGGTGGAAAGGGCGCTGGCTTGGGACTTAAGAGACTTGGAGTCTAATCTTTTCTGTGACAGTTTATCATTTATTGTGATGATAAAAACATTTAACTTGTGTGGTTCCAGTTTTCTTATTTGTAACCTGGGTGGAATTGCTTAAATGAGTTCTAAAGACTCTTCCCTTTCTGAATGTAGCTGTATCAGTATGTACAAATGTGATAACGGTATTTGAATCAGCTCCTGGTTTCTTTGATCTGTTCTGTTGTTTTTTTAGTTTCTGTATCATTTATTTCTGCTTTAATCTTTTTTTGTTTGTTTTGTTTTTTTTTTATTTATTTCTAGGAGAGAGAGAGAGAGAGAGAGACAGCGTGAGCAGGGGAGGGTCAGAGAGAGAGGGAGTGACAGACTCTGAAAAACAGGCTCCAGGCTCAGAGGCTGTCAGCACAGAGCCCGACACGGGGCTTGAATCCACGAACCGCGAGATCATGACCTAAGCGAAAGTCGGACGCTTAACCGACTAAGCCACCCAGGCGCCCCATATTTCTGCTTTAATCTTTATTATTTCCTTCCTTCTGCTGGCTTTAGGCTTCATTTCTTCTCTTTCTAGCTCTGTTAGGTGTAAGATTAGGTTGTTTGAGATTTATCTTGCTTCTTGAGGTAGACCTGTATTGCTATATATATACTTCCCTCTTAGGACTGCTTTTGCTGCTTGCCAAAGGTTTTGGACTGTTGTGTTTTCATTTGCATTTGTTTCCATGTATTTTTAAATATCTTCTTTGATTTGCTGGTTGATCCATTCATTGTTTAGCAGCATGTTGTTTATCCTTCATGTGTTTGTGGTCTTTCAAGGTTTTTTCTTGTGGTTTGACTTGTAGTTTCATACTGTTACGGTCTTTAGAAAAGGTGCATGGGATGATTTCAGTCTTTTTGTTTTTGTTGAGGTCTGTTTTGTGACCTAATATGTGATCTGTTTTGGAGAATGTCTCATGTACACTTGAAAAGAATGTGTCTTCTGTTGTTTTAGAATGGAATGTCCTGAATATATCTGTTAAATCCATCTGGTCCCGTGTGTCATTCAAAGCCACTGTTTCCTTGTTGATTTTCTGTTTAAATGATCTGTCCATTGATGTAAGTGGGGTGTTAAAGTCCCCTACTATATTAAAAAAATATTTTTTTAGTTGATTATTAGAGAGCACACGTATGGGAGGGGCAGAGACAAAGGGAGAGAGAATCCCAAGCAGGCTCCGTGTTCAGTGTGGGGCTTTATCCCACGACCATGAGATCATGAACTGAGCTGAAACCAAGAGTCAGATTCTTAACTGACTGAGCCACCCAGGTACCCCAGGCCCCTAGTATTGTTTTGTTATTATCAATTAGTTCCTTTATGTTTTTTTTTCTAGTTTATTTATTTATTTTGATAGAGAGAGGAAGAAAACACAAGCAGGGGCAGAGTGAGAGGGAGAGAGAGAATCCCCAAGCCGCCTTTGTACTGTCCACACAGAGCCTGAGGCAGGGCTCAGTTTCATGAACCGCAAGGTCATGACCTGAGCTGAAACCAAGAGTCAGATGCTTAACTGACTGAGCCACCCAGGCATTCCCTTTTATGTTTGTTGCTAATTGTTTTCATATATTTGGGTGCTTGCATGTTGGGTACATAAATATTTACAATTGTTATATCTTCTTGTTGGATTGTCCCCACTATGATTATATAATGCCCTTCTTTGTCTCTTTTATCAATCTTTGTTTTAAAGGCTAGTTTGTTCAACCTAAGTATGGTACCCAGCTTTCTTTTGACATCCATTTGTGTGATATATGTTTCTCCACCCTTAACTTTTTAAAAAAATTTTTATATATTTTTTAATGTTTGTTTATTTTTGAGAGAAAGAAAGCCAGAGCACGAGAAGGGATGAGGCAGAGAGGGAGGGAAACACAGAATCTGAAGCAGGCTCCAGGCTCTGAGCTGTCAGCACAGAGCCTGAGGTAGGCCTCATACCCACAAGCCGTGAGATCATGACCTGAGCCAAAGTCAGACACTTAACCTATGGAGTCACCCTGGCTCCCTATCCACCCCCTCACTTTCAATCTGCAGGTGTCTCTAGGTCTAAAATCAGTCTCTTATAGGCAGCATATACACAAGATGGGTCTTGTTTTTTGTTTTGGGGTTTTTTTTTGAACAAGTAAGGAAAGAGGTGCCTTGGTAGTTGGTTGAGTGTCTGACTCTTGATATTGGCTCTGATCATGATCCCAGGGTCCTGTGCTCGAGCCCTGTGTTGGGATCTCTGCTGAATGTGGATCTTGCTTAAGATTCTCTATTCCTCTGTCCCTCTCTCTAGCTCACAGTCACACTCTCTCTCAAAAACAACCCCCCCCCATAAAAAACAAGTAAGCATGGGAACTCCTTGTTTGTTTATTTATATTTTTTTAATGATTTTTTTTAATGTTTATTTTTGAGGGAGGGAAAGAGTGTGAGCAGGGGAGGGCCAGAGAGAGACCAGGAGACACAGAATCCGAAGCAGGCTCCGGGTTGCTTCTCCCACGGACTGTGGGATCATGACCTGAGCCGAAGTTGGACACTTAACTGACTGAACCACCCAGGTGCCCTTTATTTATTTATTTATTTATTTATTTATTTATTTATTTATATTTTTTAGAGAGAGAGCACACACACTAGTGGAGGAGGGGGCAGAAGGAGAAAGAATCTTTTTTTTTTTTTAATTCACATTAGTAAACATATAGTGTAATATTGATTTCAGGAATAGAACCCAGTGATTCATCACTTACATATAACACCCCGTGCTCATCCCAGTAAGTACCCTTCTTAATGCTCATCACCTATTTAGCCCATCTCCCCGTCTACCTCCCCTCTAGCAAACCCTGGTTTTTTCTCTGTATTTAAGAGTCTTTTATAGTTTGCCTCCCTCTCTGATTTTATCTTATTTTTCCTTCCCTTCCCATTGCTCATCTGTTGTGTTTCTTAAATTCCACATGAGTGAGATCATATGATATTTGTCTTTTCTGCTTGAGTTATTTCACTTAGCATAATACATTTTCGCTCCATCCTCATTCTTGTAAATGGCAAGATTTCATTCTTTTTGATTGCTGAATAGTATTCCATTGTGTGTATATATATATATATATATACATATATATATGTGTGTGTGTGTATGTATGTACTACATCTTCTTTATCCATTCATCAGTTGATGGACATTTGGGCTCTTTCCATAATTTGGCTATTGTTGATAGTGCTGCTATAAACATTGAGGCGCATGTGCTCCTTTGAATCATCATTTTTGTATCCTTTGGATCTATACCTAGTAGTGAAATTGCTGGCTCATAGGGTAGCTCTCTTTTTAATTTTTTGAGGAACCATCATACTGTTTTCCAGAGTGGCTGTACCAGTTTCCATTTCGCTTGTAAATTAAGGACTTCTTTTGTTGCTTTTAAGATTTTTTTCTTTATCACTATATTTTGCAGATTTAATGATATTGTGTCTTGATATTGGCCTGCTTTTGTTGATTTTGATGGGAATTCTCTGTGCCTTCTGGATCTGGATGTCTGTCCCCTTCTCCAGATTAGGGAAGTTTTCTGCTATTGTGTCTTGAAATAATTTTTCTCCCCTTTTCTCTGTCTTCTTGTTGGACTCCTATAATATGAATGTAATTATGTTTGATGGAGTCACTGAGTTCCTTAATCTGTTCTCGTATTGTGTTCAGCTTCATTATTTTCCATTATTTTTTGTTCTAGGTGAGCTTTATTATTTTCCATTATTTTGCCTTCTAGGTCATTAATTCATTCCTCTGCTTCTTCCAGCCTGTTGTTCATTGCATCAAGCATGTTTCTAGTCTTGTTTATTGATTGTTCAACTCTGATTAATTCTTTTTTTTTTTTTTTTTAACTCTTACCACTGTAGTAAGGGTCTCACTGAAGTTTTCTATTCTTTTCTCAAGCCCAGTGAGTATTCTTAGATTGTGGCTTTAAATTCTCCATCAGGCATGTTATTTATATCTGTTTCATTTAGATCTCTGGCCGTGGCCTTATCTTGTTCTTTGATTTCGGATAAATTCCTCTGTCTTGGCAGTTTGTCTAAGTCCCAGCCTTCTTCCCTCTGTTAGAAAAACCAGTTATGGGGTGTCTGGGTAGCTCAATTGGTTGAGCCTCTGACTCTTGATTTTGGCTCAGGTCAAATCCCAGGGTTATGGGATTGAACCCTGCATCAGGCTCTGCACTGAACCTGCTTAAGATTCTCTCCCTAGGGCGCCTGGGTGGCTTAGTCAATTAAGTATCCAACTCTTGATTTTGGCTCAGGTCATGCTTTCACGGTTTGTGAGTTTCATTCCTGCGTCAGGCACTGTGCTGACAGTGTGGAGTCCGCTTGGGATTTTCTCTCTCCTCTTTCTGCTCCTTTCCCACTCTCCTTCTCCCTCTCTCAAAAATAAACAAACATTAAAAAATGATTCTCTCCCTTTGTCCCTTTCCCCCACTCATGTGCTCTCTGTCTAAAATTTAAAAAAAAAAAAAAAAGTAGCCAGTATGTCTCCTACTCCTGAAAGTAAACTTTTTAAAAAATTTTTATTTTAAATAGTTTATTGTCCAGTTGGTGTCCATATAATACCCAGTGCCCCACAAGTGCCTTCCTCCATGCCTATCACCTCCCTCCCCCTTCCCCCACCCCATCTGCCCTCAGTTTGTTCTCGGCATTCAAGAGTCTCTCATGGTTTGCCTCCCTCCATCTCCCCCATTATTTTTCCCTTTCTTCTCCCCCATGGTCCTTCATTAAGTTCCTCCTAATCCTCCTATACGTGCCTGTCCTTCTCTGCCTGACTTATTTTGCTCAGCATAACACCCTCTAGTTCCATCCATGTTGCTACACATGGCCAGATTTCATTCTTTCTCATTGCCGTGTAGTATTCCGTCGTATAGATAAACCACATCTTCTTGATCCATTTGTCTGTTGATGGACACTTAGGCTCTCCTGAAAGTAAACTTGACGTTGAAGAAGAGGTCAAGTAGTGTCCAGGGCCTATTGCTTCGGTGAATGTCCCTATGTGTGTTCCATGTGCTCTGCTGCTGTGTTTTGGCTGCTCTGTCCTTCAGGCCAGTCATCTGCAGAGGCCCTCCTTGCTTGCTGTGGACAATGTTTTGTCCCTGGCCCGAATGTGGTGAGTTTTAACTAGATGTGCTTTGGTCGGCTTGTGAAATGAGACCTGAAACCTGAGACCAGCGCCACCAGAACACTGAGACTTCCAGAACTCTCTCATTGGGAGATCTGTGGGCAGGGGCTTGTGCTGGTCTTGTGAGGGAGGGGCCTGCCACACTGGGACTACGGCAAGTGTGGCTGAGAGGGAAAGCCCCACAAGAGCACAGGGGATTGGGGCTTGGTGTAAACAAGCTAGGCAGCCATTGTTGGCACTGAGCTGCTTCTGTCAGGTGGCTCTGTGTTTATGCTGGGGGACTGGGAGGGAAATGGTGCCAGCCAGCCGCTTTGTTCCCAGAGAGGCATCTCTGTGAATGCTGCCTCTCAGGAACATGCTCTAAGAAGAGCAGTAGTCTCCCTACTGTGTGCCCCAGGTGCTCTTTAGATAGCTGTTTCCATGAAGTGTGTCCCAGGTTGTTTGCCTGCCTTCTCTCCAGGAGCAATGTGGTGCCCTGTGAGGCTCTATTCCAGCCAAGGCTGCTGGCCTTTAACACCCAGCCCCACTGGTTGTAAGAACTCAAAAAATTCAGCACCTCTCGTTTTCCAAACCATCGACTAAGGGGAAGCATTCTCATGTGTTCTCCTGTGTGCTCCTCTCTCTCTCTCTCTCTCTCACTCTCTCACTCTCACCCTCACCCTCACCCTTCCTTGCAACCACAGCTCCCTCCCTCTGCAGCACCCACTATCCTTTTCTCCCTCAAACCACAGCACTGTACTTTCTACCTTCTTCCCTGTGGACACGTGGTATTCTTACTTCAAAAAGGTGGGATGAGGGCATCTGGGGATATCAGCATTATATTCTATATTTCAGTTAAATCTCATTTAAAGCCAGATCTCTTTAGTTTAGTAGTTCAGTAGTTGAGATTGATGGATTCAGACTTTTTAAGAAGTTCCATTGTAATGCTTGTATTTAATTCAGTTAAGAATGCGATTACTAAGTATCTTTTGTGTACTCCGCTTTTTATTGTATTCTCTGAGTAAAAGATTGGTTTCTGTTATTTTTTTTTTTAATGTTTTATTTATTTCTGAGAGAGAGACAGCATGAGCAGGGGAGAGTCAGAGAGAGAGGGAGACACAGAATCTGAAGACCAGCTCCAGGCTCTGAGCTGTCAGCACAGAGCCCGACGCAGGGCTAGAACCCATCAACCATGAGATCATGACCTGAGCTGAAGTCGGATGCTTAACTGACTGAGCCACCCAGGCGCCCCTGGTTTCTGTTATTTTTGACAATTGTCCTATTTTTAAAATGGGTCCTGGAGGAGGTTAACTTAATTAAAAATATCTACAGAATATAAATTTAATAACTCTTAAAATTTTTAAGTATGATTTTCTCTACTTGTCTGATGTTATTTAATGGTTATTTTGGATCCAAAGTCTGAGAAATTTTAATAAGATTTAGCTCTTAAGCTTCTTGAACTTTTGACAAGTCTCTTGACTCAAAGACATAATGTTCATTACCAAGGGTACTGTTACCAGTGCTGCTGTTTCTTCCTTTACATCTTGTACATTCCATTTTAAACTTGGCAGAATGGACTGGGTTGCTTGAATTTTCAGTTCTTGCCTGAGGAAGGAAAGCTCACTGTATCCCTTCTCCTCAGTACTGTTATCATTTAATATCCTCTTTTTAAAATTGACTGTAAAACAGAGGCATGTGATTAGCAGTCTTATTATATAGATAACAAGAAATGAGAAACTTAGTTCTGTTCTAGTTCAGGATCAGCCATGTGAATGCCTGTCTTTTCTTTGTTTAAGATTCTTTTAGAAGCACAAGACATGGCAGTGAGAGACCACAATGTGGAATTCAGATCCAATTTATATATAGGTAAGATCTTTAATATTCTTAGTATTGGGAAATGTTTTCCTATAGTGATGCCAAGTTCATTACCTAATAACAGTCTTTGATATCTAACTGCATAGGACTGGGTTTGCCAGTGAAAATTGCTGGTAATAGCTTATTCTTCTGCCTTCAGCATGCTAAAGTTAGTCTGTCCTCAATGGTTATAAATGGTAATAACCTTACTGCTTTATTGTTACCTGTTCTATAATATGACTGAAATCATTGCCAGTAATTATTAAATAGTGGGTCCCAGGATGGTACATGGAGTGGTCCTTGAGTCATAATAAAACTAAGAACAGAACTGAGTTATTTTATTTTTAACATTTATTTATTTATTCATTTATTTATTTTTTACAAATAGTTTATTGTCAAATTAGTTTCCACATAACACTGAGTGCTCATCCCCACAAGTGCCCTCCTCCATGCCCATCCCTCCTCCCCCCCACATCTATCAGTCCTCAGTTTTTGTCAGCATTCAAGAGTCTCTCATGGTTTGCCTCTCTCCCTTTCCCCCACCATTTCCGCCCTTCTTCTCCCCCTTGTTCCTCCGTCAAGTTCCTCCTAATCCTCCTATACGTGCAAACATAACGATATTTGTCCTTCTCTGCCTGACTTATTTCGCTCAGCATAACACCCTCAAGGTCCATCCATGTTGCTACACATGGCCAGATTTCAATGTTTCTCATTGCCATGTAGTATTCCATGGTATAGATAAACCACATCTTCTTGATCCATTCATCTGTTGATGGACACTTAGGCTCTTTCCATGTTTTAGCTATTGTTGAGAGTGCTGCTATGAGCACATTTATTTATTTTTGAGAGACAGAGCATGAGTGGGAAAGGGGCAGAAAGAGAAGGAGACGTAGAATCTGAAGCAGGCTCCAGGCTCTGAGCTGTTGGCACTGAGCCCCAACGCGGGGCTCGAACTAATGAACTGTTAGACCATGACCTGGGCCGAAGTTGGATGCTTAACTGACTGAGCTACCCGTGTGCCCCAGAACTGAGTTTTAAAACATGAATTCTTTGTCAACCTGGAGGAGTAAATAAAGAATCACAGGTGGTCTTAAAAAAAGTCTTTATTTGTAATGTGCCAAACCAGGTGCCTAATCCATAGGGATGGCCTGTAATTTAACCTTCTAGTTACCAGGTTGGAAAATGTGTTGAATTATAAAAGCTGAGGGGCTTCGGAAGGCTCAGATGATCCAGGTGTGTTTGTTTCCCTTTGTTGTTACATTCCGAAGGATTGTCTCAGGTTTTCTATGCTTGTTCCATTTCACGTTAAATTAACGTAAGTGAAAATGCTTTGGGAAGCATGATCCACTGTACAATGTAACAGATTTTTTTTAATTTCATACCTTCACACAATTCTCCTTCAAGAAAGAGACCAATGCTATTACAAAGCTCCCTTGCCTCCTTCCATCACCACAGTAAAATCATGTGGTGGTTGGGCCTAATGTTTTCTTCTCTTTTCAGCAGTACTTACTCCTAACCTCAGCAATTTTGTAATCAAACAGAGATGTTGATGTTGAAGCAAAATTTTCTCAATCTGCCAAACCTGCATATAGGAAGGACTAAAGATATTTTAAATTCAAGATATGGGGAACTACTCCTCTCCAAATAGAGGAAAAAGGGCTGAATCATTATGGGAGAAGTTAGTTGTGCATTATGATTTTTCAACATTTAGAATAAAAACAGATCATGTAAATTCTGCTTTGCCACATGACCACAGCCCTACTGGAGATATTTATTCTGATTCATTAAAATCCTACCTCAGCTCACCTGGAATTGATGCTGGCAACCACACCTACTCCTGAAATTCAAATGAGTTACGATTTTCAATTGAAATATCTAATTTTAAAGCTGAATCTTGTATAACTGATTATATTCTGATACATGCACAGATGCAAAGGGAAATCAAAGTGGCAACTCAGAAGATACAAGGCCATAGTAGTTCATCATAAGTGTTTTCTTCTGGGAGCGGCATGAATAAATAATGCTGGGAGGGCCCAGAATCATTGGAAGAGATGAAATGGAGGAAGAACAAGACCATTTGCTTAAAACCTCTTGGTGACCTTTCCTGCTGTGTGACTGAATATCAAATCTAATTTAATTAATTTTATTCAGTTTCACAGGAATATGGCCTTCTTAGCTGGCAGACAAAACTTTGTAATGGAAATCAGATACAAATGAAATAGAATTTGTCTTTAAATCCTTTTCAGTAATTTTTGTAAAGTGAGAAAAGCTTAGGAGCTTTTAATCCTCTCTTCCCAAATGAAAGAAAAAAGTTCAGTGTTGCCATTAAGCAAAAATAAACTTAACCAGTCCTACGTGAATCAGCCTTTAATTCATTGGTTTCCTTCTGCACATTTCCACTGAAAAATCTCTGTTCCACCTGTACCCTTTTTTCATTCACTTTTATATAAAAATCTCTTCTTGAATGGGACTGATAAGTTTAGATTTATCTTATGATTATAAAAACTCATTTGCTAAGTATTTTGCTGCCTACTTCCTTTAGGAAGGAAAAAGAGAGGAGTACCTTCAGGAAGATGAAGAATCTTACCATGACATGTCAGACATTTTATTCCTGTATTTGCCAAACCACCCTGATAAGAATCATCTGAGGTTCTAATTAAAAAAAATATAGATTACCAATCCCCACCACAGACCCACTGGATTTGAAACCTCAGTGGGGAGGCCTGGGGAGCTATTTGTTTAATAAACATCTTCGTGATTTTTACCTATAAAATACGGAACACTGCCTTTCTTGTTGTATTCTTGAAAAAGGCCTAGACATTTCATTCCATAGATAGATGTCTTTAAGAGTTTTGAAAGACTGGTTGCTTGTTGGCTATGATTTAGGCTTAGCAGTGACTCCTCAGTCCCTTGACATAAGCAAGTATAGGCATTATTAAGGAAAGTGCTTTTTTGGTAGCATATGTTCTCATTATATGGTAATTCCTTCAGATGCCTCATCAGTCTAAAGCTAATACCTGGTGTTGCATGACCACAGATTTTGAAAATTCATTTCCTTTTCAAACTTATAATGATGACTAATAGCACTGTGAATAGGCCTTAACAGGTGGACATGGACTAATAAAATGTCATTGCTTAGTGATTCATGGCATCTAAAGTGATTCACTTTAGGGAAAGTGATTGACTGACTTTGTAAATCAGTCTTGTGGGCTAAGAGTGATGAACGGGGGAGAAGAGGGTTTCCAGTTTTAGAATGTCAAGATTCACATTTACCTAAGTATTAGTAATAGAAAATACTGACAGTATTTTAAATTCTTGATACTTGTTGGGCATTATCTTTAGGCTGTTCCCATTTTTGAGATATCTTAATGTTTTTTTCTGTGATTCAGAGATACTATTTAAGTACCTTCCACATGCATACTACCCACACAGTTAGGTGGTAGTATATCTTATTAAAGCAATTTAAAACATTTAGCACATATAGTTTTGTTGTTTGACAGTAGTAGTCCTTTGGAAGGACACATAAATTGTTCTTCTGAGCTAGAATAAACCATTTATACTGTTAGTACTATACGTACTTAGAAAACTTTGAAATTATTTTAGAATTTGAGCAAATTTGCCAGACATGTACATTGAAAAAATGATAATAATTAGCAGAAGTTGTATTTCAAAATCATTTCTATTCCTTGTTGAATGTGAACTTTTGGGAGAATTCAAAAGATGTCTAAGTTTGGTTGAGGAATTGCTTTTATAATTAAACATGAACACTTATACAAGATAGCATATGGTTTGGGACCACAAAGAGTAGTGTAGATAAATTGTAGGAGTAGAAAAGAGGAGGTCAGTATTGATGACAAGAATCATGGTAATCTTCTAGAAAAATGTAGCTTTTGAAGACAGGTTTTTGGGTATCTGAAAGAGCATCCAGGAAGGAAGATTTTCAGGGTGGAGTAACCACATGAGCTAAGGCACATAGGTTGAAATGAGCAGCAATTGTGTGGTCCAGTGAGAATAGCTGAAGGAAGCAGTGCGTTGAGTAGATCAAACTGAAAGGGCAGATTGGATCTAGATCCAGAGGGTCGACCATGGCAGGCTCTGGAATTTGGATCACACTGTGTTGAAGAGGAACCACAGGAGTTTGGGAGTAGGAGATTTACGTTATTAAGGCAATGCTTTAAGACTATTAACTATAAGCAGTGGTTTTGAAATTGTGCCTTGGGCATAAGGCAAACTGAAGGGCTCCTTGATGTCTGGGTCACTGCTGCAGCCCTGGAGTCCAGGATAGGGTCTGGCATCCAGTAGGAACTCAGAAATAGTTGGTGAATGAATGCATGGCATGGTTTTGTATCTCTCTCTGCTTGTGTTTGAATTAGAACAGAGCCACAGGACAGTAAGCTTCTATATAGTGTTCCTTTTTTTTTTTTTTATTTTTTTTTTAGTGTTTACTTATTTTTGAGAAACAGAGAGACAGACCATGAGCAGGGGAGGGGCAGAGAGAGAGGGTGACACAGAACCCGAAGCAGGCTCCAGCACAGAGCCCGATGTGGGGCTCAAGCCCTCAAGTTGCGAGATCATGACCTGAGCTGAAGTTGGACGTTTAACTGACTGAGCCACCTAGGTGCCCCTATATTGTTCCATTTTAATTGAAATGGTTCCATATAAATGTGGTTGAATCACTTAACAAACAGAATTATTATGAGAGACCGGAGGAGTGGAGTCTGGAAAGCAATTTGTAATCTATACTTCTAAGTCCTGATTTTATTCAGACCTCAGAATGGCTGTGTTGTGTATTCCCATTGTAGTGTACCAAAGAATCCTGGTGTTTCAGAAGAATTAATGTTTTTGTTCTGACAGAAAAAATGATGGCATTATGTGCCACAATATAGGCAGATGGTATTTTATGGCTTTAGGATGAAATCATGACTCACATTTAGCAGATATTGATGTTTGTTCTAAATGTGTTTGGGGGAGATGGAAAACGGTAGTTAACATAGACCCTGATAAGGCCGATCATTGTGTTTGGAAAGGTTATGTAGTACTGCGCAGTTAGCTCATTAAGATACTATTTTCACAGGAGTAGTGTTCCTTTTCCTCAGGGTGTTTGGAAATGGTGCTCAAGTTGAGCTGAGTCACAATTTTGGATAGAAGCAGCCATCGTGTTTGTAAAATGCCTTTTAGAAGATTTCTAAACTTTTTTTTAGTGTCGTCATACTTATTTGTAGATTTCCTCCTGACAGGTGGATCCAGAGGAACTAGTGGTACTTCATTATAAAGTGATTTCTATAATTTGTCTTTCTCTTTGGAAATCCTTAAACACATTTCTTTAGTGCCCAGGGATGAAGTCGATAGAAGGATAGCACCTCTTTCCTTATCTCACTAAGACCTGAAGTGGTTTTCTTAATCACTTTCATCCTTAGCTTTCTCTCTAGCAAAGCTAGGATGTTTCTGCAGAAACCCATTTCATGAAAGGACTATAGTGAGAGGGTTGTCAAGTGCATACTTGAATATAGTCCCTGTATGTATAGAATTATGTCACAGCAAGAATATAAGAATGGTGAATGGATTGATTCGATACGTACTCTATAGGTTTTGTCTTTTTAAAAGTCTTATTAAATTGACTCACAAAATAACTGACTAAATAAATTCAGAAAATAATAGAAGGTGGCTGCTACTCTGATTTACCTTAGGTAAGAAATTTCTTCTTAACTAGTATTTGAAAAATTCCTTAAATTTTTTAGGTCAGACTTTGCAGAATTAGGGAGGGGAGATAAGGGAGCAGCTGTGATATGGGAGTTCCTAAAACTGGCCACAAATCAGAATTATTGAGGGAAAGGGATTGGTGTTGTTTGTTCAGAATGTAATTTCCAAGGCCCACTCCAAATATATGAAATTAGAATCTCTAGAGATGGGGTCTCAGCATCTGCATTTAAAATATGTTCTGTAGGTTAGTATGATGTAGCCAGAGGACCAGCATTTGGTAACATTTGGTTCCAGTGGCATCTCATTACATTTAGAATCAAATAGAAACTCCTTGCCTCAGCTTTCAGGACTCTATGTAATTTTGCCTTTATCTCTGATCTCTTTCCCTTGTTTGTACGACTCTTTCCCTTGTTTAGTATGCTTCAGCAGGCCGGTCTTTTTTCTGTTTCTTTTTATTTTTTTAATTTGTTTTTGTTTTTACATTTATTTATTTTTGAGAGACAGAGATTGAACATGAGCAGGGGAGGGTTAGAGAGAGAGAGGGAGACACAGAATCCGAAGCAGGCTCCAGGCTCTGAACTCTCAGCACAGATCCTGACACGGCTCAAACTCAGGAACTGTGAGATCATGACCTGAGCCAAAGTTGGACGCTCAACCGACTGAGCCACCCAGGCACCCCTTTTTTCTGTTTGTAAAACAAGCCAGTCACCATTGGTCTTTACACTTGCTTTTCCCTAGAAAAGCCTGGACTATCATGTCCCTAAATATTTGCATGGATAACTCATTCTGGTCTTAGATCAAATGTCCCTTCCCCAAAGATGCCTCTTGACAACACCCTCAAGTCTGAAGTCACCCCCAGCACCCCATCAGTCTCTGTCACATCACTGTTTGATTCTTCGTATTTGTCACTGACTACAGTGATCATGTTTATTTTCTGTCTGTCTCTTCCAGATTGTACACTTGGTGGAGACAGGACCCTTGCTAGTCTGGTTTTCTTTTCTTTTTTTTTTAAAAAGGTCTTTTTTGTGGTTTATTTATTTTTGAGACAGAGACAGAGCATGAGTGGGGGAGGGGCAGAGAGAGAGAGGGAGACCCAGAATCCAAAACAGGCTCCAGGCTCCAAGCTGTCAGCACAGAACCTGACACAGGGCTCGAACCCACGAACCGTGAGATCATGACCTGAGCCGAAGTCAGACACTTAACCGACTGAGCCCCCTAGGCGCCCCATTTCTCTTTTCTTTCTCCAACACCTAGGATAGAGCCTGGTCCTTAATAAGTACTCAAGAGATACTTGTTTTGGGCGCCTGGGTGGCTTAGTCGGTTAAGCGTCCGACTTTCGCTTGGGTCATGATCTTGCAGTTCGTGGGTTCAAGGCCCGCGTCGGGCTCTGTGCTGACTGCCAGCTCGGAGCCTGGAGCCTGTTTCAGTCTGTGACTCCCTCTCTCTCTGACCCTCCCCTGCTCACGCTGTCTCTCTCTCTCCTAGAAATAAATAAAACATTAAAAAAAAAAAAAAAAAAAAGAGATACTTGTTTTGAGACAAATCTGCTGTCACCAGCCAGCGAACTCATGTAGTCTGAGAATCCAGTTGAAGAAAGGACAGATTACTCGGCTGATCAAGCTATAGTCTTGTGGATGCAGTCATTTCCTGTAACTTTCTTTGTCTTCTCTGTCTAGCTGAGTCAACCTCAGGGCGAGGCCAGTACCTGAAACGCATCCGATACCATGGCAGAGGTCGCTTTGGGATCATGGAGAAGGTTTATTGCCATTATTTTGTGAAGTTGGTGGAAGGCCCTCCACCTCCACGTGAAGCACCGAAGACGGCAGTCACCCATGCCAAGGAGTATATTCAGGAGCTTCGCAACCGGACCATTATTCACACTCTATGACTGGGGGTTTAGATTCCACAGTGTACATATTTTGCCATTTATTTCTTAAAAACAGACAAATTAAAGACAAATACTTTTTATGACTTGTCATTGAATTATTGCATTATGACGTATAATTGCTCATTTTATATGAATATTCATAAGATCTTGCCCACCTCTTTTGTCCTCTGGGTATGTTTATGCATTTGCAACTTGGGAGGGGAAATCAGCATTAAACATAGTAACAGACTGTAATTCAGAAGGCTTGAGGACCTTTGGAAGGGCATGTTAACTTTCCAGCTGCAGGAGGGCAATTTCAATACCAGGCTTGAGTAGAATGTTACAGAAGAAGAAAGCTTGTGTTGTGTCACTTGATTTTCTCTTGGGATTAGGGAAGGAAGTGGTGGAGGTGAACATAGCTGTATGTATTTTAGGGCATTGTGTAGTTCTGTTTCTTCTTTCACCGCTGGCATGGGCCAGTGGGTGAGGCATATGTTTTCCTTGACTGCTCTAGCAGTAACTTGAAATTACAGAAGTTTATTAAATACATTAATCTAGAACTCCAAAAACCCTTTAACTGGGAAAGTTGTCTTCTAGTTAAATAAAGACTGTTTTCATGTCTCCTTCCAACAATGCTTTCTATTGCTTGGATATCTTGTTCGGGATTGATTCATTTTTCAGAGTGAATTCAATTACCGAGAGAGGAATTGAACCGATCTAAGCACTGCATTCTAAAATAAGGCAGTAGGTGGCACTCATTTACCTCTTATTCCAGAAAGTTGTTAGTATTAAATTAGAGTGAGTGTTCAGCAGTACCTGGCTCTCACTGGTATGTGTGTTTTCACTGACAGGAGAAGCACTAGCTCTAGACCAGTGTTACTCAAACTTTGGTGTGCAGAGGAAGAACCTGGGGTGCTTACTTGTTAATAGACTCTCTGGGTCTTGCTCCCATGATTCTTGAGAGGGGCAAGTTTCAGAATATATTTATTTAAATATTTTTGAAAGAGAGGAGCACGAGCAGGGGAGAGGGACAGAGGGAGGGAGAGAGAATCTTAAGCAGGCTTCACGCTCAGCACGGAGCCCGATGCGGGGCTCGATCCCACAACTCTGGGACCGTGACCTGAGCCAAAATCGAGAATTCGATGCTCAACTGACTGAGCCACCCAGGTGCCCCCAGGAATCTTTATTTAACAAAAAAACAAGTACTTCTAGATGATTCTGTTGTAGGGAACCACACTTGAGGATATTCCTCTAGTACGAAGAATGTGGTTTTAGTGCTTTAAGGTGGCATTAATAATAGCTACTATCGATTGGAACCTCATTATTTGCCAAGCTCTGTGATAGTATTTTAAATAACTCTTCACAATATCCTGCAAACTGTAGATACTATTTTGTCATTTTATAAAGGAAGAAACCAACACATACAAAACTCAATTCTCTTGGTCACATGGTATGTAAAAATATCCAAGCTACGACTTAAACTAGGTTTCTAAAGTACCTGGTTATGTGTACCTAAAGAATAGACAGGTGGGTTTTTGTGCCTCTCCAGTTAACCTAATGCATGGGTGAAAAGGCAAAGGGCTCAGTGGAACAAGCCATGAAGGCTTAGGACAGATTCATCTGGGTCCTGAATTACTGTGGTGTGGCTTCATGGAAATAACACTAGAGTGAAAGGCTACCTCCATTCTGGTCCTGGCCTATGCTCATTAACCAGAAAGAAGGCTCTGGGCAGGTCCCTTCCCTCCTTGGTTTCTTATTTTGTTTATCTACAGAACAAGAGGTTCAGTGTTTCTTGTAGATCACCTTCAGAATCGATTGAATTACTGGTTAAAAAAATGCAGATTCTTGGTGCTACTTTCACACTAAGTGAAGCAGAATGTGGTGTGGGCACTTGAACTTTTCACTAATGATGCCATGTGATGTGCATGCTGGAGAATCCCTGGACTAGAGGGTCTCTGTGTTCTCTTTCAGTGCAGCTGTTCCATGATTCTTAGCCTGGGAATTCTGAATTCCTCAGGTGTGACAGAAACAAGCCAGGTGGCGAATGGACTGCATAACTGTTTTTAAAAAGGTAAGGGCAAAACAGACCTTGGATTCTCATGAAGAAAATCTGCTGTGATCTAAGGTGAAGCCTTCATTTGGAAATGCTTCTGATGTGTTAAAAAGTAGAATAGTAGCTAACATGTAGCACTATGCCCCTAGCACTGTCTCAGGCACTTTATGTACATCATCTCAATGAATCTTTCCCATTGCAACTGGCTCAGAGTATATCTGGTCAGTTTCCATGGCTCAGAGTGCATTTTCTGACATAAATGAACATTTTGGTTCCTACTTAAAGTTTAACTTTACCTGTTCAGAAACAAGGTCTGTTAATTATTACTGTTATTGTTATTACTATTTTTTAAGTAGGCTCCATGCCCACCGTGGGGCTTGAGCTCCCCACCCAGAGATGAAGAGTTGCATGCTTTACCAACTAAGCCAGCTAGTTGCCCCTCTTCATTTTTTTTTAAATGGTGATCTCTGAACACTTGTAATTTCCTTCTTTGTCATGATAGACTTTTTTTTGCCGGAGTGTAGCACATTCAGAAAATGCACTAATCATAAATATAGCAGAATCAGTGAACTAGTGAACATGCTCAGGTAACCAGGTGGATAGGACATGACAGCAACTCAGAGCCTGGCACAGGGCTCCAACCCAAGAACCGTGAGATCATGACCTGAGACAAGATCAAGAGTTGGCTGCTCAACTGACTGAGCCACCCAGACTCAGATTTTTAAAAAGTAATTAGCTTTTATTGTTTTTCAACTCAATTTATTGGGCAAGCATTACAGGCTTGGTGCTGAGGATTCAAGCAGTGGAAGAGGAAACAGCCCTGCCCCCATGAAGCTTACCCTGTGACAGGAAAGACAGACTGTAAATCAGTGATTGCAAGGGTTTACCATGCTGCGTGTTAGGGAAGTGGAGGGATGAGGCTATGCAGGCAGACATAGTAACTGCTTCTTAGGAAAGCTTATCTCGGGGCGCCTGGGTGGCTTAGTCGGTAAAGCGTCCAACTTTCGCTTAGGTCATGATCTCGCGGTTCATGGGTTCGAGCCCCGCGTCAGGCTCTGTGCTGACTGCCAGCTCAGAGCCTGGAGCCTGTTTCAGAGTCTGTGACTCCCTCTCTCTCTGACCCTCCCCTGCTCATGCTGTCTCTCTCTCTCCTAGAAATAAATTAAAAAACATTAAAAAAAATTAAAATGTGTTTAAAAAAAAAAAGGAAAGCTTATCTCCTTAGATACAATTAGGTAAAAGGGTAAAAACAATAAATGTCATACAGATCAGTAAAAAGTTGCATTAGAATGCCAACTTGGGTTCTGTTTTTAACACTATGAACATGAGGACCATTTCATGCTTCCATAAGTTAAGATGGATGTGGGATGCAGAGGGAGAACATTGTCATTGGAGTGGAGTCAAATTTACCAAACCTTATAAGGTTCCCACTAAGCCCCAGGGGAAAGACACATGAAGTGTACTGCAAACACTGCAAAATAAAATGAGTGAGTTTTTCTGTGAGTAATGAAAAATGGTGGAGTCCTCCCCTCCCCTCCCCTCCCCTCCCCTTCCCTTTCCACTCATTCATTTGTTTAATTGATTGTTTCTTTTGAGAGGGAGGGAAGGAGAATTCCAAGCAGGCTCTGCACTATCAGCCAAGAACATGACAGCAGGGCTCAATCTCATGATGAGATCATGACTGGAGCCAAAATCAAGAGTGTGTCCCTTCTTTTCATTTTATTATTATTTTTTTAAAGAAATTCTTTTTTTTTAAGTTTATATTGAGAGAGAAGAGAGAAAGAATCCCAGGCAGGCTCCACCCTGTGAGCATAGAGCCCAAAGGCGGGCTCGAACTCCTGAACTGTGAGATCATGACTTGAGCCTAAACCAAGAGCTGGATACTTAACTGATTCAGCCACCCAGGCACCGCCCCTTCTTTTCATTTTAATACAGACATTGTAATAATGATTTTAGTTGATTAAGATGGGCCCACTCACATATATAGGTTTAAAACAGAAAATGGTTTTGGAGTAGATGAGCTTCTAGACAGATTCTAAAGCAGGAGAAAGTTGCATAGGTGACATGAACACTTCTGGTTTGGGCCCCTTAAGCCTCTGTCTCTGATGTAACTGTCTAATGTCAGATTTCTATATGAGAAAGGTTTCTTTATTTTTAAGTCAAACCAGCCTACTGCGAATTCTGTTTACATCAGATATATCTGTTATGGAGTCACAAATACATTGGTTGGAAGACAAGAAATATTTGTAGGTAAATCACACTTTTGCACTGAAGTAAAAAAATTTTTTATCACACTTTTGCACTCAAGTAAAAATTTTTTTATGTTTGTTCAGTAGGGGCTTGAATGAATCATTATATTCACTTATGGCCCAAGGAGACTCATAAAAATTCCACTCTGTAAAGTAAGGGATGGCAATATTAATATCAAACAAAGTGGAATTTAAGGAAAAGGCATTAAATAAAACTAAATTTATGTGTGAATACACATATGGAGGAACACGTTCTGTAGTCAATTTGAGAACATTTCTAAACCTCCTGAGGGTCATCTATAAATTCCAAGTATCTGTAGTGGACCCCAGAGTAAGAAATTCTGATTTAAATGATTTAAGTTCATTTATCTCTCTGGCCACAGTTCTTTGTTCTTTCCCTATATCCATGTCCTCTGCAACGTGACTTTGCAGTTCCTCTTATTAAGAAGTGGAGTCGGGGCTCTGTCGGTATGGAGCCTGCTTGGGATTCTCTCTCTCTCCCCCTTTCTCTGCCCCTCCCCTGCTCACATGTACCTGTGTGTACTCTCTCCTTCAAAATAAATAAATAAAAACTTAAAAAGAAGTGGAGTCTCTTCTGATCTCTTGAATTTGGGTTGGCTTTGTGACTTCTTTAACCAGTAGGATGTGCCAGCACTGACAGTTTGCAGTTTGCAGCCCTAGGCCTTGTGTGCTTCCCCTTTCTTCCTTACACCTCTGCTTTTGCCATGTAAACAAGCCCAGGCTAGTGTGCTGGAGGATAGACACCATGTGGAAGGACTGGGTGCCCCCAGCTTACATCCAGCCAAACCGTAGACATAGCCCAGCTTAGATCAACACAACTATCTACCCAACCAAAAACTGATGATAGAAGCATGAATGAACTCTGTTGAGACTATAAAAAACCACCACAACTGACCTATAGACTCATGAAGAGTAGTAAGTTCTTACTGTGTAAGCCTCTGAGATTTGAGGTGGTTTGTTATATAATAACAGCTGTGATAAATACCTATCTGTTCCAAATGTCTGTATGAATATGTAAAATTGACTCTAGCTTTATCACAAAGAAGACCTCAGTAAATTCCCCCAAATAAGAATTATATAGATCACTTTTGGGCTGCCAGGGTGGCTTAGTTGGTTAAGCATCCAACTTTTGATTTTGGCTCAAGTCATGATCCCAGGTTTGTTGGGAATGAGCCCTATGTCAGGCTCTGCACCAGGTGTGGAGGCTGCTTTAGATTATCTCTTTCTCAATCTCTCCTCCTCCCTGCTCATGCATGAGCACACTCTCCCCCTTAAAAAACAAAACAAAACATATACACACACACACACACACACACACACACACACATAGGTTTTTAAAATCCTACTGACCTAAAACTAGAAATTTGTTCTTTTTAAAAAGAAAGTTTAAATATAATCTAAAAACATAATCTGCTTGATAATAGAACACTCCTAACTCTGTTGAGAAAAAAAAATCCCTGAAATGGACAGATTTTGTGAGTCAAGTCAAGTGATGAAAAAAACAAGTATCAGAGAAAGGCATAAAGCAAGCAGAGAAAATCAGGAATCCTATGTAGAAATGTGCTGGATCATTCCATTGCCCACTTGCTTGATCAGAAATTACATTTCTCAGAATCCTCCTTTCTTTATGGTTCTGGATTAGAGTTGGTCAAAAGATGAACTTGAGTATTATCTGAGAGTTGGAAATGATGCCCTCACAATCATTTTGGCATCTTGATAGCTATAATAGTGAGTCAGACACCACAGTAAGGCAGCAGGCATCTAATTCTGACATCTTCTAAGAATAAACAAAAGGGAATTATTAGAGAATATTTTAGCTACCTCAAAGGATTTATAAGTGGGCCCAAGAACTAAGGTGTTTTTTAAATTTTTTAAAATGTTTATTTATTTTTGAGAGAGAAAGACACAGAGATGAGCAGGGGAGGGGAAGAGAGCAAGGGAGACAGAATCTGAAGCAGGCTCCAGGCTCCGAGCTGTCTGCACAGAGCCCGACATGGGACTCAAACATACAAATCGTGATATCATGACCCGAGCTGAAGTCGGACAGTTAATGGACTGAACCATCCAGGCGCTCCAATAACTAAGGTTTTAAAGCTACATGCATTCAGGATGATACAGCCACAAAAACAGTCCCTCCACCACTGCAGAACTGTTTAGTGGAAAGATCACCCATGATGCTATGGACTCAATACAGGGCCCATTGTAGCTGCTCTATAAAGGCCAGATGTCTGCATTATGCTTTCTAGAATATGTACTCTCTCAGTCTTTGGCCACTTCCTCACATTGTTTTCTTTCTTACCTGAATCATGGTTATAAATTATTGGCAGAAATGTCATCGGATTTGAACCTCAGCTATTAAGGGTGTCTGGAACTGTACTTGTTAGGTTTCTGTACTCTTAAAGCAAGCCCATGTCCTCCAGCCAGAGGCTGCTGTGAACACATAACTGAGTGGGTTGGGATCATTACTTGTGGCAGCAAGGGAATACACACATCATAAGAAACAATGGGAACCCTCCATAAGAGGGTGTTAGAACCTATTCTAGGATTTGGCCTTTGGTTGGGTGACTTGTGGAGGGCCTGAGGAAGCAAGGTTCACTCTACATAGGATGCCATCTGAAAGTGGGGGTGAGGGGAATTTTGTGATTTAATGTCTCAACAGTTTAGAGATAGCCAAACTAGAGTGAGAAAAAAGGTATAATTGGTAAAAGAATTAACAATCACTTATTTAAGAGAGGGAGATGTTTGGTATTTTGTGGGTGGCAACAGCGACCTTAGTTTTGTCTGTGCTTAGACAAAATTATGGTGTGGACTTGCTTTATCTCATTTAATCATGGTCTCGGAGCGACCTTGTCTAAGCTGGTATTCTGTGAGATGGTTTATGTCCAACAGAAGAACAATATAGCTTAGTGTCGAATGCCTGGCCAGCTTCCGAATGTCAGGAAGAAATGCTCTTTTCTTCCTCAAGTACAACATAAAAGGGAATTGGAGTGGCTGCTGGGTAAGCAGATTTATTTATTTGCCCCAGGTATCATCATACTTAATGGTGAAACTGGTGTTTCCCACCAAAGTCAAGTATGCCCACTATCCAGGATCACTTAATATTTCCCAAAAGTTTAGTGAAAGCAGTAAGACAAAATGAAATAAGAGAAAAATCTTCAGAAAGGAGGAGATAAATTATTACTTGGATATAATTGCCTACCTGGGCATTAAAGAAAAGCAACCGAAAAATTATTAGGAGTAAGAAGTGTTGAACAAGTCTGTTGGTTACAAAATCAGTACACAAAAATCAATGTTTATCTTTTAAATCAACAATTATCAGTTAGAAAGTACAATTTAAAAAAGGCATTAAGATAGAGGCTAAAATATAAGATATCTAGGAATAAACTTGACATAAGAAAAGTATGCAGGACCCATATAAATAAAACTAAAACTTCACTGGGAGATGCAAAGTCTTAAATAAATTGTAGGGCATACCACATTCTTGGATGGCATCTCAATAATTCTGCCATTTCAATTCTAATAAAAATGTCAAAAGTATTTTTTTTAACTAGACAATATAATTCTAAGGTCACCTGGGAAGATTAATAAAAGGCTGAAGAATTTTTTGGAAGATTGAAGGGTGACTTACACTGTTAGAAAGAAAGATTTATTATCAAAGTAGCATGATTCTTGCATAAGAATAAAACTAGCCCCCAAACAGGCTCAAGTATATACATTTGGTATAAGATAAAGGTGGAGTTTAAATATTCTTATGCTTCTGCTTGAAATATAGAAAGCTGTTAAGCTGATCTAATAATGAGGAGATGACAGATAAACTATAAAATCCTTCCTTTGGTTGAGCTTGGGAGGAAGATGAGGTTGTGAGGCCACCGAATAACCTGATTCAGAAGAGAAACGAATCCCCCTCAGCTGCGATGGGCTTCGCCACCTCTGGGCTCTGACGGACCACAGAAAGCCAAGCCACCTCCACTGTCCATGTGGGTAGGAAGAAACCAGCTCTAAACTGTACCACTGTCTACATACATCTGTGCTAGAGTGTAAATCAGGAATTGCAGAGGTAGCCAAGGAATTCACACTCAGCTGTAACCTTTCTCACAGACTTCCACCAGGTACTCACAAGAAACACTGGGGGCAGGAGTCTGGTTCTCTCCAGCCCACCTTGGAGGTACAGGTAGGGGAAAGGCAATTAATTAAGGGCTGTTGGGACACAAAGTGCCATGTACTTCCTGGATTCTTCTCGCTTAGGAATCAAAAGTCTTAAGCTACCAGGGGCAGAGCAGTACTTGCTTACAGGGCTTCAAGTGCTGTGGCACACAAGGCCCTCCCCACTCCACTGGACATGTAGACTAAAGCTTCAAGTCTCCAGGGTGGCGAAGTCTATTACTCCCAAGGCAGCAGACGGAGATGCATGGCTCAATAGCTGCATGAAAGGCGTTTGATAAAATTGAACATCCATCTGTGATTAAAAACTCTCAGCAAACTAGAACTTTCTCATTTGATAAAGGACATCTACAAAAACCTATAGCTACCATCATCTTTAATGGGAGAGACTGAACCTATATATCCTGATGTATCCATACGATGGAATACTACTCATCAATAAAAAGGATGAAGTACTGATACAAGCAACAACATGGATGGATCTCAGAAGCATCATGCTATGTGCAAGAAGGCAGACTCAGAAGGCTATAAACTGTATGTTCGTGTTGGGTTGATAATCAGGAAAAGGCACATCTATGGGGACAGCAAACAGATCGGTGGTTGCCAGGGGGCCAGGGTGTGGGACTCACTTGACAAGAGTGCACAAGTGAACTCTGTGGGATGATGGTGGTGACTACACACCTCTGTATGTTTGTGAAAATTCATAGAGCCTTATCCTTAAAAAGGATAAATTACACCTGAAGAAGCCGGACATTTAAGAGCATGGTTCAGGAAGAAAGTATTGTGCTATACTCAGTGCCAAAATAATTGCTAAACCATCTGAAGAAAAGTAACTTTTGATTTCTCATGTCATGAGATAAATTTTAATCGATTAGAGATATGAATGAAAAAATCAAACCATTAAAAACTTAGAAACATGCAGGAAGTATAGGTAGTGAATACATAGGGGATAAAAGTCTAAAGCACAACAAGGAGGTGAAGACCTTAACAGTGAGGATAGTGATTACAAGAGGTAGGAGGAGTGTGTCCTTGAGAAAGGACCTTTGGCAGGAATCTCTTTTCTCTCTCACTCCCCCCACCCTGTCATCTTCCCTCTTTCCCTCCCCTTCCCTCTCTATCTCCATCTCAATAACACGGATGACAGTTACATGGACAGTTGTCAAGATTATTTATCACTGTGCAGCCTTCTGTATATGTGCCATATTTTATAATAGAAAAAAAAGGGTAAAATTGGGGTCCAAGTGTAATTTTCTACATTTTACAATGTAGAGGATTTAGGCACAGAGAGGCAGAGTCCATTGAAGATTAATTTCTCCCATTTCCTCGCCCAATTCTCCATTCCCAGTCCAATGCTCTGCTAGCCAAAGCAGTCACATTTTTTGGAACAAGTTAGCAGACTCTGAACCTTATAGACCAAGGCCAGTTTGAAAGGACCTAGGTTACAGATATGTGATGTTTAATAAAAAATGAACAAACAGTGAAATCTGAGTGTTGGAATGGAAAAAGCCTTTTAAATATCAAAGTAAAGACAGAAGCCATAAAGTAAAAGATCAGTAGATTTCATTACTCTCGTGTTAAAAATGACATACAAATTTTAAAGTATTAAAGCAAAATCAAAAGACAATATGCAATTGGGGAAAATATTTTTTAAATACATGGAAAAAATACATAGAAAATAAAATACATGGCAGATAACAGGTTAATATTTTTGATCTACAAAGAGCCCTTAAAATCAATAAGACTAATATCCCAATAGAAAAGCAGGCAAGGAATATGAATTGGCCATCTTTAAGGGAAGAAATACATATTTTTAATAAGCATTTAAAAATATTCATTCTGGGTCACCTGGGTGGCTCAGTCGGTTAAGAGTGTGACTCTTGATTTTGGCTCAGATCATGATACCAGAATCATGGGATCAAGCCGTGTTGGGGTCTAGGCTGAGGATGAGGCCTGCTTAAGATTCTCTCTCTCTCTGCCCCTCCCCTGCTCATGCTCTCTTTCTCTCTCAAATAAAAAATAAATTTAAAAAAACATAGTCATTCTCTCTAGTAATCAAATCATCGTACATTAAAAGTGTCATACATTCAACTGTTCAGGATTAGAGAAAATGGAAACATCTAGTATGGAGAAGCTGTAGAGAAAAGAGCACTCTGAAGTATGTGGCTGGAGAGCAGTTCAGCAACATTAACAAGAGCATCAAAAATTATGTATTCTCTGATTTAACAAATTATGCACAGGGGTGCCTGGGTGGCTCAGTTGGTTAAGCATCTGACTTCAGCTCAGGTTGTGATCTTGTGGTTTGTGAGTTTGAGCCCTGCATTGGGATCTGTGCTGACAGCCTGGAGCCTGGGGCCCGCTTTGGATCTGTGTCTCCCTCTCTCTCTGCCCCTCCTGTGTTCTCTCTCTTTCTCTTTCTCTCTCTGTCTCTCTCTCTCTCTGTCTGCTTCTCTCTGAAAAATAAGTAAACATTTAAGAAATTAAGAAACAAATTACGCACAAAGATATTTATAATAGTGGTGCTTGGAAATGACCTGAGACATTGCAATGAAGGGGAGCTGGCTAGGTTGTGCTATTTTTGTGAACCTGGGCGTTTTCTAGCCGAAATGGTACCTTTGTGTGATGTAGGAGAAAAGGCTCCTCTTACTCCAGGGAGACCTCACCACATGCCAGTCCCATGGCTTCTGCAGGCAGCGGCTTATATATTGGACACCAAGGCTCTGATAATGTACATTGTGATGCTATAGTATATAGCCATTAAAACACATGTTTGAATAATTTTGAATGACATAAAGATATGTTCACAGTATGCCATTAATCACATAAAACATATGAAGCCCCAAGAGTAGTTTCTGGAATGTAACAAAAGCCATTCCTTTATTTATTTACGTATTTATATATGTATACATTTTTATAGAAAACCTAGATTTACTTGTTAAACTCTTAAAAGACAAAACAGTTATCATCTGAAGTACTCTGAGGACTTCATTCCATTTTCACTTGTTGTTATGGAAAGTGACATAAGAAAGTTAGAAATGTATATATATATAACCTAAGAGGTTATAACCAAACATTCTGGTGAGACATGGTGAAAGGCGGAAGAGCTAGTCAGAAGCACTTGTTAGTGGTAGTAAATGAGGTTGTGATGTTTCCCAAAGGGCTCCCTAAAGATGCTTGAATGAATTTATCTGGGTCCCAAATTAGTAATCAGACCCTTCCCCCTGTGGAGAATGAGCAGAGGCCAGGATTTCTCTGAGACCTTGTCTTTTTAAGGGGTATGGAAATCCTTAGCTTCTAAAGGGGTGTATCTTAGACTCAGCCTCCCTCCTTCCCATCTGGTGTATCTGCACCTGCACATTCTCATCACGTAGGCCTGCTGGGTTACAGAAGATACATACAGTGGAAGAAGGGACTATAGGCCTACTCAGAGAGTACCTATACCCAGAAGGTTTGGGGGTACAAAGACCCTCTTGGTCAAGCCTATTTGCCTTTGTTAATAAAGGCCATAGCATCCAATGCTCATGGCAACTTTTTGCCTCAGTATAATCTGCCTCTAAAAAGAACTGGTTCAGGTAGCTTTTGGAGAAGGACAAAGACTGTCATCAACAGCCACTCCATAGTAGAAGAGGCACCAAGTTCTTTCCTACAGTCACGTGCAGAATCCCACAGCAGAATAAATCATCCTCAGAGATCAACAGCTGCATATTCAAACTGACCAGCAACTGCTGGGGCAGTACTGACCTCTATCCCCTCTTCATAATCTCATTGAATCTTCGATCCGGACTCCAGCCATTTATACTGGCTGCTCACAGACTGAGAAAGCGTACCTTCTTATCTCTCCAGTGTGGCTTGGCCTTCCACTGTTCAGGGGGGTAGTCCTGCTTCACAGGTGCAAAATGCAGGGATGTCTCCCTGCCCTTGCTCATGTGCTTCCAAATCATACTCTTCTCCATGGTAGTCATCTGAGTCTTCATCCTCAGGATCTGGATGCAAAGCCTGGCATTCCCACAGTGCAGCAGCGAATATTGCCTCCAGTGTTGGTTTACCACTAAGCACAAATCTAAATTGAGCAATAGGTTCAATATCATCATCGCTGCCTTCTTCTCTTCCTCCCTTTTCTTCTCTTACTTCTCCTCCTCCTCCTCCTTCAACAGATTCTTTGGATTCTTCTCCATATTTGGCATTCACCCAAACATACAAATGCTCCTGTGGATAGGCGTTTAAGTCCCTGGATACCACATGCAAACTAATGATGGGGTAGTCCATCGAGAATCCTAATCCAGAGCCATTTGACCAAGTCAGGTGGCTCTCAGCAATACAAAGGGTGCTGGTGCCAAGGTCCTTGCTGGTCAGCACAGCCTTGCTATCTATCTGGCTGCTGCTGCTGGAGCTCCCCAGCAGAGCAGGAAACTTTTGAGGAAGCTCACTGGGCAGGGAATGTCCCCACACAGATGGGGAGGTAGCTGAAGCACAGCCATCCAGCTGCTCACCTCATCCTGCCCCAGTAAAAGCTATTATTTTAAAGGTAAAGTTTTAAGTTGTGTACACAAGCCCAACTTAACGGAGTAAGTAATATATGCATAGAAAGAAAACTAGAAGAAAAATTAGTAAGATATATACCAATATTTTAAGAATATTTTATCTGGCTGGCAAGATTATAGACAAATTTTTTAAAAATTCTTTTTCATGTTTATTTTTGAAAGAGAGAGAGTGTACGAGTGGGGAAGGGGCCGAGGGAGCCGGAGACACAGAATCTGAAGCAGGCTTCAGGCCATGAGCACAGAGCCTGACATGGGGCTCGAACTCGTGAACTGTGAGACCATGACCTGACCCGAGGTTGGATGCTTAACCGACTGAGTCACCTCAATGGGCAACTTTCATACTCATTTTTTGTGTTTTTCTATACTTTCGATATTTTCTAGGTGGAATATATATTATCTAGGTGATTAGAAAAAGAAAACAGTAAAATCCAAAATCTATCTCATTTAAAGGGCTAACTGAGGAGGAATGTGTGATTTTGACTACTTTCATTACTTTGAGTTTTCACATAAAAGCTGAAGCCTTATGGATAGAGAGAAAAATCAGTGGAGAGCAACTGTCTAGAAGGGCACTTAGTGATAGGAGTGGAATGACCACAGTACAATGTGGAAATGAGCCAAGCCCGTGTGATACAGGCCTTTGACGTGCAGGTTGTAACCTGAGTAAAACTGTCTTCTGACCCAGCCCTGCTCGGCACAGATGTTAGGGGTCTAAAGAAAGCTTGGCACAGGGGAGAGAACAGATGGAGAACACTGTGGGAAGTCCTTATGTCCTCCACGCAGTGTTTAAGGCGAGGAGGTAAGGAGAGCAATCTTTTTGGAGCTCATGCTTAAGCCTGAAGTGACTTTATAACATGGCTAGTTACCTCTTTTATTTTATTTTAAAGCTTATTTATATATTTTAAGAGAGAGGGAGAACACGCACACGCAGGGGAGGGGCAGAGAGAAAGAGAGAGAGAGAATCCCAAGCAGGCTCTGAGCATTCAGGACAGAGCCTGATGCAGGGCTTGAACTCACGAACCGTGAGATCATGACCTGAGCCAAAGTCGGACATTCAACCAACTGAGCCACCCAGGCGCCCCTAGTTACCTCTTTATATCTGAGTTTCCTGTTCTGATAGGGTGTGGGGTGCAAATGAAAGTGTTAAATGTGGCATGTCCTTAATGGTTTGTTTTCCCTTAAGCCAATGGTAGTAATTACCAGTGTTAATGGGGGAGAGAAAGCCCAAGACTGAGTGAAATAATTAGATGTTTGTGTCCCTAAAACTGAGCTTAATACTTACCCCCACTCCTCTCTGCTTTCTTCTCTAATATTTTCCTGCACTGTTTACAACCCCCCAGGGGCCCCTCGCAGGCTTCAGAACAAAGTTTAAACTCTTCATCTGGGCACAAAAAGACCTGCTTTTCAGTCTAGCATCTTCCCTGTCACCACATCCTCCAACCATACCAAATTAGCTTTAGCTCTCTTAAACACGTATGGTATGTTAGTTCATGTCTCTGGGCAGTTATAGTCTTACTAATATTATCAAATGCCTACTGTGTGCCCGGCACTGTGTTGAATGTATTAATTAGCCTGTGCCTCTTACCAATCCTACCTTATCCCCATTTTATGAATGAGAAACCTGAGGTTCAGAGACACTAAATAATTTGCCTAGAATCACACAGTGAGTAAATGGTAGAGTCAGAATTTAAACACAGTTGTTTAACTGCATTATTGAGGTATGACTGACATAAAAAAACTAATCAATACTTGATGTATACAACTTGATGTGTTTGGAGATAAGTACACACCTGTGAAACTATCATTACTATCAGTGCCATAAACTTATCCATCACCTTTAAAAATTTCCTCCTGCCTCTGGAACCCAGGTTTGACTCAAAGTTTGAATTTTTTAAAAATTGTGGCAAAATAGATAAAACAGAAAACTTACCATTTTAACCATTTTTAAGTATATGCTTCTGTGGCATTAGGTCCATTTACATTGTTGTACAACTATCATCACCGTCCATTTCCAGAACTTTTCATCTCCCCCACCTGAAACTCTGTACCCATGAAACATAAACTCCCCAGTTCTCCTTCCTCCCAGTTGCTGGAAACCATTCTACCTTTTATGAATTGGATCACTTTAGGTATTTCATGTAAGTGGAATCAAACGATGTTTGTCTTTTTGTGATTGGCTCATTTAATTCAGCATAATGTCTTCAAAGTTCATCCATGCTTTTATAGTATGTGTCGGAATTTCCTTCCTTTTTAAGGCTGAGTAATATCCCATTGTGTGTATCACAGGTCTAGAATGTCACAGATGCTGTGTTTTATCTCATCATACCCCATGGTGTGGCACATGATGTCTTATTTGGCTACTGGTATTTTTAACTTTGATCACTTTTTCTTCTGGGTCCTACTAGGTGTCTCTACTGTAAAGTCTTTTTGTGATTAACAAGTACCTTGTGAGGAGATACTTTGAAACTATGTAAATCTTGCTTTCCCCATCAGCCTCTTGCCCACTAGATTTTAGCATCCATAGATGTTTCTTGATGAATACGTTTTTACTGCAATGGCACCAAACAGTGATTTTCTAACACCATCATCATTTCTTCTTCATTTATTAGTTATCTTTCTGCTGTAAAGAGCTTTCTTGTCTCATTTATTTATTCATCAATTTCTATCAGTATGGATTCATGGATACTACTCTACCCAATGGGTTATAAGCTGTTAACAATCATTTGTTTATTTTTAAATTTTATTTATTTATTTATTTATTTATTTATTTATTTATATTTATAAAGAGAGAGAGTGAGAGTGTGGGAGCAGGGTAGGGGGCAGAAGGAGAGAGAAAAAGAATCTTAAGCATGTTCCATGTCTCATGCAGACCCTAGGGCTCCAATTCCCAACTGTGAGATCGTGACCCGAGCCAAAATCGAGTCAGACACTTAACCAACTGAGCCATCCAGGCACCTCCATTATTTATTTTAATGCTCAGTATTTCTCAGATTTAGTCAGTGGAAGCCACTCCAAATTGGTTCTTGTGTCCCGTTGACATGTCTTCATCATTGTTGGTGCACTTCCTTACTTTATGACACAAAATGATGGTCCAGGTTCATCTTATTTCCCCCCCGTAGTCAGTGATTTGAAGAGAGCATATTTATTTATAGAATAAATATTTAGAATGCAAACACTGCTACCTAGGCTGTTTCATGTGCACCCACTAATGTTTAGCGTTGCAGGTTTCAGATTTTACCGCTGGTTCGTCACCGGATCCGGTAGGTGTCACCTACAACAGAAGATATGTGCATTTTATAGCCCAGTAAATGTTAGCTGTAAACCTGGTCCCCTGAGGGAACCCCAAAAGGATCTAGCACTGATACGTGTGACAAGATTGTTTGGTTTCCTTCTCTCAGATACTCAAGGGCTTGCCAGCATGGGAGCTCTGTTTAGAGAGGAAATAGTTTTTACATATTTCTCCTTAACGGTAATAGAAGCGAAACTATTGTTGTAAAGAGACACTGGGTTTAGACTACGCCATATGGCACTGAGAGGCATTCATCACTACAGCTTCCAGTGGCTGAACTCACAATAGCCCATATTTCTGCATTGATGGAGAATTAGCCCTTGACTGCCAGGAAACACCCATAGTAGCAGCTCTTCAGCCATGTAATTTAAAATAATTACTAATTAAATGAGAATAAAATAGAGTCCATAATAACAATAATAATCACTGTAGCATTGGTCATTATCCAAGTTACTATTTGGTGGAGCGTTACCTAGGGGAAGACGGCTTGCCAAAGGGGGACGACCCGTGAGGGACCCGCGGCTTCGTCGTTACTGCTGAGGTAAGGAATCGCAACTGCTCTGGGGGCCTTGATAACTACAGACCCAATTTTACATTCCATCCCTATCGCCGATCTCATGTTGTTTTGAGGAACTCACTCACTAATTCCGCAGGTGGCATGCCATGGAAAACCAAGGGACGGGAACAGCTGCACTGCACTTGTCAACGGATTTATATCATTGCAGGAAACAACTCAAGCAATCACCTTGTCTTCAGCAAGTGTCACTCTTCTCCCCTTCTGGGGAAAAGCAAGGCCCTTTCGCAAGAGGGTCCCTGTGTGTGTGTGTCTGACACCAAGTGGGTGTAAGTGGGTATGTGGGTTACTGTTAGGGGAGCAGGTTTCAGGTCACAGTGCAAAGTAAAAGGTGGAGGCTGTCTGGGCTAGATCCAGTGTTTCTGGGACTCATTGTCTGTGTGACCTAAAAGAACATGCGTTCTTTACTTATTCATTCATCTGACACATGAGTACCTACTAGGTGCCGGATATCCTACTGGGTACTGGGAATACTGATTAAGACACACATGGGTGCTGCCGTTGGGGATCTGGCAGTGCCCGGGTAGGGAGGAATATACGAATATGGAAGCGTAACAGTGCCATGAGGACAAAAAAGAGAGCACACGAGAGGAGAGCGGTGGGCAGGGGGGTGGGGGTTCTTTGAGACATGACATCTGTGAAGGGCTCTTGAGTATGCCATTTATATCAAGGCCTGAAGTCAAAGGAGTCTTTGGCCAGGCAAACCAGGAGGGAAGAATGCTCCCAGCAAAGAAGGTACTGTGGGCAAAGGCCGTGCATGACAGTGGAGCCTCATGAGTTTGGGGAGCTGGCAGAAGTGCATTGTGTACAGAGAGGCACAGGAGTACTGAGTGAGGGAGACTGTGACACAAGGGAGGGGCCCCCTGGCTTCAGGACTTCAGTAGGCTTGAGGAGGGGCCCGGATTTGGTTCTAAGTGCCAGGAGGCGGGGGGGGGGGGGGGGGGGGGGGGGGGGGGGGGGGGGAGGGGAAGCTTTGGAGCTCAGCAACGACAGGACGTGGTTTATGTCTGTAAAAGCTCAGTCTAGTTGCTGGTGGAGAGAGGCCTGGAGGGGGCAGGCCCTGGGCTGTCCCAGAGCAGGTAGGAGGTCATTCAGGTAAGAGGACAGCCACTCAGGGAGATGGCAGGGCGTGGTAGGAAGGGGACTGATGGGGCATTCATTAGGGCAGTAGACTTGACCGGGTGGCCAGGACTTGAGGTGTCAGGGCTGGTTCTCAGGTCTCTGGCTTGAGCAACTGGATGAACAGATGTGCTGTATGTCAGCAGGGAGCTATCCAAAGACAACTCTATCTGAGGGTTAAAATATTCAGATTTTTTTTTTATTGCGGCAAAATATACATAACAACACTTACCATCCTAACCATTGTTACATGTGCACTTCTGTGGCATTCATTCCCATTATGCCACGATCACCACCATCCATCTCCAGAACTTTTCCATCTTGCCCACCTGGAACTGTTCCTATTGCTCAGGGACTCCACGTCCCCCTCCCGCACCTCCCCGCAGCCAGCATTCTAGTCTGTCTCTATGAATTCGACTGCCCCAGGAACCTCATATACTCACACGATGCTTATCCTTTTGTGACTGGCTCATTTCACTCTGCGTGCTGTCTTCAAGGTTCACCCATGCTGTGGCCTGTGTCAGAATTTTCTACCTCAGGCTGAATAATTCTATTTTATGTATATAGCACATTTTATTTATTCATTCATCCATTGATGGATATTTGAATTGCCTCCACCTTTTGGCTGTTGTGAATATTGCTGCTTAGGACATGAGTGTACAAATATCTGTTCGAGTCCCAGCTTTCGTTTCTTTTGGGTAGAAACGAAATTGGTGGATCATGTAGTAATTTTATATTTAACGTATTGAGAAACCACCAAACTGTTTTCTACAGGCTATACCATTTTACATTCCTACCCGCAGTGCACAAAGATGCCAGCTTCTCCACATCCTCACTAACACTTGTCATTTATTTATTTATTTATTTATTTATTTTTAAACTTTAAAAAATGTTTATTTTGAGAAAGAGAGTGGGCATGACTGGGGGAGGGGCAGAGAGAGAGAGAGAGAGAGAGAGAGAGAGAGAGAGAACTCCAAATAGAATCCTTGCTGTCGGCACAGGTACCATCATAGGGCTTGACCCTGCAAACCGGGAGATCATGGGTCTGACACGCTTAATCAACTGAGCCACCCAGCCTCCCCTATTTATTGTTATCATTATTACTTTTTGGATAATCACTGTCCTAATGGGTGTGAAGTAGTATCTCATCTCACTGTGGTAAGACGCTCAGATTTGTAGATGAGGGATATTCATGTGACACTGTCAAGTAAATGGTTGGCTATACCAGGTGGGGTTTCTGATGAGTGGTCTCCTGGCCCGCAGGTCACTTAAAATTCTGCTGATCTGCAGCAGGCTCTTGTGAATGCCTCACTGTTGCAAAACTTCTATGGTTGTTCTACAGCATCCTATCTCTGCCAGTGAGCCTACTATTTGAGGATGGAAGCATTTGGGCATTTGGATTCACTTCTGGTGAGCAAATGACATTTGGTACCTGGTTCTCCCCTTTCTAGTCCGTATTGCAGCTCCAGTGGAAATTAACCTGGAATAACTAACTGAGCTGCGAATAAAAGTGGTGGAAAGGGAATTTATTGCCATGGTCTTGGGAGGTATATCTAGCTGAAGTCAGATAGGTCTGATGATCTTTTAGAGTGAGTGGAAGGCATTTTTGTTTGTTTCTCTTTTTTGTGTGTGTAACAAAGAAAATTCAGCTTTAAAGTGTTTTTCAATTTCTCTCTCAGCTCCCTTTCATTCTCTGATTTCTTCCTCTTAATGGGATAACATAAACCAGTTTTCTGTCGTCTATTATTCATCAAAGCTGTCGATTTACCCTGAACAGAATGAAGGCAAGGATGTTATTAAAATAAAACAACTTCCAATTGAGCTGCTAATAAATGCTGAAATGCATCCACATTTCTCCTATTGATTATATCCTGCCGACAAAGGCAAACACAAGCATGTACCGCATGCTGCCTGTGGAAATGAAAGATTTAATTAGATGAAAACCGAATGAGCTGGAAGATCTACTGTGCTCAGCTATCAAACAATTGTTATTCATAATTGGTTGTTTGAAATGTCCCTGCTTCTTGAGCCTTTTTCACTTAAAAAAATTCCCTACCATACATTAAGATGAACATGGTCGTTAGTGAATTTTCCCCTGTGCATTTTACAAGCTCAAGGTTGTGGGCTAGAATGAGCCCTGTCAGGCCATTAATCAGGTATAACAGAACATCTTGAAATTGAGAATTAGCAGGCAAGAACAGGGAAACAGCATGTCTTCTCCATTTCAGGCCCATCTTCAAATGCTGAAGGTGGGAAAAGAGGAGCTGGTGGGGAGGATGTAAGAAGAGGTCCATAAACCCAGAGAGTGGGATTCTTTAGAACTCACTAGCTCTGTAAGTGTGTGCATGTAAAGTTTAATGTCTGGTAAATGCACTCATGTTTAGTGATAAGAGTGTATTAAAGAGTTGGTATTCACTTTGCTAAGAATGTTTCAAGCACCCATCAAGTGGCCTGCTTTTGAAGATAGCTGGGAAAAGAAAAATGGATGGAAATCATTGCCTATGGTAGCCATGTGACGGTTAACCTTTATAGGTCTTCCTTCTTGGACCCCTGAGGCTTTGGTTTCCTCCCTTGCACAGTGGGGATATTAATTATATCTATCTCCTTGATTTGTTGTGGGGATTAAGTGAAATAATGTGGGCAAAGCTTTTAGCACAGTGACTGGGTATATGGGTATACACTAAATGAATGTCAGCTATTTGCAGTAAGAATTCACCTTCCATGTCTACAAGGCCCTGAAGGAAAGATATCATCTCTTCTATTATATTTCCCATAGCATCTTCCTCAGTGCTGAATACCCTGATCTCAGTAAAAATTTTCATCTGAAATGAAAGAAGTGTCAATCTCTCAATCTTTTTTTTTAAGTTTATTTATTTTGAGAGAGAGAGAGAGTAAGCGAGCATGCAAGAGTGGGGAAAGGGCAGAGAGAGAAGGAGAGAGAGAATCCCATACAGGCTCTGCACTGACTCTGCACTGACTCACTTATGAGAGGCTCAAACTCATGAACTATGAGATCATAACGGGAGCCGAAACCAAGAGTCAGATCCTTAACCACCTAGGCACCCCAATCTCTCAGTCTTGAGGTTCTCATAGATTTGGGTGGGAGTTGATAATCATTCAACAAATATGTATTTAACATCTTAAATCATTTTGATTTTTAAGGTTATTTATTTATTTTTGAGAGAGGGAGTGAGAGAGAGCAAGCACATGCAAGCCAGAGAGGGGCAGAGAGAGAGGTAGAGATAGGGAGAGAGAGAATCCCAAGTAGGCTCAGTGCTATCAGTGCAGAGCCCCACATGAGGCTTGATCTCATGAACCAAGAGATCACCACTTGAGCTGAAATCAAGAGTCGGACACTTAACCAACTGAGCCACCCAGGTGCCCCAACATCTTAAATCATTTAAAAAATAATATTTTGTTTTTTCAGATTACAAAAGAAATAACAGCTGCTCCTTGACAGAGGCAATAAGGGTCATGGTTGAGAGGGCAGGTAGTGGAGCCAGATTGTCTGGATTCAGGTTCCTGTTCCCCCAGCCACTGTGTTAGATTAGATGTGTTAAGACCCCATCAAACACTTGCACCAAAGTCTGGCACATAATATGTGTTCAATAAGCTCTAACTAGTACTTAATGAATTATAGTAAAAAACAACTACAGATCACTCATCCTCATGATCTTGCAATAATGATCAATAAATACTTATTGAAAGTGTGTTCTGTGATTAAGCACAGTGCTATGCATTGTGGGGCATCTACTAACATGAGCTCATGTATTGAACTCAGTGCTTTGCACACATCTCATGTAATTCACACAGCAATCCTCTGAGGTGGGCAGTATTATTATCCTTTCTTCTGAGATGCGAAAACAAGATCAGTGATGTCAGGTCACTTCCCAGGTCATATAAGTGGTAAAGGATGGAGCAAAGACAAGGGAATTTGCTCCATGCTATGACTGTTATTCTTCTAAGTAGGCCTCAGATTCTTTCTCAACTTAGTGATTTGGCCATTAGAGCAAAGCTGGCACAGAGAGACAAAACCCTTCCACATCCCTAGCATGATGCTGCATATTAAACAGGGATGCAAGGAACCCAGGTGGGTTATTCCAAGAAGGCTTTATTGAGCTCCTACCTGTTGGGGCCTAATTCTTTGTGTCGTATTGCACTGAGTTTATGCTATAGTAGAATCTCAGGCTAGATATTTTTTCTTTAATATCTGGCCCCCTATAGTCATTACTTCTGTACAAAAACACCACGGTGTGTTAGTTCTTGTTTCTCAAGTGTAATTTGGAGTCAAGTGGAACAGATAAACAATGTCGATGAGAATATCTCTTACAGACACTGACAGGACTTATCTGTCTAGGAACGAAGAGATAAAGGATGCATAAATGTTTAATTTTTCTTTGCATGTTAATGTAACCACTGAACTCTCTTGGTCCCCGAGCAAATTAATCATCACAAAATGAGAGTAAATGACACACGATCTGTATTGAGCTGTTGTCTTTTGGATCAGCCACCCTTTGGCGCCGAATCATGGAAGAGGCGGGCCTCTGCAGTGGAGTCGCGTGAACAGGTATGATGGTTCTAAGCATATGAGAACGCTCCTTGGAGAGTTCAGGGCCCCAATATTCTAACTTGAGGTTGGTTCTTGGCATGTGTGGGGAGTGAAGGTTCTCTCTCCCTTGTGGAGGAGGTCCAGAGCTGGACTCTGAAGTCCCGACATTAAGGCTAGCTTCTTCAATCCCTGACTGTGTGACTTTTATAAGTCACAGCCTCTCTGAGCTTTATTTGATTCATGAGCAAATCAAACAGTTGTTGGGGCGCCTGGGTGGCTTAGTCGGTTAAGCGTCCGACTTTCGCTTAGGTCATGATCTCGCGGTTCGTGGGTTTGAGCCCCGCTTCGGGCTCTGTGCTGACTGCCAGCTCAGAGCCTGGAGCCTATTTCAGTCTGTGACTCCCTCTCTCTCTGATCCTCCCCTGCTCACGCTGTCTCTCTCTCTCTCTCCTAGAAATAAATAAAAATATATAAAAAAATCAAACAGTTGTTGATAATAACTATGTATACCCTTTTTGTTTTTAATTGTAATAAAATACCCATAAGATAAAAGTTGCCATTGTGCCCATTTTTATTTTATTTTATTTATTTTTTAATATTTTATTTAATTTTTGAGAGAGAGAGATTGAGAGGGTGAGTGGGGGAGAGGCAGAGAGAAGGAGACACAGAATCTGAAGCAGGCTCCTGGCTCTGAGCTGCCATCACAGAGCCTGACATGGGGCTTGAGTCCACAAGCCGTGAGATCATGACCTGAGCTGGAGTCAGACGCTTCACTAACTGAGCCACCCAGGTGCCCCCATATTGCCCATTTTTAAATGCACAGTACAGGAGGCTACTAAACTATGTTTATAATTATAACACTACTGATATTGCCACCATGTGCCCAGTAGAACTGTGGTGTGAAGCAAAGAAACAAAAGGAGGTGAAGATGCTTTCTCAAGTAGCCAAGGCTTTGCTGGCCTCAGTTACTCCTGTACAGGTGCCCTCATCCCCTCTCTGGGCTCTGCTTCCCCACCAGAGGCTTGGATCTCAGAATCCTTTAGTTCTGACATTCTGCAGAAACACTACTTCTGCCCAGCAGAGGTTCCCAAGCCAACAGGGAAGCAAGCCTTCTGTCAAAAGGCTGTGCTTTCTCTAGTGAAGCACCAGCATCATTGTGCACATGGAGGTTTCATCCCTTTTCTGGTCACCCTCTGCAAGGAAGCCACTGATAAAATCTGACTTGACAGTTACTCTGATATATTTATGTCTGTGTCTGTATCCACATCTGTAGTTATATCTATACCCGTATCTATCTTTTATTAGTTTACTTATTAAAAGATGTGTATCTAGCAATGCCTCAATGCCAGGCACCGTTTGAGGTGCTGGGGATATAACCATGAATGAAAGGCAGATCTCCTGCCTTCACAGAGCTTGCCTTTCAGTGAGCAAGGCAGACAGTAAGCCAGTAGATGTATAATAACATGTTAGAAGTGTTAGGTGTAGGCTGGCAGACACCCAGGACTCCAAGATGGCGTCATCCATACCAGCGAAGGGGAAGAAGCTTGTGGATGTGAAGCTAGGAGAGCTACCACGCTGGATACTGATGCAGGATTTCACCCCTGAAGGCGTTGCTGGAGTGTTTCAAAGAGGTTAGTGCGGGTCTTATAAGCAGTCAGTGTGAAGAAAGGGGGTGTCGCTGGGATTTCTATGGTGCTGGCAGTTTACATGCTTTTCAACTACAGGAACGCAAACATGAGGGGCTAGCAAGTACCACACGAGGGGGCCCGGTAGGAGGTGCATTCAGCATTCCAGACTGTGACCTTTGCCTGGCACCCTGGAATCCTTTTATATCCTAATTCCAAATTAACCTCCAACAAAACATGACTGGTACTTGGACAAAAAGAAAAAAGAAGTAATAGGTGCTGTAGAGAAAAACAATGCCAGGCCAGGAACTAGAGGGTGACAGGGGCTTCTCTTTTAAAAGGACTGTCAGGGCAGGGCTCCTCAGAGGGGTCACTGAATGAAGGGAGAGGACCAGCCACAGGAAGATACAGGGAAGTGTGCTCCAGGCAGGGGTGGAAGGAAGAACTTCCCAGAGGCCCTAGAGGTTCCTCCCTGCCATGGGTCTGTGACTGTGGCTAACCCAGGGTAGCCATGTTGTGCCCAATTCACGAGTCCCCAGAGACCACCAAGGAGCTGACACCGATGCAAGTACAAAAGGGTCTTTATTACAATCTCTAGCCTGGGCTTATCCGTCTACCGGTGTAGTGGCATCAGGGTGAAGCCCCGAACAATAGCGAGTAGGGTGTTTATGGGGTAAGGGACGGGGGTGTTACAGTGCACACGTTGTACATATAGCATCATCACATAAGCACCAATTACAATTGTACAACACCCATGGTAATAGCTTTGACCATTCAGTATCTGTGAGCTGTTCATTACTTTTGGTGGGACCCAATCATGACTTTTGAGAATCCTTTGAAAATGACCAATTATGAGGTGAGTTCAAAGGGCCCACATGGGGTTCAGGCAAGCGGTGAGTAATTGGCTAGTTTGTACAAAATAACTGTGTACAGTTCCCAGCCTTGACTCAGACCACAGGAATGTTTTTTGATTAGCTGATCTGAGGGCAATCTGAGGATGGCTTTAGCCTTGAGCAATCTGAGGCTTTTCCTGGAACTGGGGCTATGTGCAGCCCAAGGTTGCTCTTAATGGAGGCCTTAATCTCAAAATGACGTTACTTAGGCTCTTCAGCCATAGTGCAGAAGGACTCTAGGTTCCTTCTCTTCTCCCTGGGTTTCCATAGATGACAGTATTTTTGAGAGAGAGAGATATAGAGTGTGAGTGGGAGAGGGGCAGAGAGAGAGGGAGACACAGAATCTGAAGCAGGCTCCAGGCTCTGAGCTGTCAGCACAGAGCCTGAGGTGGGGCTCAAACTCACAAACTGTGAGATCATGACTTGAGCGGAAGTCAGACGCTTAACCAACTGAGCCGCCCAGGCCCCCCATAGACGGCAATATTTTAAGAACATCTCCAGGCAGCTGGGAATCAACAATGGGGGAACAGAAGAACTTCTTGGTCCCTCTGGTTAATTTGGCCCTGTGAACGTGCCTCTCTTTGAGCCCCTTTCCTTGGAGGCCAACAGGGCACCCAGCCTCTGCGGGCAGCCGAGTTCTTGTAGTCCCAACCCGGCGCTTGGAAACAACCAAGTCAGGAGCTGCCAAAGAAGGATAAAGTTGCCAATCTCCTTCAAAACAGAGCTGTGAAATTTGGTAATGAGGGGCAACTCTGTTAGCGAGGACATGAGAAATAAACATTTACTGAGGCTTTCTGAAATAATTTTGCAAAATTTATACTTTGGCATTTGTTCACATTACTGGTTTAGCTGCTTTAATGGCGAACAGACTAACAGAGGCTTTGATGAGGCAGAAGGTAGTTTTCCTCTCATCTACAAGTCCGGGCTAGGAGGCAGGCCTGGAAAGTAGAATGGCCCTGTCCCATCCCGTGCGCCCCGGCTGGGGAGGGGCCCTCCATTGTCTGCCTTGCCACATCCTTGAGTGCTGCTCTGGTCCACCGGGTCACAGGCGACTCACACCGCCCCTTATGAAGGTGTTGAAGCCTGCAGGACAGGGAATGTTGAGGACATGTCCTTAGTTTTAAGGCTGTGACCTTGGAGTTGTAGACATTACTTTCTTTAATTTTGACCAGAAGTAAAACCAATGAACCACTGAAGTAGTATTTCATAAAAGTTTGTTGTGTACACACCAAAAAGATAGTTTGCAAACCAGGGGCCCTGAAACCAGAACGTGGAATGAAGCTCAGACATCTATTGTTAGGAAGCAGCTTGTATGGTGTGGAGGCAGTGACTGTTTCATCCTCACAGTGATTGATTCCAAAATTAAAAAGTTCTTAAATGACAGGAAATTGGTGAGTGGAGACCTCATATCCATTTTGGGGTACAATTTAACTTTTGCTTCTGATTTTCAGAGGAACGGAGCAAGAAGTGACCCAGGTCAAGTTAGCCTCGCTTGTCTTGCAAAATAAGCTAAATTAAGCTTTGCTTGTTTGAGTGGTTTGGCTCAGGGAATTTTCAAGTCCTATCTCTGCTTGTGTTTGATTTTGACACAACTGATAATTTTTTTGAATGGGACATATTTATACTAAAACAATTATTGGACTTAAGAATTGTTTTAATTTGATTTTTATTTTAATTCCAGTGTAGTCAGCATACAGTGTTGTATTAGTTTTTGGCGTACAATATAGTGATTCAGTAGTTCTATACATTACTCAGGGCTCATCATAAGTGTACTCTTAATGCGCTTCACCTATTTTACCCATCCCCCCGCTCCCCTCCCCTCTGGTAACCATTAGTTTGTTCTCTACAGTTGAGTCTGATTTTTTTGGTTTGTTTCTTTTTTTTTTTTTACTTTGTTCATTTTTTTTGCTTCTTAAATTCCATGTATGAGTGAAATCACATGGTATTTGTCTTTCTCTGACTTATTTCACTTAGTATTACACTCTCTAGATCCATCCATGTGGTTGTTGTAAGCGGCAAGATTTCATTTTTTTTATGGCTGAATAATATTCCTCTGTGTGTGTGTGTGTGCGCACGTGTGTGTGCGTGCGTGTGTGTGTGTGACATTTTATTTATCCATTCATCTATTAATGGACAGTTGGACTGCTTGCATATTTTGGCTCTTGCAAATAACATTGCACAATTATTGAACTTGTAATTTGGTAGACATTTATCCCCCAAAATTGTTGGTTGTCTGTCTAATATTCAAAGGTAACTGGGCATCATGTATTTTATCTGGCAATCTTAATTGGCAAGAACCTAGTCATACAGACACATCTAGTTTCCAGAGTCTGGGAAACTGATCCTTTACGTGGGCAGTGTTGTGTCCAACTACAACCTGGAGTTTTAATTACTAAAAGGAAGAAGGGGAGAATGGATACTGGGGACAGCTAGCAGTCTTTGCCCAAACTTACACGGTCTCATTCATTCATTCATTCTACTAAAATTTATTAAGCACCTACTGTGTGACAAGTATTGGATAAATAAAATAGGTAAGGCTCCTGCTGTCAGGGAGCATATTAGTGGAAAAGACAGATAATAACAATTTAAATACATGTAGAATTTCAGGTAGTAATAATGTTATGGAGAAAAATAAGGCAAGTAAAGTTCTAAAGTGTAAGGGGAAAGTTGCTTTTTATTTTTTTAACGTTTATTTATTTCTTTTGAGAGAGGGAGAGAGAAAAAGAGAGCCAGTGAGCAGGAGTAGGGAAGGGGCAGAGAGACTATCCCAAGCAGGCTCCACACTATGAGTGCAGATCCCGACTCGGGGCTCGATGTCACGAATTGAGAGATCACGACCTGAGCTGAAATCAAGAGTCAGGTGCTCACCTGACTGAGCCACCCCGGTGCCCCAGAAAGCTGCTTTTTAAATGGGAGGGGTAAGAGAAGCTTCTCTGGAGAAAGGACTTTTGAGTAAAGACCTGAATGAAGTGAGGGAGGAAGCATGTGAAGCCTTGGGGATGAACATGCCGGTCAGAGGGACCAACTAATGACGTTGGCACCTTTCACGAACTAGAAGGCCCATGTGGCACCATGGAGGGATCCAGCGGGAGAGAGTAGGGGGAGCAGGCGAAGGAGGGCCTTGAAGGCCATGCCAAATAATTTTTTAAATTCTAGGAATTATGAGGCCACTGGAAAGGTTTGAGCAAAAACAGTTATGTGATTTAATTTATATTTTAAAAAGATCACTGAGCCTGCTGGGTGGACCAGGTGGCTCTAAGGAACAAGAGTGGGAGAAGGGAGATGAAGGAGTCAGGTGCCTGTTGCAGGGGACTGAGCTTGATGGGGCTGTAGGGTGGGGGCAGGGAGAGGTAGTGGGATTCAAGACATCTCGGTACTAATATCACCCTCGTCTTACAGATGGGGGGGCCTCTGAGAGCCGGGGCTGGAATCTAGGTCTGTGTGACCTGAGTGCTCTGCTGGGAGGAGGGATGGGGTGCAGCTCTGAGGAGGAAGGCCTTGCAGCTCTGGGGGGACTGCAGGAACCATTCAGCCCTTGGCTCTGACATTGCAACAGAAGCAGGAGTGAAGAGGACCAAGGCCGACGAGGGCCACTTTCACCCCTTCCTCCTTCATTCCTCCCAAGCACTGATTCCGCTCAAGACTCCAGATCTAAGGCAGTCTTACTGTTTTTGGCATCATTAGAATAAAATATTGTCTCCTCCTCCGTGGAAAAAAAAAAAAGAGTACTTGCTCTTGGAAGTTGGCCGCTGTAACACCAACAGCAATGCAAACTCTACAAAGAGGGAGGTGACTGTTTTATTCTTTGTGATGCTCGGGCCCCTCCTGCCCTGGTTGTAGAGGAAAGAGGCTTTGGAACCAGCCACACCTGGTCCTAAATCTCATTTACCAGCTGAGCCTTGGTTTTTCATCTGCAAAGTGGGATCACAATGCAGCTGTTCCACATAATTGCCGAGAGCATTAGAAGAGAAAATGTGCCTGAGACTAGAAGCATACAATAAATGTGATTCATTTTATGATTTTGTGATCATTTTGGCTTTAGCTTGCTCTGAGCACTGTTCTTTATCTTTCTACCAGTTCCCCTACTGACCCTAATCTTTTTGTTACTGCCCACCCCCTTCCCCTGCTTGCTCTGTCAGGGTGTCTAGAGCCCCACATAATGTGGCCTAGTTGGAAAATGGAATGAAAAGAATGGGAAAATGCCAGGAGGAGGGAGTCAGGAAATATGGAATCGCTTCCAATTCTCTAGAATTGGAATATGAAATATTCATTTAAGTCAAGTGAAAGACATCACGAACTTGATGTTCTTGCTCAGTTCTGGAGGCACACTGCTGATAAGAAACAAATTAGAAATGCGAGTTTTTCCCCAAGTGCCATCAAGACATGTGTTTCTGGTGGGGCTGGTCTTTCCCTGTGGGTCAGTTAGGCTCTTTCTGAAGTATAAATTTGGATGGAAATGATCACTGCATCTGACGAGACCAGATTAGATTTGGTGAGATGAGAGCCCAGTGTTAGATTTGGGAAAGGTATCTGAAGTCCTGTTTATTAGAATCATGTGTAAACACACCTTGCAGTGTGTCAAGTTGCTCTTCAGCAAGGAGGGGGCGGAAGCAGATATTGACTTAGTGGATTTCAAATGTAGATCAGCTGGCCAGAGGGAGTGGTTACCCTTGATGAAAAGACTCACAGAGCTATGGACTTGCAGCAGGAAGAGCTCTTAGAAATCTTCAGAACTGTTTCTTCAGATAAGGATCCTAAAGCCAGGGAGGGGTGCTTACTTGTTCAAAGTCACACAGCTTTATCCAAAAGTAAAGCATGGAAAAACTTTGGTAGGCTTTGGGGTCAGAGAAAGTTGGGTTCAAATCCTGGATCTATCATTATATTCCTTGGGTAAGTTGCTTAATTTTCTAAAGCTTCAATTTCCTCACTTGTGAAATGGGGCTGGTAGTTGTTCTTACTTCATAGGGTGAATATTAGGATTAACAAAAAATTCCACATAAAATAGCACAATGCTTGGCACTTAGTAAGTACTCAGTAAATATTGTTATTTTGTCTTGTTGATGATAATACGTTTTCGAGATCTCAGGAGCTGATAATAGAAAAATATTTCTATTGCTCACATGCCACAGGCTCTGGTTTGGTCCTTATTAGAGAATGTAGCAGGCTGAACTGTGTTACCCCAAAATATATTTTCAAGAAACTCCTGCCGCCTGTGAATGTGGGTTCCATTTTTCAAAAAAAAAAAAAGGGGGGGGGTTTTGCAGATATAACCAAGTTAAGATGCAGGCAGTCTGGATTAATGTGAGCCCTAATCCAATGGCTTTTGTCCTTTTAAGAAGAGGAAAATTTGTACACAGACACATGGGAATAATGCTGTGTGAAGACAGAGGCAGAAATTGTAGTGATGTTACCATGAACCAAGGAACGTCAGAGGTTACTTGACGTTCAGAAGCTAGAAAAGGCAAAGAAGGATTCTTCCCTAGAGACTCTGAAGGGAGCGTGGCCCTGGCAACACCTTGATTTTGGATTTCTAGCCTCCAGAACTATGAGGTGATCAGTTTATGCTGTTTTAACCCACTGAGGTTGTGGTAATTTGTCATAGCAGACCTAGGAAGCTAACACAGAGGAAGTCAATGGGGTTGAGGGAGGGTTCTGGGCTCCCATTTGAGCATCCACAATTAGGATTGGTAGGTTGAGAACATTCATTTCCTTATTTATGGATACAGATACTGAAGAATTCCCTCCAAACAAGCCTGAATATTTACCTACTGACTTAGTGATCCTGGAGGGGTGTGTGTGCGCGCGTGTGTGTGCTGGTTGGTGGGATTAATGAGAGCCAGCAGTCTTCATGATCATGAGTGGATATCCAGGATTACAGAATGCGAGGAGCACACTCAGAAAAGACAGGAGGGGTCATGGTGGGACAGACGGCAAGGGCTGTTGTATGTCATGTGCCCCACTTGTCCTGCGAAGTCTCCCCGGTTCCCCTTCCCTATCGTGTGAATATAGGTATTTTCTTGTTGGGCTGAGACACAGAAAATGGAACAGCCTTGGGAAACTGTTGGGATTTGTGAGCCCTTGTTGAATGCCTCTTTCTTCAAGTCAGGTGAGGACCAGGAGAATATTGTCAGGGAGTGTATCTTGTGCCCATATTTCCCAGAGACCGCAGGTGGTCTCTGTCTTAATTCATATTTCTGAAAGGTGGTCCTGACATGTGGAGGAGCCCCTTCTCAAAACAGAACTCCTCCACCCCCTGTTGACCTCATTGGTCCTTCCTCTCCATCAGTCATTCCTTCTCTTCCTCTCCCATTCTGTACGCTGGCCTGTCATTTTGGGCAGCTTTGAAGTTCTCTTCCTTTCTCCAAACAGAAGGGAAAACATTCCCAGGTGGGCTTGATAAATCAGTCTCACTAGCCTTCATCTCGAAAGAAGAGGTGATAACGTTATAAGGATGTAGACAGTCTGCAGAGTTCCTGTGCCCCGGGGGCGGGGCGGGGGGGGGGGGAAGGCAAGTGGGGATGGAGGTGGAGGGAGGTGACAGTTCAATTGTGGGCTCATTGACTGAGGACACCTGTAGGAGCCCAGGCTAAAAGTTGTATTTGAACTCCTGAACTCCAATCACAATCAGTGCTGTTGGTCTTGACCCTCTTGAGCCAAGGGAAAACGGATCAAGTCACTGGATTTCTCAGATTATCTTCTTAGAAGGGGGCATAATCCCTGGCCCATTGATTGGGAAGAGTTTTTAGGGGGAATGTGGAGGGGGAGGATGGGGGAGAGGGTGGGTGGCCTGTCAAGGAGAGAATAGCCAAGAGGCAGCACCATGGCAGAGCAGGAAGACAAGGTGGGCAGTGGAAGAATTCTTTCCCATGTGCCTTGAGGACTTCTCCCCTATCTACAAAGAGAATAACTTGTGAGAGCTGCTGTCACCCATGAGAAGTCTCCTACAGGTGCTTTCATTTGTGTGACATATTCAGGATAGATAAATCTATAGGGAAGGAAGGCAGATCAGTGATCACCAGAGGCTGAGGTGAGGGGAGAATGGGAAGTGAGTACATAACAGGCTTTCTTTTTAGGGTGATTAAAAATGTTCTGGAACTATTGTGAATGTACTATATGCCACTGAATTCTACACTTTAAGATGGTGAGTTTAATGTTAGGTGAATTTTGCCTAAAAACACAGAAGCCCAAAATACTCCCTCTCCAACCCAGGTCCCTTGTGACCACATTGATGCTGTCCAGGTGGCCTCTGGAAAAAGACTCTGGCTGGACTCTGGTCTGGTGGCATCACCTGACCTGGGTGGTGTGGGGGTCCTCACTCCCTCTGTCTGCCCTTCCTACCTCTCCTCAGAGGAGCTTCACCAGAGATGAGAGGTTAAGAGCACAGACTTTCAGGGCTCTTAATCTAACTGTGGATTTGGCCACTACTGACAGCATAAATCCAGATATTACAGCCCCTCTCAGAGCCTCAAAATAGAAAAATGGAGGCTAACGCAGGATTTGTTAGCATGAATGGTGTAAAGCATTTAACACAGCACACAGTACATTATTACTGCTTGATAAATGGTAGTAGCTATTAATAATAATTCTATTATCTTTGTATCCACCTGAGCATAGTATTGATTGCTAAGATCCAGTGGTGGCAAGGAGTTGTGCCTTGAGCCACATCCTCTAAACAGAATCCCAACCCCCAACAGCTGACTTGTGGGGTGGGGAGAAGTGATTCAGCAACAGTGGAGGATATTAATGTCTTAGTTGTGGTTTTGAAGGCGTCTGATAAATAGCATCCTTCTCTGCCTGAGTCCTAAGCCAATGAGATAATAAGACAACCTAAAAAGACCAAAATATCACCTTTATACCAGTTAAACTGATTTTGGAGAATAAAGGGGCTTCGTATGGCTGCACCCCAGAATGAGACTTCATACTCTGTCATAGACAGGCAGATAATTGCAGGGCTGCCCAGACACGGCCCTCCCCTGCTAAACTTACAGCATGAAGGGACAGAGAGGGGCACTGGCTCTCACTGAGGGCTTCTTCTCCAGTTTACCAATCATGGCAGGCACTTGCCCTCCAGGTGGAAAGAAGTCTTCTAAGCAAAGCACCTTCCTAATAGAAGTCAAGAGAAGAATACAGGCAGCTTAACATTGGATAGATATAGTCGCCATGAGTTATCTCCATGGCAAGGCAGAGGCTTCGCCCATGTCTAAAATTGTACTCCTACCTCCTTCCTTTTGTGATCTGACATGGTGATGGCCAGGGCCAGTACCTCCTTCCTTTACAATCCACAAGGAGCCATTTGTTCCAAGAGGAAGTAAAATAGCAAAATAACCAAGCAAACAAAAACAAAACCTGGAAACATTCTCATTTTGTCTAACACTTGGGGAATGGTAAAATAAATTATAGCATATCCATTCAACAGAATGTTAAGAAGCCACTTAAAAAGGCTTTTTACAGAGGGGTTGTAATGATGTAGGAATTATGTGATAATGTCAGGTGAAAAAAGCATGATACAGAATTGCACATATAGTTTGAACTCAGCTATATTAAAACCTCCCAAAGATTATGCATAGAAAAGTGAAAACATTGGGGGAAATTTCCAAAATATTAACAGTGGTTGTCTTTCTGTTTATTTTTCCCCTATAGTTTACAAATTTTCTGTAATAAGCATGTATTTCTTTTGTATTGGAAAAATTCAACCTTATTTAAAAAAAATAAAACTACTTTTTACAATGGTGAGGGTGAGTTGGTCCGAGGGATGTGGGTTATCGTTAAGCTGATTTACAACGGTGAGGGTTATGCATTATCACATTATAAGTTAGGCCAACAATTTAGAACTTTGTAGATTCATAAGATTACAGAGTGCTAATAGTACTCATAGTACTGAATTTTCCTAGTTGCTTGTACAGAGATTTTCCTAGTTTAAGGATTAAAAATTTTCTGAAGATCTCCTACAAACTATGGCTTCTCTCTTCAGAACATCTCATACATGAATATACTGTCATTGAAATTGCTTTTAGTTTCAGGTTATAGAAAGTTCTATTCAAAGAAGCTTAAACAGTAAGGTTCCTATAACTAAAAGTTTAGGGATATCAGGTGAAGCTTGATCCAGAAATTCAACAATTTCATCAAGACTCTCATTTCTTCTGTTTCTTTTTTTTATTAAAAGATTATTTTCAATGCTTATTTATTTTTGAGAGACAGAGACAGAGCATGAGAGGGGGAGGAGCAGAGAGAGGGAGACACAGAATCCAAAGGAGGCTCCAGGCTCTGAGCTGTCTGCTCCGAGTGGGCCTCAAACTCATGGACTTCGAGATCATGACCTGAGCCAAAGTCCAACACTTAACCGACTGAAGCACCCAGACATTCCTCATTTCGTCTGTTTCTGTGCTTCATCTAGCAGGAAAGAATGTCTCTGTCTCTGTATTCCCAGCAAATGTTCTAAGATGTGATGAGATTGTAAGGTTTAGGCACATAGCTGGTCTCTGGATCAGTATCCTGGCCGGGAAATAGAGAGCACTGATTGCCTTAGCTGGATCCCTTGTCCTGTCATGGAACTGACCTGGAATTGGTATCTCTGGGATCACATTATTTTCTAAATAGAAATGGGGGACATGGATGTCCTGTATACATATGACTGACTGCATATAATTTAGGCTTATTCTTAAATTCCTTGGAGCTTGCCCATGTACCCAGGTTAAGATTTCCTGGTCTAAACCAATCCTCTTATTTTAGAGATGCAGATTTAATACCCAGATGTCACAAATGCCCAAAGCCATGTGGTCACCTCACTGTCAGTCTGCTGCTTGCGTCCCCACCAAACTCCCTCCAACTTCATGTGCAATAGTAAGTCATAGATGAATAAGTAGGAAGTAGAACCCTTAGCAAACACCTAAGCCTCAATAGGACCCAGGACAGATGTGTTTTGATGAAGAGACAGGGAGGACCTTATGCCAAGTGTCCAGAGTGGGAGAAGTGACTGAATTGAGCTTCCTATATAAGATGGCACGGAAGAGAACGATAAAAACAAGGAGAGAGGAGGAATGATTATATTATTCATGCCTGTATCTTGAAGATAATCATTGTAATTTCCCTTCTAAAAATGCTGCTTGCTCAGAGGAAACGACGGTATTCTAATAAGCCCTTGTTTATGAAACTCGCAGTAATTGGATTGGAATGTGAATTATTAAACTGTATGTGGGGTGGCACTTCTTCCTAGGTGTTTAATGATTATGTTCAAATGTGTAGGGCTGGCCTGTCGGCTGGGAAGATAATACTCCCAGGAAGAAAATTGTTTATCTCTGGGTCAGGGCCAGGGTGCTTTTCACAGATCTGTGAAATAGTTGGGCTGAAGACACCCTTATAAATCCCAGACATTAGCTGCCTCATTTTGGAGATGGGGAAACTGAGACTCAGAATCTGCAGGCACTTGTTGAAGGCTGTACAGCGATCACACTGACAATTAATTTTTCCTTTACCTGCTTTCTCATAGTATGTGTACATGCCTTGTGGTGGGATCCGTGACTTGTCCATCTCCATGACCATTTCTTCTTCCTTCCATCTGGACAGGTTAGAAAGCTAACTTACCTTCCTTGCAACAAGGATTCCGAGTGCAAGGTAAGTTCCACCAATTAGTTACCTTTGCACAAGTGGTAGAGATGTGTTAAGGGGTGGCCATGGTGACTGGACTCAGTATTCCAGTGGCTGGCCAGCAGCCCCCAGGACTTTAGGGCTCAGTAACAGCAGCAGTTTCCCGACTCTGGGATTGGAGCTCTGGTAGCATGTCCTTGAGCTCTGCAGTCCTTGGGAGACCCCTGACTTCTGCCTCTTCTAGCCTTCCAATGCCCCCACCCCCCCCTTTTTTTGAGTAGTTAATTCCCTGCATTAAACCTCTTTCTGCTTGACATACCTAGAGTAATCTGTTTCCTGCCCTGAACTCTGACATATCCCTCTGTGTTAGCACAAATCATACTTCCAACATGTAATGTTGTTTCTCTCCTGGCTCCTGATCTTCTGTTTCCTATTTCCTAGAGAATATAGCCCCATTCATAACATCCTAAAATCTTAAACTCATGGAATCCAAAACTAACTTCATTATTTTCCCTCCAAAACCTACTCTCTTTATAGACTTTCTTTTATCTTTCATCCTCTCTACTTCCTCCCCATAACTCAGGTTTGGAGATAGCTTTGGCTTTCTTCTTAGTGTTGTCATATACTTGTCAAATCTTATTGGTTTTATTTTTTTTGTTAGTTGGGGTTATTGGTATTAAGCTATCCAATTATATTGGGTCAATGAACACAGAGAATGAAATATGTATAGAATAGATTTTCTGCATACCTGGAGAGACCAACATCAGGTATGATTGGATCCAGCAGCTCAGAGAATGCCATGAGGACTTGTTCCATTTCTCCTTCCTTAGGCCTATTTTTTGCCAGTCCCTCTCCAATGATGATGGGCCCCAACACTCCAGGTTTACATCATTTTTACATCAAACCTTTTATTTTTCTTATTTCCAGAAAAAAGTCTTTTTGGATAAGATTAAAGCAGCCGCTTGTTACGGGTTTAATTGTGTTCTCCCAAAAGACACATTGAAGTCCTGACCACCAGTTGGTCAGAATGCGATGTTGTTTGGACATAGTTTTGTGGTGGATGTGATTAGTCCGGTTATGACGAGGTCATGTGGAAGCAGAATGGGCTGTGAATACAGTGTGCCTGCTGCCTAAGAAGGAGAGGAAAGTGAGGCACAGAGAACAGAAAGCCACATGAAGATGTGGAGACACAGCAGGAAGATGGCTGTGAGGCAGAGATTGGTTTTAGGCCACCTCAAGCCAGGGAATGGCTACAGCTACTGGAACTGCTTTATAATTTATTTTTTAATTTACATCTAAGTTAGTTAACATATGGTGCAACAGTGGCTTCAGGAGTAGATTCCTTAATGCCCCTTACCCATTTAGCCCATCCCCCCTCCGACAACCCCTCCAGCAACCCTCTGTTTGTTCTCTATATTTAAAAGTCTCTTGTGTTTTGTCCCTCTCCATATTTTTATATTATTTTTGCTTCCTTTCCCTTATGTTCATCTGTTTTGTATCTTAAAGTCCTCATATGAGTGAAGTCATATGATATTTGTCTTTCTCTGACTGACAAATTCCGCTCAGCATAATACTCTCTAGTTCCATCCATGTAGTTGCAAAGGGCAAGATTTCATTCTTTATGATTGCCGAGTAATACTCCATCATATGTATGTATGTGTGTGTATATATACACAGACCACATCTTCTTTATCCATCGATGGACATTTGGGCTCTTTCCATACTTGGGCTATTGTCAATAGTGCTGCTATTGACAAACATTGGGTACATGTGCCCCTTTGAAACAGCACACCTGTATCGTTTGGATAAATACCTAGCAGTGCAAATACCTAGCAGTGCAATTGCTGGGTTGTAGGGTAGCTGTATTTTTAATTTTTTCGAGGAACCTCCATACTGTTGTCCAGAGTGGCTGCACCGGTTTGCATTCCCACCAGCAGTGCAAAAGAGATCCTGTTTCTCTGCATCCTCGCTAACATCTGTTGTTGCCTGAGTTGTTAATGTCAGCCATTCTGACAGGTATGAGGTAGTATCTCATTGTGGTTTTGATTTGCATCTCCCTGACGATGTGTGAAAATGTTGAGCATTTTTTCATGTGTTCTTGGCCGTCTGGATGTCTATAGCTACCAGAACTTCTTAGCTGCATGTTTTCATTGGCTTCTGAGCTTTTTCCTGATCTCCAGCAAGCATTTGTAGTAGTCAGGTTGTGCTGCTGTTACAAAGTACCACAGTTCTCTGTCTCCTCGCAGACAGCCTCCCTCATTCCATGTCCTCACCTGGCCGTGTCTGTGCTCATGCTGTCCTGGTGTCTCTTCCTTTTCTAAGGACACCAGTCCTATGGGACCAGGGCCCACCCTAGCGGCCTCAGTTTAATGGAATCACCTCTCTAAATGCCCTATCTCCAAATAAGGTTACAATCTGAGGTGCTGTGGGTTCAGGCTTCCACATGAGAATTTTCGGTAGGGGTCCACAATTTAGTCCATAAACAGTATTTAAAACTTTCTATTTTATTTTACTGATACTTATATGCTTATTTTCACTTCCTCAGAAGATGGTAAGTTCCTTGAAGGCAGGGAGGGTACCTTGTCTATATTCTTGTATCTCCTACAGTGTTAAACATACTTCTTGGACTCCGTAAGTACTCAGCATTTCCCATTGAGGGAGTGAGGGGCATATAAAGTAATTCTTGATTAATAAGAATTTATTCCCCAAACAAAGGGAGAGAGGCAAACCATGAGAGACTCTTGAATGCTGACAAAAACTGAGGACTGATGGATGTGGGGGGGAGGGGGGGATGGGCATGGAGGAGGGCACTTTGGGGATGAGCACTGAGTGTTATGTAGAAACTAATTTGACAATAAACTATTTGTAAAAAAAAAAAAGAAAATGCATTTGATAAAACTCAAAAAGTATTTTTAGAAGTATTTACAAACTATAGAGAAGAAAACTAATAAAAGACTTATGAATTGGAAAACAGGAAAAAAAAAAAAAAGAATTTATTCCCCAAACTTTCAGTGTAAAAAGAGTTAGATACCACAGGCAGCATTAGACTTGATGTCAGAGACCCAGGTTCTTTTCTCAGCTCTGTCACTTTCTAGCTGTGTCATCTTGGACAAGACACTTAACCACTCTGGGCCTCGGTGTCCTCATTTATCAAATGGGAACATTAACGCTTTCCTCTCTGTTTTATGAGATTGTTTATGAGTATTGATGACATAGTTTCATCACTCAGAAAATATTTTGGGGCACCTACTTTATAGCAGGCACTGTTCTAGGCACATGGGGTACAGTGGTGAACAAGCTAATGAAGATTCCTGTCCTCTTGGTTCTTATGGGGGAGCAGGTGATTAGTAAGATCATCAGTATATAAAATAATTCCAGAGAGTGCTAAGTTCTGTGTAGACAACTGAAGCAAGGAATGTGATTGTGAAGTCTTGCCTTCTAGAAAGGGTAGTTAGGGAAGACTTCTCTGAGGAGGTGACATGGAAGCCAAGATGAGATGAGAAAAAATTGCCTGTTCCTAGGGGAGGAACATTCCAGGCAGAGGTTGCCACAAAGGCCCTGAGCTGGGAGATAGCGAGTGATATAATTACAGCAAAGTAAGGATGTTGAAATGTGAGGCTTAGTGATGGGAAGGTTTCCAGGGCGTTGTGGAACGATCTTTGGAGTTGGGGCTTTATCACTGATTCAGCCACAGTGTACGCTTGGGACATCGCTTTGGGCACATCACAAACATGCACAGCTTTGGGCACATCACTGCCTCTGCTGGCTTCCTCTTTGCTGCTCTGCCAGGCTGCTGGCACTGGGGGACTGTGCTGGTGAAGGCACTTTGAAAATATAAAGTGCCGTACGATTTCCAGGTAGTAGCACTACTTGAAAACATGTTACCCACGATTAAGGGATTTGGACTTTGAATTCAGCAAGTAGCTTGCTGATCACATTTTCTGAGGAGAGCAGCAGTCACCCCCATTTAGGGCTCAAAAGTGCCTGTGTCAGGCTTTTCAAAGCAAATTGGTAAGAATGAAGTAGACGCTGAAGCAGGGAACAGCAAGCTGTCTTTTGTGGGGGTTGAATTCCAACATTCTTCCCTACTGAGCCTCTATACGCAAAATTGGGTGTGGGCAATCACGTATGAGACTGTCTTGGAGATGAGGTCACTGTGTGTGTGTGTGTGTGTGTGTGTGTGTGTGTGTGTGTGTAGTATTGTGTTTGCATTGCAATAGGATTTTCCAGAAGAGATATCTTAAGCATTCCACTGCTGCCAGAGCTGACATGATGGAACACGATACACATTTCCTGAGTAGTGACATTGCAACCAAGACACATATAAATGACATAGTAACAGAGCATTCTTTTAAGAAGAGCTGATTACTTCAAAGTTCTTGGCAGTAAAGTGTATTGCCTTTGAGCTTGTTCCCTGGCTTTTCCCCTACACCACATGAACTACCTTCCTTTCCCCCAATCTCCCCTCCTTACCCATAGGCTTTCATAACTTAATCCTTCTTAAACGTGCAGTGACTTCCCCCGTATTGCTCAATCTGACGGTTGCTGGGTGCTGAAGCCTTTAAGATCATGAATATGCATGCTGGAAAGGTTACTGTCAGAGGTCACTGTTAGAAAAAGGGAGCGCTGCTTCCTATTTTCATCTGTGGGAAGTGCCACGGGAATTTTACCAAACCTGATTTGAGAAGACAACCAGGAATGTGCTAAAAACCTTGGATGATGCTTTGGCTGTTGGAAGTTTGATGAATTCATCCTCTCTCTCTATCTCTACCTCTACCTCTCTGTGCCTGTACACTGGACTCTAGTCTCTGTCTCCATTTATATTTCTTTTCTCCTGTTCTTCTCCACCCCACCCCTCTCATCCCTTATTGATTTGCCTCATTGGAATAAATTCTGTTCAACTAGTGGGATTTCCATAATTGAAGCTCTGGGGCATATCAAATGGAACAGCTAATGGTGACTTTTTTTTTCTTTTTTCCAAAGGCAGGTTATCAATTATGAATGGTGAGGCAATCAGAGATCAAAAGAGTCTTATTTCCCTAAATGAAATAGTGGATTTTAAAATGAGATGAAATGAAATGGAGCTAATAGGCATTTTTTTTTTTTTAAATAGAAGGTTGAGGCATTTGGAACTGTAGGTATGAAGCTCAGGACCGTGGAAACCTCCTTGCTTTGGTTTCAGAGTTTTGGACAACTTGTGCACAATGCCTGAGGGCTGGCAGCGAGTGCCAGGGTGAGCAGGAAGCTTAGAACCTGGGAAGGGAGCAGACTGACAGCTGTGTGAACGGGCCTCTGCAGCCCAGCGGGCTGATGTGAACCTCACACAGGCTGCCAGCGCCGTGTCCTTTCTGTACCTCACTCCTGTTAGCCATCTCCATGCTGTCCCAGGGGCCCAGGACTGGGGATTTTCACTCTCTCAAAGGAGAGTGATGCCAGAAGATTCTCCGGATACGCACCAGGATGAAACACTCTGGGTGTTACCTTTGCTGCTTTCCTGGCTTTACTCTCCAGGGATATTGTAAAAGCTGTCACTGTCTGTCTGTCTCTCTGTCTCTGTCTGTCTCTTTCACCTTCTCTCTCTTTCACACACACACACACACACACACACACACTCACACACACACACACACACAATCTCTGCACAGTAGCTTCACTTCCCAGAATAACTGGAAACCCACATATTCTCAGCCTGTGGGGACAGAAATCCTGTGGAAGTGCACTGGGCTAATTATTTAGGGGAAGTGTTCAGTGACCATAACTTTTATAACTTTCTGAATTCACTTGAAGTGAATTATTGAGAATTTACTAAGAATGTTGAACATTGAAAAATTAGAAAATCTAGATGAACCACAAAAAGAAATTCACTTGGTGTGTAAGAAATTTCTTCTTAAATTGCAACAGTAATCTATGCCCAGTAAAAAAAAAACACTCCAACACTTCAGAAGAGCATGAAGCAGAGTAAGATCTCCTCCCACTGGACTCCCAGAAAGAGAAAATTCCAGACAGAACATCCAGAAATTTACTATGACTGCACAAATGTGTATGTCTCTAGGTATATGAACTTTAAAACTACCCCACAAATAAGAACGTAATGTACTTACTGTTTTGCACTTTGTTCTTTAACTTAGTATAGCTTGGCCATCTTTTCATGATAGTACGTACAGATGAAATGTTTAATATGGCAGATATTCCTTAGCCACCATGTGCTTGAATACTATGAATACCACTCTAATTTGTGAATATTCTGGAATAATACATTGGGACACAAAAGAGAAGCAAAAAAATGGACCCTCAGCACTACTGGGAAATGATACTTAATTATTCAGGAATCTATCATGTTTATGCTATCTTTGTGGAAGAATTTGACAAATTAATTAATCTGTCTTTCTCCAACCTGAACCCTCTCTCCATACAAATCCCACTTGTACTCAAAATTCCTGTCTTTGAGGTCAGCAGAGCCACAGCCTACAAACACTCAGACTCAGCCATCTTTTGTTCAAGGACTTAGGGTAAGAGGTGACCAGAACTGCTTCTCTGGGGCCTGAAAATGGTGTTGGTCTTGAGAGCAGGTGTTTAGGGAGTGGGCCATGCTTGCTGGTGTTGGATACTGACAGACAAATGTATCTGTGTGTTCTTTATGGTATATTTTTTTGTGACATGTGAGGCCTTCTAAGATGTGGGGGCCAGAGCAGGGACCCCTCTTGTCTAGGGTTATGGGCGGTACTGTACATTAATATGACCATAGTGGTTGTTAAAACATTGAAGTTACATCCATACAGTTGGTAATAGATGGTGCCCTGAGACCCAAGTGATCCTTTCTTTCCTAGGACTCCTGCTGCCCTGGTCCTCCTCAGACACCCCCTCCCTGGTCTTCCCCTTGATCTAACAACTAATAGGTTGATGGCAAGCACAGCAAAGGCCTCTAGAACATTCCTCTCGAGCTGCTGCATGTACCCTTCTGATTGGATGGTGGATGTACCAGCCTGGTTGTTAGATATTTTGACTGTTACCTTTGCCTATAAGTAAATAACCAATGAAAACACTGCCCGTGCTTCTGTAGAGACACTTTGGTGAGAAGGAGCCCAGTGATGATAAGAGCAAAGTGGGTACTATGACAAGATCAAGCCCAGGTGACAAGCTGGGTGCTATTGGTCATGTCCCTTTGATCAGATTGAAGCACCTTAACCACTTTGGTTTCCCCAGAACAGGGATCTTTGGCAGGAACCCAACAGCAAGGCACACTGGAGTTATGAGGGGTTAGTAACTACAACCACTGCTGGCCATGTTAGCTTGAAGGTGACGCTTAGGCCCTTGAAAACATCCTGCCCAGGACCAAGAATAGAGCATTTATAAAATCATGGGGTTGATGCCAATTTTTTCTTATTTGTCTAAAATGCTAAAAACTAATAATTATGTCCCTTTTCCTTTTAAAGAAATCTGACATTTAGTGTGTTGAATTTAATTGGGTGGATTAGGTAGAAGTGGAGCAAGTTCATTTTCCTTGTCCTTAATTCTGTTAAGTAACTGGGGACTAACTGGAACAAAACAATAGTCGGGCTTACAGGGATGATACCTTGTTAGCACAGTTTTTCATTCTAGTCTTTTTTTTCTATGCATGAGCATATAAATAGGTATCCATCCTTTTACAAAATTGGGATTATTATGTTTCATAGTTTTTATTATGATTGAATTTAACATTATATTAAAAACAATGGTCAAATCATTAAATATTCTTCAAGGACAGGATATTTAATATCTATATACTATTTTGTTATAGGACTACATCAAAATTCCTCTCTTATTTTGGACATTTAGGTGATTTTTCCTTTTTCCTAACAGTATAAATAACTGTATGATGGACCACCATATCTTTCACATATCCCTTCCTTAGAATCCAGAATCTCAGCTCTGGAAAGGATTCTTTGTTTAGTTCATATGCCAGCACTTAGTTGCCACCAGTAGAGTTAATCTTTTTTATGGTTTCTGGACTAAACACTTCCTTGACTATCTCTCAACTCCCAGAAGGTCTGTAGAAAGAATCTGGGGACTGATTAGAAGCTAAGGCTTGGACACCTCTGATTTATTGATTTTTTTTTTTTTTCCAGTCCACGGGGCAGACAGCTATTAGACAAGAGCTCCTAAGTTTGTATGAATAGTACAAGCATCTAATAGCAGATGGGATCTTTCTTTTTTTTTCTTTTCCTCTTCCTTCTCTTCCCTTCCCTTCCCCCTCTCTCTTCCCCCACCTTCCCCCACCTTATGTTTCTCTCTCTTTTTCTGGAAGTGACAGATAGGCAAAACCTGAGTTAGATGTCCACCTCTAGATCATAAACTGTAGGTCAGGTATTGTAGGTTACTTTGAAGGACTATAGCAGCTTCTACTATAGCCCTGTACATAATTGGATAAAGAAGAAATTCCTAGAAAATAAACCCTGGACGAACAGGGTTCATAACAATCGGGTTTGATAAGACAGAGTTCTCAGCCAGGCTCTGCCACTTGCTGTTTGAACTTGAGCCAGTCTTTCCCTTTCTCTGGGACTCAGTGTGCTCATCTTTGAAATGACACAATTGGCATGATGGATTCTAAAATTTTTTCAAGGATTTTTTAGCTTGTTTGGTGAAGATGAGGCTCCAAACCAGACCTTCTGACTTAGGACGCATCTACTCTCTCTTGTGGTCATCTCCAGTCCATGCTGTTCTTTACCATGAGCTCCTGGATTCCACCTTTGCTCCGTGGGGCCAGAATGAAGGCATTAACTTTTGCAGTTCACATCAAAGAAAGATGTGTGTGAGTATTTCTTGATTTAGCTGCAGGTGAACTATGAATCATCAGAACCTGGAGACTCATTTTTCCCCATTGACTTTGTGATTGCATTGTGATCCCATACATGATTGTTTTCCTCAGAGAATGTGAACTATTGGTAAGCCCTTAGGAGTCATTTAGTCCAGGAATTCTCAGTCTGGATTGTGTGAACTTTTGGGTCTGGGAGAATGCTAAAATTACAGGAAGAACATTATGTGTATGTACATGTATGGATCTGGTGACAGAGTCCATTCTTAAAGCCAGATTATTTGGAATTAAGGTCTACATTAAAAAATTATTCTATTAGGTATTCAATTTGATGAGTCTCCACAAATACATAATTTGAACCACCACTATCCAACACAGAACCTAAAACATGTCTATGGCTCCTCTGGAAGGGCATCTCTTGTGTCCTTTTTCAGTTAGTCTTCCCCTGTCCAGTCCTTTGGCAATGACTTTCTGACTTCTATCACCATAGATTATTACTTCCAAATTCTAAAATTTCATGTTTATGGAATTTTATAGTTTTTACTTTTTGGCGTGGTAATTTTTGCTCTGCACATGTTTTTGAGATTGATCCATGCCGTTGCATATATTAATAGTTGGTTCCTTTATATGGCTGAGTAGTAGTCAATTGTATGAATACATAACAATTTGATTCTCATTGTCCTATTGATGGGTATTTGGATTATTTCCATTTTACCCTATTATGAGTAAGACTGCAATGAATATATTTGTATGAGTCTTTTTGTGGACTTATGTTTTCATTTCTTGTGACTAAATATCCAGGGATGGACTTGCTGGGCATTGGATAGATGTATGTTTAATTTTAAAATAAACTGACAGTCTTCCAAAGTACATTTACCATTATACACTCCAACCAGCAATGTACAAGAATTCGAGTTATTCCATTTCTTAGCCAACATTTGTTGTTGTCAGCTGTTGTAATTTTAACCATTCCAGTAGATATGAAATGTCTCATTGTGGTTTTAATTTGTATTTCTCTTATGACTAATGATATTGAGCACATTTTCATGTGCTTATTGGCCATTTGTAAATCCTGTGTGAAGTGTCTGTTCAAATTGTTTCCCCTTTAAAAACCAGTTTGAGTGATTGGTTGTTTACAAATGAAAGAGTTTTGATTAAAACAAAATCCATATGTGAAAATGCAGATACTCCACAGTTAGCTGACATTGGTGTTGAGTGTCGATAAAAGGATAGTTGTTGACCATTTGGAAAAAGTATAGAAGGTGATGCCAGGCAGAGAAGGCAGTATGAATCAAGATACAGAAGTAAGGAACAGTATAGCCATTCAGCGAATGAACCATAAATAGTGGACTATGGCTACCAATGGAATGTTAGAAGCAAGAAGTAGAGTTTCAAAGCATAGCAGGGTATGGGGCTAGAGAGAAAAACATTGCTAGTCTTACAAATCATGCTGAGGAATTTGGACTTTTTCCCAAAATCAGTACAGGAGTTAAGTTTTACTCAGTAGAGTAGCATGATCAGATATTTAAAATGCACAGAAAAAACATATACCTACTTTGTGAATACGAATGGATTGAGCTGTGGAAGACCCCTGGATAGACTCTTTATGGAACCTGAGATAGCTGTCATTGGAAGGTGATAATTTTTCCTTCCAGTGAGAACAGATGAGTTTAACAGACTATGACTACATTGTCAAGTGAGCTATACTAAGGTTTTGGTGCCTCTCCAAGATAAAAGATAGGCTGCATTTTTTTTTACAAGAGGGGGTAGATTACATATTTTCTGAAAAATCATTGTGTAAAGCTCTATTATCTAGAAATTATGCTTATTGCATTTATGTCTTTTTAACATATTATGAAAACCTTGTCTTTCAGGTTTGAAGGGGGATGCCAGCATTGAAAGCCAAATTGTTTTCAAAAGGCAAATACCAAAAATAGGTCAGAGAAGTCCTGTCACTTGCAAATGTGGCTCTGTGAGGCAGCACAGGTGCTCAAGACAATCTAGATGGATGAAGAATCCCACCTTCAGGCAGAAGTTAGAACAGTGCCAGAAATATCGTGTATCAGCCAGAATTCTCAGTTGCAAGAAACTCAATCTACATTTGCTGGTTTGTTCAAGAAAGGAAGCCATTAAAGGATGTAGGAGGCTCACAGAATCTCAGGTAAGGCTACAGATGAAGCTTGAGGCTGGGTATTTGTTCAGAAACAAAGCCCAGATCATGCTATGGAGGCACTATAATGAGGACCGCACTACTGCAGCCCAGAAAGGCTGTCTACTCTTGCCCCCTAATCTAGATACTTTCATTACTTCACCCTATTAAAATAGGCGTTTGGAATAGAGCTTGCTTCCTCATGTGTGCGGTTCATTTCCGGATTGAAGAGTTGCATTTGTCTGATTGGCAGAGCTAGGTCACATGCTTTCTTGTGTGCAAGGGAGGCTGGGAAAGTGAATTCTGGCTTCGACCTGGGAGGAGATGGACTCATGACCTGGTTCACAAGATACTGGCCAAAATGTCCATTACAGATTGTGACATTACTGAGCACTACAGTTAAAACACAAAGAACGGTTTGAATAGGAAGGGGAGACATGCCTAATTTGACTTATTTGTGTGTAGTTTTATACATTTACCTACTTACCTACTTGTTCTGCAGCTGAGTTAGCATGCAAATAACATTGCAAGATTAGAGAGGCTTTTGTAGGCTGGACTGGGAACCTACCCACCATGTATTGAATGGGGACAGTGGCAACATACAGGGAAAGCCTTCCCACTTCATGGCTGACACTTTCCTGTTACAACCCCAGCCAGGCTGGCCTCAAGAAACATTTTGTCAGTGGGGCGCCTGGGTGGCTCAGTCAGTTAAGCATCCGACTTCAGCTCAGGTCATGATCTTGCAGTTCATGGGTTCGAGCCCTGCATCAGGCTCTGTGCTGACGGCTCAGAGCCTGGAGCCTGTTTCAGATTCTGTGTCTCCCTCTCTCTCTGACCCTCCCCTGCTCATGCTGTCTTTCTCTCAGAAATAAATAAAATTTAAAAAAGAAAAAAAAGACATTTTGTCAGTAAAATGACACCTTTGGCTTTATGGAAGTCTTTTGATTTCAGTATAGAGAATCCACTCAAACTAATTTACACCAAGGAAGAAAAGTTATTGCAAAGATAACAGAGGTACCTCCTGCAATTCAAGGGTAGGAAGTGCAACCTGGTCCCATAAAGGACAGGACCAGGGCTATGAAAACCGTCAGCAACCAAGGCAGAGTGTCTTGGTTTCTTTTGGTCTGTCTGTCTGTCTCAGCATACTCTGTGATTTGTTATCTCTAGTTCTCTCTCAAGACCTGCTTTCTCAAGACTGACTTCCTTTGCTTTTATATAAATGGCAGAAAATGGCCAGACTAGCTCCTTACATATCTTTTCTGTTCAAGAATCAACAAAAGCAAATAGGTTTTTCCAACTCTTGTTTCTAAATACATGGGACAGAGAATCTCTGTACTGGGCTGAATAGGATCCCCTCAAAATGCAAGTCTACTTAGGGGCGCCTGGGTGGCTAAGTCAGTTGAGCATCTGACTTTGGCTCAGGTCATGATCTCACAGTTCATGGGTACAAGGCCTGTGTCAGGCTCTGTGCTGACAGCTAGCTCAGGGCCTGGAGACTGTTTCAGATTCTGTGTCTCCCTCTCTCTCTGATCTTCCCCTGCTCACACTGTCTCTCTGTTTCAGAAATAAATAAAACCTTTAAAAATTAAAAAAAAACGCAAGTCTACTTAGAACCTTGGAATGTGACCTTATTTGGAAATAGGATATTTGCAGATATAATTCCTTAAAATGAGGTCATACTGAATTAAGATGGACCCTAATCCGATAACTGGAGTCTATAGGAAGATGAAGCAGAGGAGACACAGACACAGGGGAGAATGCCATGTGAGTACAGAGGCAAACACTGGAGTTACACTGTCATGACCCAATGGATGCCAAGCATTGCCAGGAACCACCAGAAACTAGGAGAGAAGAATAGAACAACTTTCTCCTAGACTTTCCCACAGGAAAGTCTGCCACCTTGATTTTAGACTTATAGCTTCTAGAACTGTGAGAGAATAAATTTCTGTTGTCTCAAACCACCCAGTTGTGGTACTTTGTTATGGCAGCCCCAGGAAACAAATGCAACATCTTTGGCCCAGTGGGGTCAAATGTCCACTCTGTCCATCCATCTGATATGCCCTGAAAAACACTCTTAAGAACAAGGTTTGAGGAGGGAAAGTGATGAACAGAAATAATTCTTTTTTCTCTTCCTCACAACCAGAGTTGCCTGTGGGCACTTGGCAGTGACCAGAGGGAACAGGGAGACTCTAGAAAAAATACCTGCATTAGTCCTTTTGAGAAGATACATGTCTTGCTATTGGTGGGGATGAGATTTTAGTAGATTGAAAAAAATGGCAATAATCCTTCACAACTCCCTGTATTCATATCCTTACAATGTGTCTTTGTACCTCTTCCTATCATAAAGTAGAATCTATTTCCCTTCCCCTTGATTCTGGGCTGATCTTGTCACTTGCTTTGGCCAGTAGAGTAGTACAAGGGGGTGGTGCCATTTCTGACCCTAGGCTTCAGGAAGCATGGTGTGGTTTCACCTGCTCTCTTGGAACCATATTTTTGCTGGGTAAAAGACTTCAGCTAGCCTATTGCATGATGAAAGATGTGTGGCCCAGTCACTTCATATGCCCCAGCCATCAGTCAGCCCATTGCCTGACATGTGAATGAAGTCATCCTACACCATCTGGATCCCAGCTGACCAGCCACGTGACTGCAGACACACGAGCTAGTCCAGTGAAGATCACTGATCACTGAGGCTGATCTAGGTCAGCACAGTCAACCAGCTGTCCCATAGATCCCTGAGCAATATTAAGTGTTGTTTTAAGCTACTAAATTTTGTGGAGGTTCATTATGCTGTGATAGCTAACTGATCCAGATTGATAATATGGATTTTGGTTGACCAGATATTTGGCAAGTGGGGAAAATTTGTTCGTAAAATAAAGGTGATTCCTATCTAGGTTCCATGTTAATCGCTGTGTCAACTTGGGCAAGTCAGTTTAACTTCCTGTGTGTCAGTTTCCTCATCTGATAACTGAAGTTATCAGTTAATAAGACAAGTTTCCCTGAGTGGGTTGCTAGACAGAGCAAGAGGGAGACAGTGTGGAGTAGCAGGTAAAGCATCAAATAAGCTTCACTTCTCTGTATTGTGTCTTTTATTTCTTCATCAAAACATTCCTAACTTGAGTGATTGGCAGAGTGAGTCCATTTGATAGAGTTGAAAGCAACTTGCTCCTTATCATGGACATGGCCTTGAGGGCCCTGTGTGATCTGGCCTCTTGGTTCTGCTCACCCTCCTACCTCTAGCAGCCTACATGCCTAGTGTCTTCCCACATGAGAACTCTCGTGCATGTGGCTCCCTCTCTCTCTCTCTTCTCTCTTTCTTTATTTGAACTGGGATTCAGGAACAGTTTGATTTAATCCAGATAGGATCAGATTAAGTAGCACTCTTAGTAATTAATATGTGTTCTCTATTTTGAGTGAAAGGCACATTCCTGGGTGGCTCAATTGGTTGAGCATCGGACTCATGATTTGGGCTCAGGTCATGATCCTAGGGTCATGGGATCAAGCCCCACATCTGGCTCTTCACTGAGTGTGGAGCCTCCTTAAGATTCTCTCTTTCCCTCTGCCTCTCTCCCCTGCGTGCATGCTCTTTTTCTCTCTAAACTAAAAAATTAAAGAAAATTTAAAAACAAAGAATGCAACCCAAAAGATAAGTTAAAAAGAATCTCTGTTCTCTCCTATCAAGTCTCTTTAATTCAGGGATCAGAATCGTGAGCAACCCAGAAGAAGCACTGGAGGGCTTGGTGAGGGCTTGTCAGGGGACCCTCAGAAAAGATTGTTTCCTGGGCTTATTCTCTCTGTCAATCTTTCTCATTCCATCATCTATCTACCTATCGATCTATTGCTTTATCAAGATAAGTTGGTATCATAAAATGCACCCATTTAAAATACACTGTTCAACGATTTAAATGTGTTTACAGAGTTGTGAAATCACCAACATAATCTAATTTTAGAACATTTGCCATCACTCCAGAAAGAAACCTCAGGCTCATTTACACTCCCTCCTCATTCCCAGCCCCAGCCAACTATCAGTGTACTTTGTCCGGCTATAGATGTGCCTTTCTGGATATTTTATATACATGGAATTACACGATTCCACATCTCTTTTAAGGGCTTTCCTTTCTCGTTCTTTGAGGCTAAGCTAAAATGTTCCCTCTTCTTTCCTCAGACTTTACTATTCTTCTCTGCATCAGCTCCTCCTCTTTCCTTGCTAGAACTTACTGCAATTAGTATTTATTTCTTTGTCTACATGCTTCTGTCTGTCTTTGCCACTAGCACATAACTTCCCCTGAGGATAGAATCTGCATTCCTGTATTATTTGCCGCTGCATATTCAGGAAGTAACTCGGTGCCAACAGAGGGTCTAGTAAATATTTGCTGGATGAATGAAAGTTTTAAGAAGTGGTGCCTCTTAAGGAGCAGCTCCAAACTTTTCCCTTGTTGAGGTCATAAACTACAATGATAGCACTCACGAATTGTCAAAAGTATTTGAAAGTGGCTCTCCTATCAGAAGGGCCAGTGTAGTACAGGTCCCTGTGCTAAATGATTTGGAAAACAGAACAAAGACTGGGGATTGATTTGTAAGCAGCATTCTCCAACCTCTGTCATCGGGTCTGTGGTGCTCCTGTTTTGGGGCTTTGTTTAGTTTTCAGCTTGTGGGGGTGTTAGGGAGCCTCCTATTGTTCTGCTAGTTCTATTAATACTGTTAGACTATTTACTGGCCCTGCTGTCAGGCTGCTCTCCTGCATCAGCCCCTGGCTTGTTTCTTCAGAGGTTTTTGTCTGAACTAAAAGCGTGTCCTTTGTTCACATGCAAACTAAGGATTAGCAGCATCAAGAGCTTTTCACACGTGAGCCACCAGGAAAGAGTATAAAACGGAATGAGGCTGCAGGAGCCCATGGGGGTTGATTAGGAATTGAACAGAGGTGGAGGTGAAGACTTTCAGGGACTTTGAATGGGATTGTGAGTGCCTCCCCTCTAAGTGGGGACCAGTCTGAGCATTTGAGTCTTTGGAGCCTGGGTTTGATACATCTGCACTTTATGAGGAGCTTTGAAGAAGCTGTACTTCCTTGACAGTTTGCCATTTCTTGGGGTGTGGTGAGGGGTGTGGCGAGGGGAACTTGGCCTGGAAATGCTACATGCAAAAAGGCAATATTGTACTAACCTCAACAGCCATCTCTCACTTAATCCTCCAGATCTCCGTGGAGGTGGGAACTAATACTCTCTTTTTGTAAGATGAAGAAATATATGAAAAAAACCCACCCAAAGTTCCTCAGTCAGTGAGTAGCAGGGGTGGGATTTGAACCTTCTGGTTCCAAAGCTCCTTTCTTTAAAAAGTTTTTATTTATTAAAAAAATAATAATTTCTTAATTTTTAAAATTGTTTTGTGGTAAGAAACACTTAACATGAGATCTCTTTTAACAAATTGGTGACTGTAGGTACAGTATTATACAGCAGATTTCTAGAGTTAATTTATTCTGCTTGACTGAAACTGTATGTGCATTGATTAGTAGTAACTCCTCATTTCTCCCTTTCCCCAGCTCCTGGCAGCCATCATTCCACTCTTTGATTCTATGAGTTTGACTACTTTCAATACCTCATGTAAGTGGAATCATCCAGGATTTGTTTCTTGGTGACTGGCTTATTTCACTTAGAATAATGTCCTCAGGTTTCATCCATGTTGTAGCATGTGTCAGAACTTCCTTTTTTAAGGCCCAATGTACCATTGTATGTATATGCCACATTTTCTTTATCCATTCATCTGTCAATGGATGTTTAGGTTGTTTCCACATCTTGTCTATTATGAATAATGCTGCAAGTGAACATAGGAATGCTAATATCTCTTTGAGATCTTGATTTCAATTCTTTTAGATAAATACCCAGAAGTGTGATTGCTGAATCTTTTGGTAGTTCTATTTTTATATTTTGAGGAAACTTCATACTGTTTTCCATAGCAGCTGCACCATTTTGCATTTCCACAGTGTATAAGTGTTCCAATTTCTTCATATCTTCACCAACCCTGTTATCTCTCTTTTTTTTAATATTTGGTAATAACTGTCCTGACAGGTGTAAACTGATGGTATCTCATTGTGGTTTTGATTTACATTTCCCTGATAATTAGTGACAATGATCTTTTTTTTTTTTTTTTTTTTTTTTTTTTTTTTTTTTTTTTTTTTTTTTTTTTTTTTTTTCATTTACCTGTTAGCCATTTGTATGTTTTCTTTGGAGAAATGTCTATTCATCCTTACCCCATTTTTTAAATTGGCTTAGTTTTTTGTCTTTTGTTTTTTACTATTGAGTCTTAGGGATTCCTAATATATTTTGAAGATTAACTCCTTATCACATATAGTGCTTATAACTACTTTCTCCCATTCCATTGCCTTGTCCACTCTGTTTATTGTTTCCTTTGTTGTCAGAAGCTTTTTACTTTTATTGCCTCTGCTTTTGTGTCATATCCATGAAATCATTGGCAAGACTAATATAACTAGGTTTTTCTCCTATGCTTTCTTCTAGGAGTTTTACAGTTTTTGATCTTATGTTTAAATCTTTAATACATTTTAAATTGAATTTTGTTTGTGACGTAAGGTAAGGGTCCAATTTCATTCTTCTGCATGGAGATACTCAGTTTTTCTTAATGGCCTTTCCCCATTGTGTATTCCTGGCATCCTTGTTCAAGATCCTTTGACATGTACATGGATTTATTTCTGGGTTCTCATTTTGTTCCATTGGCCTTTATGTCTCTCTTTATGCCAGTACCATATTGTTTTGGTTACAGTAGTTTTGTAATATACTTCAAAATCTGGAATTGTGATGCCTCCAGCTTTGTCACATTTGTTGATATTGATTTAGCTATTCCTGGTCTTTTGTGGGTCCGTATGATTTTTAGAATTGTCTTTCTACTACCATAAAGACTGCCATTGGGATTTGGGGTAGAAATTATGTTGAATCTGTAGATTGCTTTGGGTGGTATGGGCACATTAACAATATTAAATCTTCCTATCCAGAAACACTATATATATTTCCATTTGTTTGTGTCTTCTTTAATTTTTTTCTTTTGTACTCTTCAGTGTACAAGTCTTTCATTTCCTTAATTCCTTTATATTTTATTCGTTTTGGTGCTATTGTAAATAATGAGGTTGTTTCCTTAATTTCTCCTTCAGATAATTTGTTTTTGTTGTATAGAAACATAATTAATTTCTTTTTTGTATCCTGCAGCTTTATATAATTTGTTTATTGGTTAGGATTATTCTCTGGTGGCATCTTTAGGGTCTTTATTATATAGGATTATGTTATCTTCAAACAGGGACAATTTAACTTCTTCCTTTCCTCTTTGTTTGCCTTTTATTTGTTTTTCTTGCCTAACTTCTATGGCTAAGTCTTCGAGTACTATACTGAATAGAAGTGGTAAGAGTGGACATCCTTGCTTTGTTCCTGATCTTTGAGGGAAAGATTTCACTTTTTAGCCATTGTGTATAATGTTAACTGTGGGCTTTTCATATACTTCCCTTTTTATGTTGAGGTATTTTCCTTCTCTTCCTAGTTAGTTGAGAGTTTTTATCATAGAAGAGTGTTAAATTTTGTCAAATGCTTTTTTTACATCTATTGAGATGATCGTGTGATTTTTATCCTCTTTTCAGTTAATGTGGTATATTGCATTGTTATTTGCATATTGAACCATGGCATAAAACCAGGGATAAATCCCACTTGGTCATGTGTTTGATCCTTTTAATGTGCTTTTAGGCTTGGTTCACTAGTATTGTGTTAAGGATTTTTGTATTAATATTCATCAGGGATACTGGTCTATAGTTTTCTTAGGATGTCTTTGTCTGCCTTTGGTATTAGGGTAATTCTGGCCTCAAAATGAGTTTGGAAGTATTTCCTCATCTTCAGTTTTTTTTTGAAGAGTATGAGGATTGTCATTAATTCTTCTTTAAGTGTTTGGTACAATTCATGAGTGAGGCCATCTGGTCCTAAACTTTTCTTCTTTGGGAGGTTTTTAATTACTGAGTTAATCTTCATACTATTTATAGGATTGTTCAGACTTTCTATTTCTTTATGGTTTAGTCTTGGTAGATTGTATGTTTCTAGGAATGTGTCCATTCTTCTAGTTTCATTCAATGGTGGTCAGAAAAGATACTTGGTATGATTTTAATCTTCTTAAATTTAAGACACATTTTGTGACCTAACTTGTGGTCTGTCCTACATTGTCAATGATAATTCTTTTTTTTTTTTTTTTTTTTTGAAAGTCAGAGAGAGACAGCGCAAGCAGGGGAGGGTCAGAGAGAAAGGGAGACACAGAATCTGAAACAGGCTCCAGGCTCTGAGCCAGATGTCAGCACAGAGCCCGAAGCAGAGCTCGAACCCATAAACCGTGAAATCATCACTTGAGCTGAAGTCAGACGCTTAACGGACTGAGCCACCCAGGCACCCCTGTCAATGATAATTCTTAATAATTAGATTTACCACTGCCTCTTTAGGGGTCAGACATTGTGATCAATTCTGTAAAGGAAGGGCCTAGAGATGGAAAAAATGTGGTTCAGGTCTTCAAGAGACATAAAATCACCGAAATAATTGTCAGAAGATCAGATTTTATTACAGTTATCTTTATGGCCTTGGAAATGTGACCTGAAACTTTTTTATTAAGTTTTTAATTTTGATTCCAGTATTAACATACAGTATTATATTAGTTTCAGGTGTACAATATAGTGATTCAACAATTCTGTATATTGCACAGTGTTCATCATAGTAATTGTACTCTTCAGTCCCCATCACCTATTTCACCCATACCCTCTCCCATCTCTCCTTTGGTTACTATCTGTTTGTTTTCTATAGTTAAGAGTTTGCTTCTTGGATTATCTCTCTTTTTTCCTCTGCTTGTTTGCTTTGTTTCTTAAATTCTACATAAAAGTGAAATCATACGGTATTTGTCTTTCTCTGACTTATTTTGCTTAGCATTATACTGTCTAGATCAATATATGTTGTTGCAAATGATAAGATTTCATTATTTTTCATGGCTGAATTATGTTCCATTGTCTATATATACCATATCTTCTTTTAAAAAAAATTTTTTTTAGTGTTTATTCATTTTTGAGAGACAGAGAGAGATGGAGCACAAGCATAGGTGGGGCAAAAAGAGAGGGAACAATCCAAAGCAGGTTCCAGGCTCTGAGCTGTCAGCACAGAGCCTGACGCAGGGCTTGAACTCACAAACTGTGAGATCATGACCTGAGCCAAAATTGAACGTTTAACCCACTGAACTATCCAGGTGCCCTGCATCATTTATTTATTGATAGACACTTGGTCTACTTCCATAATTTGGCTATTGTAAATAACGCTGCAGTGAACATAGGGGTGTATGTATCCCTTTGATTTCGTGTTATTGTATATTTGGGGTAAATACCCAGTAATGTGATTACTGGATTATAGGATGATGCTATTTTTAACTTTGTGAAGAACCTCCATACTGTTTTCCATGGTGGCTGCACCAGCCTACTAATAGTACAAGAGATTTCCCGTTTTCTCCACAACCTTATCAACACTTGTTGTTTCTTGTATATGTGTGCTTTAAGTTTTTATTTTAATCCTAGTTTGCTAACATACAGTATTGTACATCGTTTCAGGTATACAATATAGTAATTCAACAGTTCCATACATCAGCCTATGCTCATTATGACAAGTGCCCTCCTTAATCCCTAACACCTTTTTAACCTATTCCCTCCACCCCCTTCTCTCTAATAACCATCTAGATTGTTCTCTATAATGTAAAGTCTGTTTCTTTCTCTCTCTCTAATTTTTTCCCTTTGTTTTGTTTCTTAAATTCTACATACAAATGAAATCATATGGTATTTATCTTTGTTAATTGTGTTTTTTATTTTATTTTATTATTTTATTTTTTTGAAGAGAAATGATAGGTGATTTTTATTGTCAGTTTCCTCCAGGTGGTTTTATTATTTTTTTAATAGTTTATTGTCAAGTTGGTTTCCATAGAACACCCAGTGCTCATCCCCATAAGTCCCCTCCTCCATGCCCATCACCCCCCTTTCCCTCCCCCCCCACCCCCAACAACCCTCGGTTTGTTCTCGGCATTCAAAAGTCTCTCATGGTTTGCCTCTCTACCTCTCCACCACTACTTTTCCCCTTCTTCTCCCCCATGGTCCTCCGTTAAGTTCCTCCTGATCCTCCTATATGTGCAAACATATGGTATCTGTCCTTCTCTGCCTGACTTATTTCGTTCAGCATAACACCCTCAAGTTCTATCCATGTTACTACGTGTGTCCAGATTTCATTCTTTCTCATTGCCATGTAGTATTCCATGGTATAGATAAACCACATCTTCTTGATCCATTTGACCATTGATGGACACTTGGGCTCTTTCCATGTTTTGGCTATTGTTGAGAGTGCTACTATGAACATTGGGGGACACGTGCCCCTATGCACCAGCACTCCTGTATCCCTTGGGCAAATTCCTAGCAGTGCTATTGCTGGGTCATAGGGGAGTTCTATTGTTAATTTTTTGAGGAATCTCCACACTGTTTTCCAGAGGGGCTGCACCCGTTTACATTCCCACCAACAGTGTAGGAGGGTGCCCGTTTCTCCACATCCTCGCCACCATCTAGAGTCCTCTGATTTGCTCATCTTAGCCACTCTGACTGGCGTGAGGTGGTATCTCAAGGTGGTTTTGATTTGTATATCCCTGATGAGGAGGGATGCTGAGCATCATTTCATGTGTCTGTTGGCCATCTGGATGTCCTCTTTGGAGAAGTGTCTGTTCATAGCTTCTGCCCATGTCTTCACTGGGTTGTTTGTTTTTCGGGTGTGGAGTTTGGTGAGTTCCTTATAGATTCTGGATATTAACTCTTTATCTGATATGTCATTTGCAACTATCTTTTCCAGTTTTCGTTTATTTAGAAAGACTTTCATCTCTCCTTCTATTCTGAATGACAGTCTTGCTAGATAGAGGATTCTTGGCTGCATATTTTTTCTGTTCATCACATTGAAGATCTCCTGCCATTCACTCCTTTCTGGCCTGCCAAGTTTCAGTAGATAGGTCTGTCACCACTCTGATAGGTTTCCCTTTGTATGTTAGGGCCCTTTTATCCCTAGCTGCTTTCAGAATTCTCTCTTTGTCCTTATACGTTGCCAGTTTCACTATGATATGTTGTGCAGAAGACTGATTCAAGTTACATCTGAGGGGAGTTCTCTGTGCCCCTTGGATTTCAACGTCTGTTTCCTTCCCCAGATTGGGGAAGTTCTCTGCTATAATTTGTTCAAGGACTCCTTCAGTGCCTTTCCCTCTCTCTTCCTCTTCTGGAATTCCTATGATATGGATATTGTTGCATTTGACCGTATCACTGAGCTCTCGAACTCTTCTTTCATGTTCCTGGGTCAGTTTGTCTCTCTTTTTCTCAGCTTCCTCTTTTTCTATAATTGTGTCTTCTAAGTCACTTATTCTCCTTTCTGCTTCTTCAGTCTGTGCATTGGACGCCTCCATTTTATCTTTCATCTCATTTATAGCATGTTTTAATTCGTCACCAGTTTTTAAGCTCCATAGTCTTTGTAGCAATAGTTTCTCTCTCGTCTTCCATGCCTTTTTCAAGCCCAGCGATTAATTTTATGACTATTGTTCTAAATTCTTGTTCAGTTATGTTGCTTATATCTGTTTTGAGCAGTTCTTTAGCTGTCAGTTCTTCCTGGAATTTCTTTGGAGGAGAGTTCTTCCGTTTCATCATTTTGGTTAGCTTTCTATCTCTTGTTAGTTTTTAAGGCTTGTTATGCACTCTGTACCTGTGAGTGCTGCTGTACCATAGAAGGCTTTGGACTGTCCCGGGCCAGTCCATTCAGAAAGTATTCTTTGAATGGTGTCTCTTGGTCTCTCTTGTTGAGACTTTGGTTATCTTGTTTTCCTACTCGTAGTGGTATTTGGGACTCTCCACCATGTGTACTTTGGCTTGTTTCTTGAGGTAGCCCTGGGGAAAAAAAACCCAGACAAACACAGAGGGAACAAAGGCACACAAACGCACAGACAAATCCAACAAACATGCAAACCGAAAGGGAAAAAGAAAAAAAAAAAAAGAGGAAGGAGTGAAGACAAACAATAAAAATAAAAATACATAGAAAAAAGAAAAGACCCAATAGACAAAGGACAGTCTAAAGTATAGAACCAGAATTCCCAGCTACAAATAAAAAGCCAAGTATATGCTGTGCTGATGGAAGAGCATATAGAAAGAGAGAAATGACAGGGTATGGAGGAAGTGAAATTGGAAATGAAATGAGGAGGCAGAAAGACTAAGAGGCTTAATTTAGAGAGAGAAAGAGGGGAATATGGCTGGAGAGGAGGTGAAAGAAATGAAGATAATGCTACTCAGAGAAACTATATAGTCTGATTACTCCAGAGAGAGATAAAAAGGTAGTGGTGGGGGTATAGAATTTACATCTAGAGAATGGATTAAATGTGACTGTTTAAGCAAGCCAGTGACCAGAATTAATCAGGGCAGTGCATCCATGTTGGTCTTGCCCTGGCTCTGGTTACAAAAAAAAAAAAAAAAAAAAATGGCAGCTCTCAGGCGGGGATGGGTGTGGTTTGGTCCAGCGCGACCCGTGGGGGTCCTGCCTTGGTGGTTGTGGGGAGAAAAGTGGCGGCATCCCAGCCCTTCTTGAACCAAGCATTGCAACTCACGCTTTTGGGTGTGATATCCCTGTGTGTGTGTGGGGGGGGGGGGGCATAGACAAGGTGGGCCATCCTCTATATCCCAAGCCAGGCTTCATTTCCAAATCGTAGTTCACACGCCCCATTGATATTGCCCGAAATATAAGCTCACAGGGGAGTCCCTCAGAGCAGTTTCAAGCTTCTAGCCTCCCCACCGGGGGTCCAGCCGAGCCAGTAGCACAAAGGCGCGGCTTCTGGCGTTGCTTGTGTCCCCTCCAGGTCGAGCTGGGGAGTGAGGAGCAGTTTCTCCCCGGGGTCGCCTGGGACCAGTGCGTCTCCCCTACGGTCACCTGGATAGCAGGAAACCTAGTCCCTCTGTGTCCCGTCACCCGAAATATAAACTTGCAGGCATGTCCCTCAGAGCAGTTTCAAGCCCTCGCCTCCCCACTGGGGGTCCAGCCGAGCCACAAGCACAACAGGCGCTGCTCGCGTGCCTCCAGGTTGAGCTGGCAAGCGAGGAGCAGTTCCCCCCCTCCCCCCACCGCCTGTCACCTGGGATGACTCCATTAGCCTAGGGTCAGCTGGACAGCAGGAAACCAAATCCCTCTATGCCCCGAGGGGAGGTTTTTCTCTTCTCCAGTGACTTGGATAGTGTCTTGAGGAGTTTCAGCCACTCTTTCTTTTTTTTTCCCCTAGACTCACCAAGGCTCCCCGCAAATGGGGTTTCCCCCTTCCTCTGTGTCTCCGGTCCCGGCTGGATTTTATCTACCCCAGTTCGCACTCACGCTATAAGGTTTTCTCAGCAGACTCTGTCTCCTTTTCCTCCCAAACTCGTGGATTATGTAAGGGTTCCTATAACTTCAGGCCTTCTCCATTTGAGAGATGGTGGTGAGTGAAATGTACAGAGCTCCCTACTTCTCCGCCATCTTGCCTCCTCCTTGTGTTTTTTATTTTAGACATTCTGTTAGGTGTGAAGTAATATCTTGTTGTAGTTTTGGTTTGCATTTCCCTGATGATTAATGATGTTGAGCATCTTTTCATGTGTGTGTTGGCCATCTGTATGTCTTCTTTGGAGAAATGGCTATTCATGTCTTATGCCCATTTTTAAATCAGATTATTTGTTTTGTGTGTGTGTGTTGAGTTGTATCAATTCTTTATATATTTTGGATACTAACCCTTTATTGAACATGTCATTTGCAAATATCTTCTCCTATTCAGTAGGTTACTTTTTAGTTTTGCTGATTGTTTTCTTCATTGTGCAGAAGCTTTCTATTTTGATGTAGTTCCAATAGTTTATTTTTGCTTTTATTTCCCTTGCCTCAGGAGATCGATCTAGAAAAATTTTGCTACAGCTGATGAATTTGCTGCCTTGCTCTCTTCTATGGTTTTTATGGTTTCAGATCTCACATTTAGGTCTCTGATCCATTTTGAGTTTATTTTTGTATATGGAATAAGAAAGTGGTCCAGTTTCTTCCTTTTGTATGCAGCTGTCCAGTTTTCCCAATACTATTTGTTGAAGAGACTGTCTTTTTTTTCATTGGATATTCTTTCCTGCTTTATAGAAGGTTAATTGACCATATACTTATGGGTTTATTACCAGGTTTTCTGTTCTGTTATATTGATCTATGTGCCTATTTTTGTGCCAGTACCTTATTGTTTTGATTACTAAAGCTTTGTAGTATAACTTGAAGTCAGCAATTGTAATACCTCCTGTTTTGTTTTTCTTTTTCAAGATTGCTTTGGCTATTCAGGGTCTTGGTGTTGGGTTACCTAGCTTTGCCACTGGCCTTAAGTGTTGCCTACAAATCATTTCTCCCCTCTAGAATGTGAGTGCCATGAAGATAGAGATTCTCTTTAGTGTTATTTTGTTCATGAAGTATCCCAAGAACCTACACAGAGGCTAGCAAATAATGATGAGTGCATAACAGCTGATAGTTGCCTGATTGACTTATTGATTCTTTGGGCTCTCTCTCTCTCTCTCTTTTTTTCTGAACACAAGGATTAAACTGGAAGAGTATTGAACTGTTTGATCTGTAAGTGCTTTTCTGAATCTATAGTTGAATCACTAAAAATAGTAAAATCCAAATGAAGGAGCATAGACGTGTCATGATAGAAACAGTTTCATTAACACTTGAATGCCTGGCAAACAACTGTCTAATTTTAAATTCTTTAGTTTTTGGCTTTAGCTTTTGAATAGAACATACTTCTCTCACAGATGTTATTTTTGTCATTTGCTCTTTGTGGCATCTCTTGATGAGCTACCTGAATGTGGTAGAAATTATTTTGGAATAATAATAGGAAAGATAAGGAAATAACACATTTATTATTGTTATTGCTGTTGGAATGAACAAACTAAAAGATATGACATTTTAAAATAGTAGTTTCCAAGAATAGTAAAGGCAAACATTTGAATAGATTTCTTTCCACAGTAGGTGGCTGCAAACTTTGTGTTAGCTTGGATGATGATGGAGTCATTATCCTTAACAAGCTTATATACTGTTCAAAATAACATGATTTTAAGAAGTGTTTGCTTAGAATCTGTAATGTGGCAGCTAGTATATTATGTGTACTTTCATTCATCCTTATTATAGATATGGTAACTGAGGTTTAAGTGATGTGTTACAGAGGGAATAGTAGAGTGTTGAATTTGTGACATATGGGTAGTACTCAATGACTATTAATAATTATTATTGTTATTATAATCATTTAAGTCATATCTAGTGATTGGCAAAGCTGGGCTACAAACTTCAGTCTGATACTCTGAATCCAACAATGGTATAGAATAATGCTGCATCCTAACACTCTATAGTGAAATATATTTATGTATATTTATTTTATATCTATATATATAAAATTTTCTGTTTTATATTTGGTTTATAGAGTTTTGTTTCTGTTAATAGAGATTTTTTAAAAGTACCTTTTCTCCTCCCTGATTTCACTGATATAACACAGAAAGACCTGTTTTATTTGATGGAATTATGCCTTGGAAGAGAAGAATGAGGTTTTTTTAAAATTTAAATTAATTAACACAGTGCAATATTGGTTTCAGGGTTAGAATTCCATGATTTTTCACTTACATATAACACCCAGTGCTCATCACAACAAGTGCCCTCCTTAGTGTCCATCACCCATCGAGCCCATCTCCCACCCACCTCCCTCCATCAACCCACAGTTAGTTCTCCATTATTAAGAGTCTCTTGAGGTTTGTTTCCCTCTCTTCTCTTCCCCTCCTTCCCATATGTTCATCTGTTTTGTTTCTTAAATTCTACATATGAGTGAAATCAAACGTTTTTGTCTTTCTCTGACTAATTTTGTTTAGCATAATATATTCTAGCTCCATCCACGTGGTTGCAAATGGCAAGATTTCATTCTTTTTGATGGCTGAGTAATATTCCAGTGTGTGTGTGTGTGTGTGTGTGTGTGTGTGTGTGTGTGTCACATTTAGAGAAGAATGAGTTTTTAAAGCTCATGTAATTTAACCCCTTTTTAAAAATGCTTTTCAGGGAGAGAGAGGGAGAGAGAGAGAGAGCTTGAGCAGGGAAGAGGGGCAGAGGGAAAGAGAGAAAGAATCTCAAAACAGGCTACACATTCAGCATGGAGACTGACATGGGCCTTGATTCAATGACCCTGGGATCATGACCTGACCCAAAATCAAGAATCAGATACTCAATTAACTGCCCTACCCAACAACCCTGTGGTTTAATCTCTTTTATGTGATGGATGGGGAAACTGAGGTCCAGCTTGTATGACTTAGTCTCAGTGACCTGGAGAGTAGTGCCAGAGCTGGGGATGAGAAGCCAGTTTTCCATGATGCCACAGATTCTCTCTGAGAGGAGGAAAGAGAGACTTGGTCTCTGCAGCATTCTGCACTACAGTCCAGCTGGGAGTGGGGAAAAACTGCTGAAGGAGGCTCAGTGACCCTTGGCAGGGCTGAAGTCTCTGAGCTTTGTGTTGTCAAGTGCAGAAAACCAGAGTGAAGTGTCAGGGAACATTATGTGGAAAATGGGTATAGTAGGCTAATTTTGTGCATTTATATAAACACAACCATTGTTTAGTGACATAAAATTATTAATGCGATAAGCTTCTCTTGAGGTCTACATTTGTCTTTCCTAAAAAGTCCTATAGGACAAAGTATTAGTGTTAGTTTACTCTTTATTTCCTATACCTGAAATATCTGTGTTTTTTTCTCTCTCTGCACATTGTATTACAGCATAATCCAGCATAGAGAGGTGAAGGGAACTCTGGGTTAAATCTCATTATGGCAGGAAAAGAGAATATCTCAGGTTTGAGACCCAGCTCTGCCACTTCCTGGCTTTGTCAACTTAGGTGAGTCACTGATCCTCCCTGAGCCTGTTTCTTGCTTTGTAAAATGGGATAATAGTGGAATACATTGTGAAGAATAAGTAAACTAATGTGTGTGAAGTTCTTAGCAAGGTGCCGTGAGGAATAAACTCTCAATGAATATTAGCTACAGAAGAAAAGAAATCTGAACTCTGTTAGAATGTTGCTGTGGTAAATGAGAAAAGCTAATTCGTCTTTGGAGCTCAGATTTTTCAGATATACAGAAGAGGGTTTGATAAACACTCTTGGTGCTTGAATATTCTATGACTTAAGACTTGCCCTTGTCCCCCATCAGCAATAATCTCTCTTTCACTAACTCACAGTCCCTGTTATGATACAGCTTCCACTCTTTGTTCACATACTTTGTCTCTAATTATTTTTATCTGTGCCTACTCAAGAGCATGTTTATCCCAGTGATTGGCTCATTGCCAGTGCTCAAGAAATGTTTGAGTGGATCGACAAATATTAATCTTTTTGGTCCTACTGTATCTGAGTGAGTGGTCAGGTAGCTTTCTTGTGCCTTTCTTTTCTAGTCTTTTATTATGGAAAATTTTGAATATACACATAAGAGACTAATGAAATGGACATCCATAGACTCATTGGTAGAAACATTAACTACCCACTTGTAACTAATCTTGTTTCATCTGGCCCTCATGTTCCACCACATCCCTCCAGATTTTTTGAAGTACATTATACAAATAATATAAAGTTATCTTGAACAGTTTCAGAATGTGTCTCTAAAAGAAGTATTTCTTTTTAAGCATAACTACAATACCCTTATCACACCTAAAAAATTAACAATTCCTTAATATCATCAAATATCCAGTCAGTGTTCACATTTCCCTGACTTCCATTCCTGTGTGTATATATATTTTTATATATGTATATATGGAATATTTACAATATTATTATCATTATATAAAATATAAAATTATAATTAACTGTCCTTTGGCTACTATTTGCATGAAATATATTTTACAGTCCTTTTATTTTCAACCAACTTGTGTTTTTGAATTTGAAGGGACTCTCTTGTAAGCAGCATATAGTTGGATCATTAAAAAATTCACTCTGCCAGTCTCTGCCTTTTAGTTGGAGTGTTTAATTGATTTATATTTAATGCAATGACTGAGAAGGTGGGATTTATGTCTGCAATTTTACTATTTTCTATATGTCTTGTGTTTTTAAGTTCTCTTGTTCCTTTATTATTACCTTTCATGTTAAATGTAGATATTTTCTAGAGTACCATTTTAGTTCCCTGTTGTTTATTTTATTATATTTTTGAGTTATTTTCATAGTGTTTCTTGGCGATTACAATTAATATCTTAATTTATAACAACGTAGTTTGGATTAATACCAACTTAATTTCAATAGTATACAAAAAACTTTGCTCCTTTGTAGCTTCATTCACTCCCTCCTCTTTTGTGCTGTTATTGTCATACAAATTAAATCTTTATAAATTGTATGCTCAATTACACAGATTTATAATTATTACTTTATGTGGTTGTATTTTAAGTTAGAGAGGAGAAAGAAGAAAGTACAAACAAAAAATCTTATCTATTTTTCATATTTACCTATGGAGTTACTTTTAGTGATGTTCTTTATTTCTTCATGTGAACTTGAGTTACTGTTGTGTCTTTTCATTTCAGCCTGAAGGATTCCCTTTAGTATTTCTTGTAGACTGGGTCTGCTAGCAACAGATCCTCTGTTCCTATTTATTGGGAAATGCCTTTATTTTTGAAGGATAGATGTACTGAATATAGAATTCTTGTTTAATTGCCTTTCTTTCAGCCCTTTGTATATGTTATCCCACTGCCTTCTGGCTTCCCCTGGTTTCGGTTCAGAGACCAGCTATTAATATGACTGAGAATCTCTTGTACATGCAAATTGCTTCCTTCCTACTACTTTCAAAGACTTTTTCTTTATCTTTTGACATTGATTATGATTTGTTTAGATATGAATCTCTTTGAGTTCCTCCTATTTGGAATTTGCTGAGGCTTTTGGATTTGTAGAGTAATATTTTTCATAAAATTTGGGACGTTTTTGGCCATTATTTTTTCAAATACTCTTTCTGCCTCTATTTCTTTCCCATTATGCTTGTACTGGTATGTTTGATGGAGTAGCACAGTTCTCTGCATTTTTAATTTTCTTCATTTTTTTCCCCCTCTATTCTTCAGACTGGATAATCTCAGTTACTTATCCTCAAGTTCACTGATTATTTCTTTTGCCAGCTTGCATTTGCTGTTGAGTCTTCTAGTAAATTTTTCATTTAAGTTATTGTATTTTTTAACTCCAGAATGGATACTTGGCTCTGTTATAAAATAATTTCTATCTCTTTATTGATATTCATTATTAGGTGAGATGTTGTCTTGCTTTCCTTTCCTTATTTAAATGTAATTTACTTTAGGGGCGCCTGGGTGGCTCAGTTAGTTGAATGTCTGACTTCAGCTCAGGTCATGATCTCATGGTTGGTGAGTTCAAGCCCTGCATCAGGCTCTGTGCTGACAGTGTGAAGCCTGGAGTCCGCTTCAGATTCTGTGTCTCTCTCTCTGCCCGTCTCTGACTCGCATTCTATCTCTCTCTCAAAAGTAAATAAATATTTAAAAAAAAAATGTAACTTACTTTAGTTGTTTGAATATGTTTAAAATACCTGATTTGAAGTTTTTGTCTAGTAAATCCAATATCTGGACTTCCTTGGACAGTTTTTATTGATTTTTTTTTTCCTATGTTGTGGCCATATTTTCTCACTTATTTGCATGTTTCATAGTTTTGTTGTTGTTGTTGTTGAAAATAGGACACTTAAAATCAGGTTCTCTTTCCTTCCCATAGGAAGATTTGTTATTGCTGCTATTTGTTATTGTTGTTTGTTTCGTATTTTGAGGGGGGAGAACTAATTCTGTCCACTTTGTATTCTTTGTCATGTTTGGCCACTGATGTTTTTGTTTGATTAGCTTAGTGGTCAGCTAATAGTTTGATAGAGATTTTAAATTTCTGGAATGTATAAGTTGCCCAATCTTTGCTAGGGTCTCTGTGTTTGTGTTGGGGCACATGTTCAATCCTGAGCCAGGCACTTTGCAGCTGTCCTTAGCCTTCTCTTCCTGTTTGAGTAGAGCCTCAGTATTTGACAGAGATGAGAACCTACGACATTTTCAGGTCCTTTTTCAGCTATGACTGCATGTGGCCTTGTACATTTGCAGCAATGTTTTAGAGCTCTTCAAAGCCAATTACAGACATCTCATTTCTTATTGTTTTCCTTTTAAGCTTTCAGTTAGCTTATTGTTTGCCTTAAACGTTGTCTATACTCTCCCACCTGCCCCACCCCAAAGGCTGTGATGTCAAACAATTGTGTTCAACAGATGTCCCTGGGAAAAAGTCAGGCTCCAAGTCAGATCAAAGAAAGACATGCTCCTACTTTCAAGTGGAATCTTCCAAGGAAGCAGAAGATAGGTCAAAGAAGGATAATTCTCTCAAAATGAGACTTTGAAGGAGCTCCAACCCATTCTTCCCTCTTCTGTAGCTGTTAGGTTGCTGCTTTCACCACTGTTTTTCAGGCCCTGCTGAGCTGGGGGGAGGGGATGGGACAAGGGCAAGTTAAAATACCACAAAGCTCACTGTTGTTAATGAGATTCAATCATTTATCTGGAATAAATCCTCTCTACATGGCTGTAAACCTTTGGCTAATTTGCAGGTGATTTTGACAATTTTGCCACTGTTTTTTCTCACTGCTTTCCTGGAGAACATTTTCGGAGGTTCTCCTTCTGCTACTTACTGACATCAGCTCCTTAAGTTTATTTTCATATATACACTCCTCCATCATCACATTTTTTTCTTTGCAATGTTTTTGTTGATGAAACCAGGTTACTTTCTGGTATCCACTCTGGATTTTGCTAATTGTATCCCTGTGGTGTCATTTAACATGTTCTTCTGTCCCTTCATTTCCTGTGCATCAAGAATAAGAGGCATCATTACATTCATATTTGACTTGATTTTGCAAGATTCTTTCATAGGTACTGTTTCTTCTATTGTGAGGCATGTAAGTATGGTTTCTTTCTTTCTTTCTTTCTTTCTTTCTTTCTTTCTTTCTTTCTTTCTCCTCCTCCTCCTCCTTCTTTCTTTCTCTCTATCTGTCTCTGTCTCTGATTTTAGTAGCCATTGAAAATCATTGCATAGATCTATAATTCATTAGGGAGGGCAAAATGGTGATATTCCAATTCCAAATTTCTTCACAGTTTAGTAACTGAAATTCTTGTATAATGAAAATGTTCCTTCATCAACTATTTCAATATACTGAGATATAGCTTATAAAGGAAAGACATGTTATTTTTACACACTGAAAATATGGATTCATGAAGATGAGTTAATCATGTAAGCACTGGGCACAATATCTAGAATAAATGTCATGCAGAGTGGTAAAATTATTATGATTATGTAGGGAGGTGAAATATCTTTTTAGTTGGCACCATTGTTTCTCATTTTACTTTAGGGAAATACCCTGAAAAACCACTTGATAGGAGACATGAGATTCTAAGGTTATGGGTCACCAAAGAAAATGGACAAAATAGGAGTGGGTGGGGTGAAATTTCAGAGGCTATAGCAGTTCGGATTAGGGTTAACAGTGAGTCATAGAAAATAAAAATAACAGCCATTTAAACCAGGTAGAAAGGTATTTCTCTCATGTGTAAATGGTTGTAGTTGGGTGGTATGGTCAGAGATCTATGCTCCTTCCATCTTGTTTCAAGATCACCACTTGTTCTGAGTGACTTCTGGAGTTCTAGTTATGATACCCACACTCTAGCCATCAGGAAGTAGAAAAGGTAAAAGAGAACGCATTTCTCCAAATATGGATATTCCTCAGGGACCATGAACAAACTATTTCCTCTTATATCTCATTGGCCAGAGCGAAGATGGCTGGACCTAATTGCAAGGGATGCTGGAAAATGTATCCTTACTTAGGTCACGTGCCCAGGTAAAAACCAGGGGTGCTATAAGTGAGGAAGGAGGGAAAACAAATATCGAGAGAAGGTAGTCATCTCTGCCACAGAGGAGGAAGAGAAAAGGAAGCCAAGAAAGCCAAGAGATGGCATAAAGCTGGAGTGAGTGAGTTGGAATTTTCTTGAAGTGGAGTGACAAGGACTTTTAAGAACAAAGATGTTGTCTTAATTTTTACTCCCCGAGAAACAGGCCTTGAGACCAGACTTTGAAGGGACGTAGTATATTTAGAAGGTGATCTAAGGAAATACCAGTAAGGGAGCTGGGAAGTGAGGCAATAAAGGGAGGGCAAAAATAAGCTATATTTTTCTAAGTTAAAACTTTACATTAAAATTTTTTTAATTTCAGTTTTCTTGAGGTGTAATTAACATATAAAGTTGTAAGATATTTAAGGTGTGCGTTGTGATGAGTTGATATACATGTACATTGTGAGCTAAAATACTAGTGGGAATCACTGGGGCCATTTGATAAGTCTGCCCAGCTCAGATGATGATGGTGATGATGACAATGACGATGATGATGGCGATGATGTGTGTGTAATGAGGCAGTCTTATTTATTTATTAAAAAATATTTATTGAATACTTAAAGCTGATGCAGAATAATAATGAACTACTCCAGGCACTGAGGATACAGATGTGGGGGAAAAAAGGGCAAAATGCCTGCCCTAATCGAGGTTACATTCTGACTTTTCAGGATGACAAGTATGGAGAGACCTCAGCTGACTTCCGAGTCACAGTTAGCTCTAGGATCTTCTTTTCTGTAACTGGAAACATGCCAGATGTGATGTAAGATAAAAGCATGTCTTTCTAGGGAGGTGGTCAGAGGGGGAATTGGATGAAGGTTGTTGAAAGGTACACATGTTTAGTTACAAGATAAATAGTAGGAATGTACTGTACAACATGATGGCTGTAGTAACACTATGGTGTACTTGAAAGTTGTTAGAGTAAATCCTAGGAGTTCTTATCACAACGGAAAAAGCATTTCTTCCCTCACTCTCTTTCTTTGTTTCTATAATGGAGTTATGGATGTTAGCAACTTATCAATGTAATCATTTCACAATCTATTTAAGTCAAATCAGTATGCCGCACACCCTAAACATATACTGTGCTGTATGTCAATTATATCTCAATAAAAACTGGAAAGAAAATAAAAAAGACAATCAGGAGAAAAATAGAGCATGCCTTTCTGTTTCTGAAACATGTATATGAGGATTTATTTCTCCATGGAGGACTCGATATTATTTGGCTGTTTTGTTTTTGTTTCTTGTGCTAAGAACCTTGAGAATTCAGGACAGACAAGTGGAGAGAGTGCTCACCCCGAAGCCATGGGAGAGCCAAGCAGGAAACACGAAATGGAAAGTGTGAGTGATTCTTGCCAGCAGAGGATGAGAAACAAAGGATTTCAAAGAGGTTTCCCCAAATTCAGCATAAATCTCCACCTTAAGGGGCTTTAAGGCAGACATTTCCTATTGTTCTTTCAAGAAGCAGTCGAAGCCTAAACTCTGATACTGCTTCCCAATTCCCTCCGCACATCTCAGATTTCTGTTTTTAAAAATCTCGAGCCACGATGATGGGATATGGATTTGTCAGCACATTTGTATCAGGGCTCTGTGAACTTGCTGGAGTGGGTGGCAGCTGAGGGGTTCTGGGGCTAAGCCTCTGGTCTTAGGTTTCGGAAAATGGTTCCAAGACGTCTGCAGCTGGGCTGGGATATAAATCAGGGGTGCGCAGGGAAGGTGAGGAAGTCGAGTTCCAGCTAGATCAGGCCGGACTGCTGCCAGCCACATTATGAAGACAAAGACCTGTCGGTGGCTTTGGCCTTTTCTCTTTCACTGCCACTTTTATTCTCTTAAACACAAGTCAAGAGACTTAGCTAACACCTAAGAGTGTGGAATTTGGATCGTGACAGTTCTGGCTTTGCTGGTTATGAACCAGGACTAGCTGTGTGAACCAACTCTTTTATTTATTTTTTTTTAAACAGCTGTATCTTTTGGGATCTCAGCTATGTCACTTATTAAAATGGGACAATCATCTCTACCTACTAGGGTTCTTTAAAATAATGTGCAAACTGTCTAGCACAGTGCCTGTGCTTGATAAATGGCATCGGTTTCTACGGAGGATGGATTTGAGGATCCCAGCTTTATAGACGAGCACGCTGAGGTGCACACAGCAGTTCTCTGCACTCTTCTTCCCACGTTTGCCTCTTAGAATCCCATGTCCTCTTCAGCCTCGGCAGGGCTTAAAGCCTTGGCCATACCTGCATGTTTTGCTCACCACCCTGAGCTGGGAGGGGCTGTTGGCAGAGAGATCCAGACTCCTGCCCACCAGGATCGGAGCTACTCAGGGCTCTCCTGGTTCTGCAAGGAGTAGGCTGAGTCAGAACTGAAAGGGAACCTGAATGGGGCTCCCAGGGAGCCATCCAGTGAGTAAGTGCTGACCTGCTGGTGGAAAGCATTTGAAATGCTTCTCTGGAATTTCTCTAAGAGCATTCATATGCAATCCAGGGCAGGTGGAAATGCATCCCTGCTGTTCTCAGGAGGGCACATTTGGAAGGCTCCTGTCCAATTAAAGCATTACAGAGCCTAGCTACTCCTCAAGGTTATTTCGGAAGAGGGAGGGGTTGGTTTTTGTCTCTTGGTAAGGTGGAAATGAAGCAGAGGCCAGCACCTGACAAAGAACAAGGGGGGATGCCTGAGTGTGCTTAGGTAGCTGGCCTGAATTGTGTGTGTGTGTGTGTGTGTGTGTGTGTAAATTGTGTGTGTGTGTGCATGCACGCACATGCACACATCTTCCCTCAGTGTCTACATTTGTTCTGGACCTTTCTCACTTATCTCTTAGTGGCACTGAAGATTCAGACTACCTAGGTGTGAATTCTGCGTGTCCTTGAGCAACTGGGGATGATAATAGTACCTGCCTCATTGAGAGAAGGTGGATGTAAAGCTGTTAGCAGGGTGCCTGACACATAGTAGATGTTCAATAAACTGTTTTCTGATAAGTTTTCTTTCTGTGTGTGTATTTCTCTGTAATGGGGCAAGTGTAGAGGCTACACTAAGTGTGCTGGGTTGCAGATAACAAAAGGGTTTGCAGGTCAGCTCCGTGGGATCAGGAATGGGTCCGTTGTGTTTACCACCATCTCCCCAGTACTAACGATAGCCCCTGGCTCAGCTGGGGTGCTCAGCCAATAGTTGGTTCAGTAGTTCTAATTGGAACTAACTTAAGTAGAAAAGGGAAAATAATGTAGAAGATGTTAAATGTCACATGGAACCCCCGGGGTGGGGGGCAGCTTGAGACAGGCATCAGAAAGAGATATAAGCCGGGTCTTGAATGCCACAGGTTCAGGCTTGTCAATTCTCTTTCCACCTGTGCATAGTTGCTTTGTTTTGTTTTGTTTTTTTTTTCTGCTGTGGGTTAGTTTCTTCTGCTCCCCAGGCTATCTGGTGAATTCTGGACGCCTGGTAATTACCAGTCCAGCTAATTTCAGATACTGACTAGATGTCTCTGAATCTTGATTTCACGTTCCCAGGAGTGAATCTGATTGGCCTGGGCAAGGCCTATTCATCCCTGGTCTAGTAAGAAATGGTAGTGAGTAGGGCCACATGGTTCCCACCCCATCCCACAGACTGGGGGATGTTTCTAGATGCACTAACTCTTGGAAGCTGGCAGATGACTGGTTTAGTAGTTGCCTTGCCCTGCTGAGTCTGGAAGAAGAGACCAATCCACAGAAGGGATGAAAGTGAGCTGGCGGCACAATCTTAAACTCCAGAGCCTGGGTAGGAGGAAATGTGTATGTAGAATTTATAGGACGAATGGATTCCCTGGTCCTAGCCAGGTGGTTTTTATGGAGTGGTATTTGGGGAGGATTTAGGAGAAACTCTTCCCATTGAGGCCTGAAGTTCCCTGGGCACTAGCCTTGTAACATTTGCCATTCTAATGAGAATGTTGAGTATTAATAAATGTAAGACCTTAGTTCTTGAGCAAGGCATGCTGAGGATCACTGCACTCTTTCCTGTAAGATAACTGTAAATGTACCCTAGGGAGAATGAGTCACATATGCAAACCTCTGTCTTATTTTAGTGCTCCTCTTAGACCTTCTATTGAATTGTGTTTTTCACGAATCCCCTGATTCTCAGAGAATGGTCTCCCACTGACCACATCAGAATTACCTGGGAACTTGTTAGAAATGCAGATTCATGCTCCCTACCCCAAACCTACAGAAGCTTTCCCAGTAAGTCGCATGTTGAAGCTGGGAAAGCCATTGTCTTTATCTGTTCAGGGAGAGGCTTGTCCCTTGGTCCAAAGCTTCATAGGATATAACTCTGTGAATGCTTTTCTGAGCAAAGCCTTTGAGATTAAGCCCTGAGGAGGCTTTGAGTAGATATTGCCATTAGTTCCAACGATTGCTTCTCTCAGCCTTAGGGAAAGTTACAATTTCTCAAAAGACGGTGGCCTGGGAACTCCTTTTAGAGGCTCAGCTTAAGAAGGTGACAGTGCTCTCTTTATCCTTCAGAAGAATAAGTGATGTCAGCATGAGATTCACTCTAAGACAGTGGACATTTTCCCCTGTAGGCAGAGGTGGTGTGTAAAGCACTCTGAATTGAATTACAATGGACCAGTGTCAAATTTCAGCCTTTATTTGTAAGTGGAGGGGAAAGGAAAAGACTGATTCAGTACCTGCATCCCTTTATCTCACTGGATATGACCCACAAGGTAGGTAGATGCTATCATCCTTGAAGAAAAGTGACATTGTTTGACCAATTGCTAGCATGTGCTAAAATGGGGACTCAGACCTGGACAATTATACGCCAATAACCAAACCTGTAACTCCAGCGCTACAACATTTGCACCTGGCACTGAGTTGCTTCGTTTCCCCCCTTCTCTTTTCCCTTCTCCCCATCCCCAGACCCTGCCCTGCACTGCCGAGCACTGAGCTTCCTCACCTCAGGGGAGAAGAGTGACATAGAGCTTCCAGGTTTTTGGGCTCCCACCCACTAACTTTGGGGAGTGTTGGAATACAGAGGGATTTACCTCTCCCTGCAGCAGCCCTATCCAGACTGGAAGTTAAGAACAGTGCACTCTGTGTAAGGTTTTTTAGGTAAGTAAAAAAAAGACTCCAAGGCAAACTGGTCCACATCCATCCTCGGGCGAGGTTCCGCGACTCCAGAGAGGGGGGTCGGGGAGGTCGCGCCCGGGTTGGGTGGTGAGGGGTTTTATAACCTGTTAGTGGGGGTGGGGGAAGTTCAGATAACAGGGGCGGTCTCTTGACTGGAAAGTCCCCGGTTGGAAGGTTTAAATTTCTGTTTCCCGCCGATATTGTAACGGCCACCGATGTAGTGGTGGGAAGGTCAGCCTTCTTAAGGAAGTCTGCCATTCTGTGGCATCTCTGCCCTACCTCTCAGCCGGCCCAGCACTCTGCGGGTCTGGGAAAGAGGTGTCCTGTGTCCTGCTCCCTGGGCTCAGTGCCAGGAAGGGAGTAGCGGGGGAGCCCCCGGGGCATCCGGCTTGTTGGAGAGGCAGGGCAGGCCACAGAGGGTGCCCCACTCAGTCAGAAGCAAGGGGGAGGTTGCTGGGCCTGAAGAAGCTGAGCGTGAAGCCCTGGAGGAATCCCATGCAGACCTGACCCCACTCCCAGCACCTTGGTCCACGGAGTCTCCACCGTGAACCTGGCACGATCCTGGTGTTATTTGTGAGTAAACCGTGTGTATTGGCAGTGGTGGTGGAGGTAGAGTCGGGAGTACTGTATTGACTGAAAATAGGTTTCTGTCATCTTAGTAGAGTAAAAACTCAAAATACAAGTTTAGCTGAGTTATAAAAATAAAAGAGGGGCACCCGAGTGGCTCAGTAAATTAAACCTCTGACTTCGGCTCAGGTCACCATCTGTTTGTGAGTTGGATCCTTGCACAGGGCTCTGTGCTGACAGCTCAGAGCCTGGAGCCTGCTTCGGATGCTATGTCTCCCTCTCTCTCTGCCCCTCCCCTGCTCGTGCTGTCTCTGTCTCTCTCAAAAATAAACATTAAACAAAAAATAAAAGAAATTATGTTTCTTGCACACATGAGTGCATGAACTGGGAATCGTAGCCTCTACACATACTTGGCTCATCTTCTTCTCTCAATGACCCGTGAGGTGAGCGGGGCTCTCCAGGGCCCCTTTTGTCACTAGTCATTGTACAGCATTTAGCTATAAAGTCTGTCACATCTGCCCTCCTTTTGCAAAAAATGCTTTTTCTCTAATGGTTTGGGTGCCTGACATTCACCTGTCTGCCACTAGGTGGGGTTATAAATCGCAGGATACTTGGGGTCTTGCTGGGGTGTGTTGGAGATTGTGGGATAAGCTGATTAAAATGACAAGAAGAAGGGTGACTCACTTCTACTTGGTGGTCATCAATAGCGCTCTCTTCTTTCCCTGTCAGAGCACTTAGTGCTCTTTATTGTGCTAACCTGGGTTTTCAAAATTACAGAAGTAATGAATGCTACTTTGCAAAGTTTAGAAGTTGGTCAATTTAAACCATCCTTGTTCTACTCAGAGATTCACTGATAACAGTTTGGTCTGTATCCTTCTTTTCTGTTTTTCCTCCTTTGAGTTTTCTGCATACACATTCACATGTACATTCATGTACATTCATGCCTGCATAGGTCCATCCGCATATCCTCATACACAGATATGCCCAGTATATACATCGTTTTCCTACTTGCTTGTTTTCTCTTAGTGCACTTGTGTGTATGTATATATATACACAATATATATATATATATATTTTTAAATATTATTTATTTATTTTTTAGAGAGAGACAGAGAATGAGCCAGTGAGGTGCAGAGAGAGAGGGAGACACAGGAGTATGGAGCCCGAAGTGGGGCATGTGCTCACCTGATGCGGGGCTCGAACTCACATACTGTGAGATCATGACCTGAGCCAAAGTCAGATCCTTACTGACTGAGTCGCTCAAGTGCCCTCACTTAGCCTATTTTATTAACATTTTCTCAAGTCAGTACAGATAGATGCCTCATATTTATTGACTCCCTAGCAATCTATGGTATAAACGTACCCTAATATTTTAAGCCATCCTTTTTTCTTCTCCTGTTTGCTTCCTCTCTCCCTGCCCTTCTTTCTTTTTTCTTTTCTTTCTTTCTTTCTTTTTTTTTTTTGCTATTACTAACAAGGTTGGAATGAATATTTTTAGACCTATAGCCTTCTGCCCTTGCATTGGTATCTGCTGTTTTAGCGTAGTTTGTTTTCTTTTGCTGGGTCCTAAGTTACAAATTTCCATAGCTTCTGCCAGAATTGCTCTTCATAAAGGTTGTACTATTTTAAACTCCCCCCAACAGAGTCACAAAGAGCAATGTTTCTAAATCCTGCTTTGTACTTAACTGTTTAATAACCATAGGAAACTTGTAAGACCCCCTGAGGACAGGGATCTGCCAGCCGGGGGCCTCAGCGCTTAGCACAGCACCTCCCCACTGCAGTGTTCAGTCCGTGGGCATCTGCGTAAGTGAAAGAGAAGGTGCAGGATAAACACCTGCCAAGAACTCAATCTTAAAATTACCCTTGGGAGGGGCGCTTGGATGGCTCAGTCAGTTTAAGCGTCCCATTTTGGCTCAGGTCATGATCTCACGGTTTGTGGGTTCGAACCCCACGTGGGTCTCTGAGCTGACAGTGTGGAGCCTGCTTGGGATTCTCTCTCTCCTTCTCTCTCTTCCCCTCCCTCACTCTCTCTCTGTTTCTTTCAAAATAAAAAAGATGAAAACAAAAAAGTGATGCTTTGGGGAAAATTTTAAAACAAGAAATTTAACTGAAAGGAAAAACATTTCATCTTGCAGGATGATAATTTCCTAAATTCACTTGGGATGGTGAAATTAAAAAAAAATCTGTTGTTTTATTTCATAATTTTAGTCTCTTGCTTGGGCTTGATGCCAATACAAAGAGGAGGAAAAAAACCCCAACTTTGGCTTTTCCAGGTGTGTTCGATGGGGATAATAAATGTGGAAGGGGTGCAGACATGAGCTTCCTCTGGGAGACTGGCCATTCCCTCTGTGACGCCCTGGCAATCCCGCCAGCGCAGGACCTGGATCAGATGTCCTACTAAGTATGACGCATACTGTCAAGGCATGGCTGAGAGGCAGTGGGCGGGGCTGGTTTGTGGCAGAGAGGGCCTGGCTTCTGTCCTGCCTGTTCTGCTCTGTGACCTTCGGCAAGTCACTTTGCCGCCGAGGGCTTCGGTGCCCTGGCTTCCAGAGGCAGTGCCTGCCTCTCCGCAGGTCATAAATTATAGCGTGCTATGCAAACGTGACATGTTAGTTGCAGACTCACTTGCTGGCGACCTCTTGGGAAGATTCGACATAAACAGGTAAGAAGTTCAGTGGGAAAAGTGAGACAGCCATCGATTCTGAAGGAGAACAGTGCTCCATGGGCCACTGGAGAGAATATGTTAGGTGACCGGATGGAGAGATTAAGAGGAGACTGGAGGGCAGGGTGGGCCCTGAGGATTGAAGCCTCCAAAGGAGAGACGGTCCCAGCCGGCCTTTCAGGGACATGGAAGGACCTTCCCTCCACCTCACAAGGACCTGTCTCCTTGGGGCTGCTTTGGCTTGATTTGCTGTGCTGTTAACCTTTGCTCAGCCCCAGGCTGTGTTTAACCTCGGGCCATGGGCAGGGGGAGAAGGTCACAACAAATTTAGTGGGAGGCATTTTAAGTGCCTTAAAGCCATAAATCCTCATGTACCTCGAGCCTGCCCAGGCCTCCCCAAACCTGGGAATTCAATTTTGTGCAGTGCACACAGTTTGCCAAGCACGCTAAGTCACCAGGAGAACAGCCTGATATATTGCTGTGGGGAAAAAAATGGCCGTGTCCCTTTCTTCATTCAAATTAACACCTTTTCATACTGGGCTGACAGGTGACTGATCACCTGAGAATACATCCTGGCTTCAAGTGATCTGATAGCTCTTTCTTCTCTGTTTCTCCATCTTTATTTTCATGCCTTAGAAAGTCAGGGGAAAACATTATTATTATTATTATTGCTATAGAATTAGTACCTGCTTCTTAAGTCCTAAGCCCTGGGGCCTGGCATATGGTAGGCATTAATAAATGATGAACGAATAAATGACTAGATTTGGTTGATGTCTGCAGGCTGCCCTGTTTCCTTCCCAGAGGATCAGAGGAAGCTTTTGCTTTGTTTCATTTTTTGCCTTTTTTTTTTTTTTGCATGGTGGACACTGTTCTCATGTCAGTGTGTGGGTGCACTGCTCTGACACCCCTCGGAGGAGGTGGAGGACTTGTCCCAGCTGCTGGCAGTGCTGGTGGCCCCTTGCGGGACTGCCTGAGTTGTGGAGAGTCCTCTTGCCTAAGGTGGGGCCTTCCTTGGGGTGACCCATATTCAGCGATTGAGCCATACGGGGTTACAAACACCCACCCAATTTTCCCAGCCCCACTGGGGACAATTCTGAAGGGTCAGTTTAGCTCTGCATCTGTCCCCATGGGGCTGGCTCTTGTTGGGCCACATCACAGCTCCACTGCCTCCCCCTTCCTACTCCTCCTTTCCCTTCCACAGATGTTGACCTCAGGAGCACTCCTCCATAAACCTCCTGTGCTCTACACTCCGTTTTGAAATCTGCTTCCTGTGGAGCCTGACTTGTGATGCTTTGTTCTGTTTTTAAATAGATTCTACTCTGACCTTCCTCCTCATTGGCAGTAATAGCAGTTGGCATTCACTGAGTGCACATATGAGGTAGGTCTCGCTGCCTCCTTTCACCCCATCTGAGAGCCCGAGGGCAGAGGGCCCTGCTAGAATCTGCATGTTACAGGCAGGGAAGTGAGGCTCAGGGTTCAGTGACTCATCCAAGGTCACAGCTAGTAAGCCAGTAAGTGCTAGAGCCAGAGCTTGAACTCAATTGGATTCTAGAGCCCCTGCTCTTTAACTACTCTGCTGTCCTTCTAGCGCCCCTGCTGGTAACTTTAGATAAACGCAAGGAGAGTAGTGTGATGACCCCAGGTGAACATTTCCTAAAAGGTTATGGAGGACTCAGATGCTTTTTGTTAAAAGGGTTCTGGAGTCAAATAGGCAGGAAATATTTCATGTCAGGGGTCCTCTGTGCAGTTCACCAAGTGCATCAGTGTAACAGGAGCTCTGAGAAGTCCTACTGTAGGAACACCTGGTGATGTTTTCCAAATTTACTTGTCCACAAAAAACCGTGGTGTTCTGGGGGGGGGGTCGGGGGGAGGGGAGGAAGGTAGGAAACACTGGTCTGGACCTTAAATGCTTATTTTACTTTATGGGGGGGATTGGTTAATGTTTGCTGGTTTACCTTTTCTAGTCCTGTCTAATCACTATGCTACTAAACGAGTTGTTTCAAAGCTGTAAAATAGAAGTTGTTTGTTACCTCATGAAACTCACATTGTGATCAGATGAGAAACGAGATACAAAACCTTTGAAAATCATTTATTACTGTACAGATGCCAGGGGTTTTAAAGGTATTCATATTTTCAGATTCAGAAACGTTAGGTGGTTGATCTATCAAAAGCCATCCCTCATATAAAGTCTAGCTTTGGAAAAATTTCTGAGGGGAATCTGGTTTACACGTATGTGTATTAACTATTTGAAAGAATTATAATTAGAACACATATGATTAATGCATTAAAGTTAGGTCATTGCTAAAATGGGAAATACTTATTCTTCAAATAATTTTCAGCATGCTTTGTGTGCCAATGCAAACGTTGCTGGGAACATGAGTAAGTGTACATTATGGATTTGTACATTACTGTATATAGCACAGAGGACAGATATATGCCGTATATTTTCCTTCTCCACCTGGCCATGATCATTGCAAGACTTTGCTAATCAAGACTTTGCTAATTACACTTTTTTCTTTTTTCCAGTTTTTAGAGAGAGAGAGAGTATGAGTGGGGGAGAGAGGCAGAGGGGGAGAGAGAGAGAGAGAGAGGGAGAGAGAATCTTAATCAGGCTTCACACCTAGTGCTGAGCCAGATATGGGGCTCAATCCCATGACCCTGAGATCATGACCTAAGCTGAAATCAAGAGATGGGCACTTAACTGACTGAGCCAACTGGTGCCCCAGTTTACACTTTTTTTTAAAGTTTATTTATTTATTTTGAGAGAGAGAGCACAAGCAGGGGAGAGGACAGAGAGAGGAAGAAAGAGCGAGAGACAGAGGGAGAATGTGTGAGAGGCAGAGAAAGAGGGAGAGGGAGGATCCCAAACAGCCTCTTTCAGCACAGAGCCCAGTGCAGGGCTCTAACTCACAAACTGTGAAATCATGTCTTGAGCTGAAACCAAGAGTTGAACATGTAACTGACTGAGCCACTCAGGTGCCCCTAATTTACCCTGGTAACCACTGAGCCCAGATGCAGGCTGAGAGTTGTCCCTGTGACCCCCTAGGGCAACCACCACTAACTGATCAGTGGCACGTGATGCAAAACCTGTGTCTACAGAAACATGATTTATAGTGTCTAGACCTGCATACATAAAGAGCATGCACCAAGTGAGTATGTGACAGGTGCCAATATAATTGTACAGTCAGAGTATGCAGTACATATCTGGGCGAGGGTAGCCAGGGAGGGCTTCCTAGAAGAGGCAGGAACTAAACTGGGTCCTGAAGGATGGCAGGGACATGGATGGTGATCAGGATAGGGGAGGGTATCCCAGGACACCCAAAGGAGAGGTAAGTCCCAGATACCCAAAAGACAGCCTGAGTCTAAAACTTTGGCGGATGGTTTCATTGCTGAGTGTGGGCATTGCTGTTTCCTTACCCTAGATTCTAGAAGACTGATACATTTCAGAGTCACTTTGACCTTCTGATTGGCTGCCAGACTCCAGATTGTGATTTCGGTCTGTTGCCGAGTCAGAGACAGAGAACCCAAATTCCAGGTGCCCATAAATTACTTCTAGTTATTGCAATGACAAAAGGCCTCTTCGAAGGTGACTTGCTCACTCCCTGTTTTATAGCCTCATACATCAAAGAGGAAGATGGAGCTGAGTCAGTTACTGTGAGGAAATCCAGACTGCAGGAGAAACGGGTGGCAACTGTCTGCGAAATTGAGCACTTTCTGTCAAAACTTAATTAAATTAGCCTCAATTCTATAAATAATAGAGTGGGTCTCCCGCCCCCAGCCCTCTGGACCCCCCTCGATGTCTCCCTCTTTCTCCTGAAAAAACAGAGTTCTGAGTGTGTTGCACGAGGAAACAGTTTGTAAAAATTAGGCAGCGATGAGTTTAATTTGAACTTTGTGTTAATTTACAGAAGCAGAATGTGCTTCAGGTTGAAGGGGCGGTGACCTGTGAGATGTGCGACACGCTTGGTCAGGTCTAAAGGAAAGACAACTGAACAGGATGTGGGGACCTGGGAATCTTGGCCCTCAGTTCTAGGCAGCAGCTCTGTGATGTTGGGCAGAGCTCTTTCCCTTTGGCTCCTCAGGTTCCCGGTCCAGATTCCATTTAAGGCTTTGTATCAGCCAGGTTTATTTCTCATCCGTGCCACATGCCCACTGTGGGTCAGCATGGGCTCGTTTCCACGTCTCCTTGCTCTGGGGCTCAGGGGACATGTGGCGGCTGCAGTGTGCTGTGATGGAAAGTGACAGAGGAGAGCACTCTGGGGGAGGGAGGTGTCTCTCACTGGCAGTCACATGGCCCGAGAGTGACAGGTGCCATGTCTTCTCACAGTTCCTTTCACAATTCCTTCTAGGCCCCATATAAGCACAGGGGGCCAGAGAGTACATGTAGTCTGTCACACCGCATACCTGGCATTTGGTGAACAGCGCTAATGGATGTCCTAGGCCTCTCCCAACACTGACATTTCAGAATTCTCTAATTTTCCTCAAAATCTGAGTTTTCGTTTCTACATTTCACTTTGATTAGGATTCTTGTCCACTCATTTTCATCCACCAAGTGCTGGCTGATCATGCTTTACTTTCCTCAGGAATGGCGGGGCGCCTGGGTGGCTCAGTTAGTTGGGCTTCTGAATTTGGCTCAGGTCATGATCTCATGGTTTATGGGTTTGAGCCCCGTGTTGGGCTCTGTGCTGACAGCTAGCTCAGAGCCTGGAGCCTCCTTCTGATTCCGTGTCTCCCTCTCTCTCTCTGCCTTAACCCCTGCTCACGCTCTGTCTCTCTCCCTCAAAAATGAATAAATATTAAAAAAATTGAATTTCCTCAGGAATGGGTATACTTTTTCTTTTTCTTTTTTTTTTTTTTTAACATTTATTCATTTTTGAGAGACAGAGAGAAAGAACATGAGCAGGGGAGGGGCAGAGAGAGAGGGAGACACAGAATCAGAAGGAGGCTCCAGGCTCTGAGCTGTCAGCACAGAGCCTGATACAGGGCTCGAACTCACGAATGGCGAGAACATGACCAAGCCAAAGTCAGACATTTAACCGATTGAGCCAGCCAGGCACCCCATGGGTCTACTGTCCCTTTATGTTTCTACCAGGCTGTGATCCTGGGTAAGTGTCCTGTGATCCAGTTTTCCCATCTCTGCAACACGGATAATAAAGGTGCTCTCCCAAATAAGGTTATTCTGAGAATGAGCTAAGTTAGAATGCAGTGCTCAAAAAATTTCAGACATTACTGAGGAAAACTATACAGTCTGGAGGCTGTAAGTGCCAGCTGTGGAGTTAGACTGTCTGGCTTTGTATCCCTGCACTGCCTCTTACAAGCCATGGGGCTGGGGATGGGCTAGTTTTCTTACCTGTCAAGTGGGGATAGTGTCTACCTCATGGGAATTTTGTGAGGATTCCACGAACTGTATTCCCAAAGCATTTAGAATAGTACAGAGCACTTAATAAGTGCTTGGAAATATTGGCCCAATTACTGGATATATAGCACTTGGCACCACTAAGTGTGTGTGTGTGTTTTAAAGAAGCCTCTAGCCTTTAAAGGTTGAGGCTCCCCAGGGTTCCATGGATTTCAAGGTTGATGCTCCAAGCTTTCTCTCCTTAAGTTTGTTTGTTCTCACGGCATCAACTTCCACCTGCTCACTGATGGCTTCCAGAGAAGCAGCTTTTTGTTTTTGTTTTTTATGTTTATATTTGAGAAAGAGAGAGAGAGAGAGAGAGAGAGACAAAGTGTGAGTAGGGGAGGCACAGAGAGAGAAGGAGACACAGAATCCAAAGCAGGCTCCAGGCTCTGAACTGTCAGCACAGAGCCCAATGCGGGGCTTGAACTCCCTAGCCTTGAGATCATGACCTGAGCCGAAGTTGGACGCTGAACCGAGTGAGCCACCCAAGCACCCCCAAAGACACATCTTTACCCCTACCCCTCTCCATGTCTGCTGGATATCTCATGGCATCCCACATTTTCGGAAGTGAACTCGTTCTTTCCCTCTGTTGTCATCATACATTTAGCCATCACCTGCTTTTATTTATTTATTTTAAATATTTATTTATTCTTAAAATTCCAATACAGTTAATGTACAGTATTATCTTAGTTTAAGGTGCACAATATAGTAATGCAACAATTCTGTACATTACTCTGTGCTCATCATGACAAGTGTACTCTTAATCCCCTTCACCTATTTCACCCATCCCCCCGTTAACCTCCTCCCTGGTAACTACTAGTTTCTTCTCTATAGTTAAGAGTCTTTTTTTAAAAAGTTTATTTATTTATTTGAGAGAGTGAGAGAGAGAGAACACAAGTATGAGCCTGAGCAGGGGAAGGGGCGGGTGGGGAAGAGAATTCCAAACAGGTGTCAGCACAGAGCCCTGTACAGGGCTCGAACACATGAATGGAGAGACCATGACCTGAGTTGAAAATCAAGAGTCGGTCACTTAACCAGCTGAGCCATCCAAGTGCCTCTGTTTTTGTTTCTTAAATTCCACAAATGAGTGAAATCATATGGTATTTTTGTTTCTCTACCTGACTTATTTCACTTAGCATTATACCTCTAATTCCACCCATGTTGTTGCAAATGGCAAGATTTCATTTTTTATGGCCAGGTAATAGTCCATCATACACACACACACACACACACACACACACACACACACCACATTTTATTTATCCATTCATCTACTGATGGGAACTTAGGCTATTGAAAACAATGTTGCAATAAACATAGGCATGCATTTATCTTTTCAAATTAGTATTTTTGTTTTCTTTGGATACTCAGTAGTATCCACAGTGGCTGCCAGTTTGCATTCACACCAACAGTGCACAAGCTTTCCGTTTTCTCTACATCTTCTCTAACACTTGTTTCTTATGTTTTTGATTTAAGCCATTCTGACTTATGTGAGGTGATATCTTATTGTGGTTTTAATTTGCATTTCCCTGATGATAAGTAATGTTGAGTATCTTTTCATGTGTCTGTTGGCTATCTGTATGTCTTTTTTTATTAAAAATTTTTAAAAAATATTTATTTTTGAGAGAGAGAGAGGGAGACAGAGTGTGAGTGGGGGAGGGACAGAGAGAGAGAGAGGTGAGACACAGAATCTGAAACAGGCTCCAGGCTCTGAGCTGTCAGCACAGAGTCCGATGTGGGACTCAAACTCATGAGCTGTGAGATCACGACCTGAGCTAAAGCTGGACACGTAACTGACTGAGCCACCCAGGTGCCCCTATTTGTATGTCTTCTGTGGAAAAATGTCTGTTTGTGTCTTCTGCCCATTTTTAATTGAATTATTTGTTTTTTGGTGTGTGTGTGTGTTGAGTTGTGTAAGTTCTTCATATATTTTGGATATTAACCCCTTATCGGATATATCATTTATAAGTACTTTCTTCAGTTCAGGGGGTTGTGTTTTTGTTTTATTGATGGCTTCTTCTGCTGTACAGAAGCTTTTTATCCTTTTTTATTGTTAATCATGTAGTCCCAGTAGTTTAATTTGCCTTTTGTTTCCCTTGCCGTAGGAGGTATATCTAGAGAACTATCTCTGCAACTGAAATCAGAATTACTGCCTGAGCTCTCTTATAGGAATTTTATGGTTTCAGGCCTCACATTTAGGTCTTTAGCCCATTTTGAGTTAATTTTTGTGCATGGTGTAAAAAAGTGGTTCAGTTTTACATCCTTTTGCATGTAGCTGTCCGGTGTTCTGAGCACCATTTGTTGAAGAGACTGTCTTTGTCCCATTGCATATTCTTGCCTCCTGTGTTGTAGATTTATGAATACATTGTGGATTTATTTCTGGGATCTCTATTTTCGTTCTATTAATCCATGTGTCTATTTTTGTGCCAGAACCATACTGTTTGGATTACTATAGCTTTGCAGTATATCTTGAGATCTGTGATTGTGATGCTTTTAGCTTTTCTTTTTCTAGATTGCTTTGGCTATTCACGGTCTTTTGTGGTTCCATAAAAACTTTATTAAGTGTTAAAATTCTGTGAAAATCTGCTGTTGGTATTTTGATAGGGATTGCATTAAATCTGTAGATTGCTTTGATTTGTATAGACATTTCAATAATACTTGTTTTTCCAATCCAGGTGTATGGAATACCTTTTGATTTGTTTGTGTCCTCTTTAATTTCTTCCATCAATGTTTTATAGTTTTCAGAGTACACATCTTTCACCTCCTTGGTTAAGTTTATTCCTAGGTACTTTACTCTTTATGGTACAATTGTAAATGAGATTGTCTTCTTAATTTTTCTTTCTGCTACTTCTATATTAGTGTATAGAAATGCAACAGATTTCTGTATATTGATTTTGTACCCTGTGACTTTATTGAATTCATTCATCAGTTCTATTAAGTTTTTTTGGTGGGTCTTTAGGGTGTATATAGTATCATGTCATCTGCAAATAGTTAATGTTTTACTTATTCCTTGCTGATTTGGATGCCTTTTATTTCTTTTTGTTGTGTGATTGCTGTGACTGGGACTTCCAGTACAATGTTGAATAAAACTGGTGACAGTGGACATCCTTGTCTCGTTCGCAGTCTTAGAGGAAAAACTCTCAGTTTTTCACCATTGAGTATCGTGTTAACTGTGGGTTTTTCACACATAACCTTTAGTGTGTTAAGGTTTGTTCCTTCTAAACCAGCTGTGTTGAGAGTTTTTACCATGAATGGATGTTATACTTCATCAAATGCTTCTTCTGGATCTATTGAAATGATTATGATTTTTATCCTTTCTCTTACTGATGTGATGTATCATAATGATTGATTTGTGAATATTGGACCACACTTGCATCCCAGGAATAAATCTCACTGGATTGTGCTGAATGATTTTTTAATGTATCGTTGGATTTGGTTTTGCTAATATTTTGTTGAGGACTTTTGCATCTGTGTTTATCAGAATTATTGGCTTGTACTTTTCTTTTTTGTAGTGTCTCTATCTGGTTTTGATACCAGGGTAATGAGGGCCTCATGGAATGAATTAAGAAACTTTCCTTCCTCTTCTATATTTTGGAATAGTTTGAGAAGAACAGGTTTGACTCTTTTTTTAATGTTTGGTAGAATTCACCTATTAAGCCATCTAGTCTTAGACTTTTGTTTGTTGGGAGTTTTTTGATTACTGATTAAATCTCATTGCTAGTAACTGGTCTGTTCAAATTTTCTATTTCTTCCTGATTCAGTTTTAGGAGATTGTATGTTTTTAGGAATTTACTCATTTCTTCTAGATTGTCCAGTTTGTTGGCATATATTTTTTCATAATATTTTCTTATAATCATTTGTATCTCTGGGGTGTCAGTTGTTATTTCTCCTCTTAAATTTCTGAATTTTATTTACTTGAGTTCTCTCTCTCTCTCTCTCTCTCTCTCCCTCTCCCTCTCCCTCTCTCTTTTTTGATGAATCTGGCTAAAGATTTATCGTTTTTGCTCATCCTTTAATAGAGCCAGCTCCTGGCTTCATTGATCTCTTTTATTTATGTATTTTAATCTCTATTTCATTGATTTCTGCTCTAATCTTTCTTTAAAAAATTTTTTTTAATGTTTTATTTATTTCTGAGAGAGAGAAGGAGAGAGAGACTGCATGAACAGGGGAGGGTCAGAGAGCGAGAGGGAGGCACAGAATCCAAAGGCAGGCTCTGGGCTTTGAGCTAGATGTCAGCACAGAGCCCACTGCAGGGCTCAAACCCACAAACTGTGAGATCATGACCTGAGCCGAAGTCAGACACTTAACCTACTGAGCCACCCAGGAACCCTGCTCGAATCTTTCTTATTTCCTCTCTTCTGATTTTGGGTTTTGTTTGTTGTTCTTTTTCTAGTTCCTTTAGGGGTAAGTTTAGGTTGTTTATTTGAGATTTTTCTTGCTTCTTGAGATAGACCTGTATTGTTATAAACTTCCCTCTTAGAACAGCTTTTGCTGCATCCCAAAGATTTTGGACTGTTGTGTTTGCATTTTCATTTGTCTCCGTGTATTTTTGGATTTCCTCTTTGATTTCTTGGTTGACCCATTCATTGTTTGGTAGCATGTTATTTAACCTCCATATATTTGTGCTCTTTACAGATTTTTTCTTATGGTTGATTTCTAGTTTTATAGTGTTGTAGTTGGAAAAGATGATACAACTTCAGTGTTTTTTGAAATTTTTGAGACTTATTTTGTGGACTAACATGTGATCTAGTTTGGAGAATGTTCCACAGGCATTTGAAAAGACTATGTTTTCTGCTGTTTTTGGATGGAATGTTCTGAGTCTATTAGATCTATCTAGTCCGATGTGTCATTCAAAGCCACTGTTTCCTTGTTGGTTTTCTGTCTCGATGATCTATCCGGTGATATAAGTGGGGTGTTAAAGTCCCCTACTATTATAGTATTACTGTTGATTTCTTCCTTTATGATTGTGAATAATTACTTGATATATTTGACTGTTCCATGCTGGGTGCATAAATATTTACAGTTGTTATATATTTTTGTTGGATTGCTCTCTTTGTGATTATGTAGTGTCTTTCTTGGTCTCTTAGTCTTTGCTTTAAAACCTATATTGTTCATTATAAGTATTGCTATGTTAGTTTTCGTTTCTATTTGCATGATAAATGTTTTCCATCCCTTCACTTTCAATCTGCATGTGTCATTAGGTCTGAAATGAGTTTTTTGTAGGCAACAGATAGATGGGTCTTTTTTATCCATTTTGTTACCTTATGCCTTTCAATTGTTTAGTCTATTAACATTCAAAGTAATTATTGATAGGTATGTACTTATTGCCATTTTGTTACTTGTTTTGTGGTGGTTTTTGTAGTTCTTTACTGTTCCTTTCTTGTTCTCTTTTTTTGTAGTTTGACAATTTTCTTTAGTGAAATGCTTGAATTCCTTTATCCTTATTTTTTTGCATATCTATTATAGACTTTTGGTTTGTGGTTACCATTAGATTTATATGTAATATCCTATTCATATAGCAGTCTATATTAAGCTCATTAGCCACCTACCTTTTTAAATCTATTTTTAGCGTGATGGCTCAGTGGTGGAATTTGAAGCATGGGCCTAAGTTGAAATCATTGCCACATGATTGCTATGTGAACTTGGGCAAGTGACCTAACTCTTCTGAACCCTAACCTCAGAAATGGGGATAAAAACAGTATCTACCTCATAGGCTTACTTTGAAATTGAATGGGGCAATTATGTAAATCACTAAGATAGCACATGGCTCTGCCTTAGTTTAGGCATTTGTTTTTCCCACCCAGATAAATGTAATTGCCCACTAACTCACTGATTTCTTTGCTTCCTCTGGTCTTGCTCACCTCCACTGATTCTTATTTTTACCAAAATTTTCTTTCTAAAGTGTAGCTCTGATCACATCATTCTAGTGGTTAGGACCCTCAAATATCTATTTATTGCCTAAAGGATAAAGGCCAAACTTATCAGCTTCAGGTACCTCAACAAAGCTAAACTATAAATAAATATCTGTTGAATACAAATTCGCTTATTTACCTGTGATCCACCATTGACGTAGGCTGGCTAATGCATGTAGGAGGAGCTGTGGCTGTCCACTAAGGTTTTGAGCAGGACTGGACACTGCACAACTCCAGGGGCCGCTTTTCACATTATATTCTGTTGAATGGCACCACTGGAATCCAGCAATGTTCTCTGGAGTCGAGCAGTGCAGTGGCTGGAAGAATCTTGGATTCTTGTGTAATCTCTTCTTGGGCAAGTCCCTTAATGACTTTGAGCCTTAATTGTCAAATGGAGGTAGCAAGGCCTATACTGCCGTCCTTTACGCTTGTGGGGAGGCTTATGAATGTGAAACGACATATATATTGAGAAGTGATGTCTCTCCCAAATTCTCTTGCTATTATTGTCATCAGCAGTGACTATAGCAGTAAAGACTAAAAAAGAACCTTATCGCCCACAGTTAGTTTCTAAGATAAAAGCCCCATTATGTGCAGTGGGTGTGTGATAGGCCCAAGCATATTATTTATTTATGATTTAAACTACCTTGTTTTTCTTATTTCAACAGCAGTACTCATAATAGCAGAAAATAATAGTCTAGCAAAAAAGAAAATAAAAACATCCATAATCCCACCCACACAGGAGCAACCATTATTAATTCCTTGATATATTTTCTTCTAGAGTCTTTCCCAGGCAAATGTGGTGTAAGTACCATTTTATAGCCTGCTTTTTCCCCCTCACTTAATGTACCACAAACCTCTTTTTGTATTAACAAATACACTTTCATGGTGTGATTATTAATGTATGTATATTATTCTGATGTGAGGCCACACTGTAATTTATTTAACTAACACACTGTTGCTGGCATTTAGGCTAATTCTCACTTTTTCCTGTTAAAAATGGGCTGCAAGGAACATCCTTGTAGCTAAATCTGTGTGCAGTTCCATGCTTATTTCCTCAGGTTAAATCACAGAAGTGGAATTACAGGGTCAAAGAGTAGGCATATTTTTTTTAAAAAGGCTTTTGCAAAGAACTGTCAGTTACCTCTAGTAAGATTGTATGCTCAATTGGATTTTGAAGGTCATTTTTGTCTAATAGTGGAGCGTGCAAAATAAATAAACTTTGAACTTTCAAATGGAATTAGTCTCTGCTGGGTTGTAACATGGGTTTAGTAGGAAATATGAGGATGGTATTAAGTGATAGAGTGATAGGAAAGCCCTGTTAATAGGTTCTAGGCTACTTTCTTTTCTTTACATCTTTTTTAAAATGCTTATTTATTTATTTTGAGAGAAAGTGGGAAGGAGGGAGGAAGGGGGAGAGAGAGAGAGCGCGCACGCGAGAGAGCGAGCGAGCGCAGGGGAGGGGCAGAGAGAGGGAGAGAGAGAATCCCAAGCAAGCACAGAGACTGATGTTAGACTCAAACTCACACACTGTGAAATCTTGACCAGAGCTGAAATCTAGAGTTGGGTGCTTAACAGACTGAGCCACCCAGACGACCCTAGATCTTCTTATTCTTCTTCTTTTAAAATTTATTTAATTATTTTGAGAGAGACAGAGACAGCATGAGTGGAGGAAGAGCAGAGAGAGAGGGAGAGAGAGAGAGAATCTCAAGAACGCTCCACACTGTGAGTGCAGACCCCAACATGGGCTCAAGGTCACAAATCTGTGAGATCATGACCTGAGCTGAAGCCAAGAGTCGAAAGCTTAACTGACTAAACCACCCAGGTGCCCCTAGATCTTAGTTGTTAAAAATTGGGGTATAATTTTTATATAATATAGTATAATTGAGTTTGGTAGAGATGGCTAGAGGTTACACATACATGATTTTCTTCTCCTTCCAAGCATATGCAAGATGACTTTCTCCAATTTTTGTAGTAGTTAGGTTTGGTGACTGAGTCTAGCCAGTGGGCTATGAGCAGAATGATATGGGTCACTTTTGGAGTGAAGGACTTAATTGCCAGTAGGAGACTCCCACCTCTCCTCAGCTCACCCCCAGAGCGCTCTCTTTTCCATGTTGATTGAGGAGTCCCTGTGTTACTAATTGTACACTACAAGATGGTGGGGCTCTTCAACCTGGGTCTGTGCGCATCTTCTTAGGACAATTGCCCTAGAGTTGTAACCTATGTTACATTGTACAGTGGGCTTTGTGTGAGTGAGAAACAACCTTATGCTGAATCGCTAAGATTTGAGGGGTTATTTTTTCAACTGAAGCATAATCTAATTCATTCCAGCTAGTACAGTACATAATTTGGTTCCAGAGCTAAGTTACTAGTCACTTTGCAAACGCTTCTTAGAGTGTCTTTTTTGTGCGGGGCACTGTGGAGGATAGAAGAAAGATAAACTTAATCTCTGTTTGAGAAATCTATACAATTTATGGTTCATCTCTATTCGTTGAATAATGTGTATCTATTGAATGTTACAGATCTCCAGATGCAGTGTATACTCTTTAAAGGGACTTTGTTCATAACAAGCTGGTTCACAAATTAATAAAAGGTGGAACGAACAGCTGCTGTTCTAGCTCTGTCCAGTGCAGTGCAGCCTTCTTCCTCTGGAAGACTTCTGTCCTGCCCCACATGGTTCTAATGGGGTAGACAATTATAGCCTCCACTTCCCCAGCCACTGGAAAAGGCATATAACCTACCTGGAGTGTTTTGAGTTGATGGTGGAAGTGGTAGCTCTGTCCTGTCCCCTGTGTCATAAGCTGTAGGAATTGATCCCTGAGGAGCCTGAGACCATGAGGACAACTCATAGACCAAAGCCAAGATGAAATCAAGAATGTTGAACAGAGAGTGATTCTAATGCTGTTTCAGCTCTGGATCCTGACTAGCTGGAGGCCAGTAACACCTGTGTGCCTTCAGATGGGTCAGCCAAGACCTCCCCTTTCTTTTTTTTTCTTTTTTTTTTTTTGTTTAAACTAATTTCAGCTGGTTTCTGTCTCATCCAGTAGAATTCTCATTAATTTAACAAATATTGTATTTGTTGACAAAAACCAACCGCATGCTGATAACTACCAACATTTATTAAAAGCTTTACATATATAATCTCATTTAATCCTGATAGCAATCCCAAGAAATTGATATACTTATTAATGTCATTCCCACTTTACAGAGGAAGAGAATAAAGCTGGCCAAGACAGATCACTTGCCCAAGGTCACACAGTTTGTAAGTGTTAGGACAAGAATGAAACCCAGGCAGCCCAGCTCCCAAGCTCGCAAGCTTAGCACTACTCCATGAGCATGAGTTGTTTTTTTTTAATGTTTATTTATTTTTGAGAGAGACAGAATGTGACCCAAGAGGGGGAGAGAGGGAGACACAGAATCTGAAGTAGGCTCCAGGATCCAAGCTTTCAGCACAGAGCCTGATGTGGGGCTTGAACCCACGAACCATGAGATCATGACCTGAGCTGAAGTCGAACGCTTAACCAACTGAGCCACCCAGGCACCCCTGTGAGTCTGAGTTTTAATTTCAAGGTTTATAGGAAATGTTTTCTATTTTTTCCTTCTCTGACATTATTATCTTCAAAGGGTGACAAAATAATTTGTGGCTGGTTTGTAGAAGTATGTATAATTCCTTTTGTGGAAGAGAAATACAAATCCTTATATATATATATATATATATATATATATATATATATATTTCAGTTATATATATATAAAAATATATATATTTCAGTTTTATATATATAAATATATATTATATATTTCAGTTATATATATATAAAAATATATATATTTCAGTTTTATATATATATAAATATATATTATATATTTCAGTTTTAAAGAATCTAGGAAAAACATTTGATTACTTGGTGTAATTCCAGAATCTTTGTTTAGAGGTACTTGAGTTTGGGAAGGTGAGAGATTGTGATAATGACAGTCTTCGATGAATGAATTAATGTTTTCAGCTGAATAAAACCCTCATTTATTTCTGCTGTATTATCCCACATTACCCATGATTTTTATTTTATTACTTTAATGCCTTCTGAATGTCAGGCCAGCTTGGAGAAACCCATGGGTCTTTCTGGTGAACTGGCCACAGGGTGAGAGCGGCAGTTGCTGAGTGGTTTTTAAGACTTTGTTGCAGTAGATGAAGGCGGCTGTCTGCACTCTCCAGTCAAGCATGAAGCAGAAGGGAGGCTGTGGGAGGCAGCCACTCTCACAGGCACTGGCGGCATGGGGGCTGAGGCTGCAAGCATGGTTGTCATTATGCTAATGGCATCTGTGGAGCCAGAGCTAGTGACCCTTTGAGGGAAGCAAGAACTCTTGAAGGTCCATTTGAAGTCTTTGTGCTATCAGTTTGAAGGCTTGTGACACCTGTAGCTGGCATCTACTAATTGATTTTATTTTATGCTCGTGTAGTGAGCATTGCTCCATTAAGGTGCAAAGACCTTGCAGACCTAACAGAAGTTTAAGGAGAGCCAGTGCATTGGAGGTGGCAGTCAAGTGCAAAGACTCGGACTGCGGACTCTGAGACACCCTGCCTGTGTGAGTTCAGGCAGGAGACTTGACCTCTTTGCTTCCCTTCCCTTATCTCCAAAGTAAGGGTGATCATAGTACTGGCCTCCCCCCACCCACAACCAAGGAGGATTCTTCAAAGTATAAAATGAATTAGTACGTGTAATACACTTAGTTCACACTGTATACTTATGCTCCCTAAACAGTAGGGAGAAATCTTCAGAGGGGACTGGTGTTTGCATAGAAAACGGAGCAGTCCTGAGTGAGGCTTGAGTAAGCTCTTAGCAGCCAGGTGACCTTGGACAAGTCACATGTTCTTTCTCCCTCAAAGGCAATGTGGTCACCTGAGAAAGCCTGTTAAGAGATGTCTGGCATATCAGATGTGATTAGTAAATAGTGCTTTTCTTTCTTTCTGGGACTCAGTTTCCCTATCTGTAAAGCAAAGGCATTTGAAGTCTTTTATACTTTAACTGTTTAAGAATTTCAATCTACTTTCAGAGGTCCTGATTAAAAAGGGTCCCCTTTTTGGGACTGGCTAGATGAACCGAAACATCAAGGTAGAGTAGGGTTCCGTCAGGATTAAGGATCACCACCCAGGAGAGTTGCTATCCACTGTCACCCAAGCTATAGAGCAGGGTACTGAGGAATGGGCACAAGGAAGGCACTGGGAGTGCCACATTGCCACTAATTAGTTGTGGGGTCTTCTGTCTCCCAGTCTTCAACTTCCCCCAGTGGAAGAAAACAAGAGGGTTTCTTTTGAGGAGTCTGAGAAGTGGAGGGTGCTAAGGCACTGAGGCGGAGCAGTCTAGCAAATTCAGGAGAAGATGGGGGTTAGCGATGGAGGAGTGCCCCACACCTCACACAAGCTTCATCTATCTCATAGCCCTCTGTGGTGCAAGTTCTGTCATCCCAGTTCGACACAAGAGGAAAGTGAGAGACAGACTCAGGGCCTGTAAGGTCCTACAGTGAGTCAGCAGCAGAATAGGGTCTTAAATCTGGGTCTTCTGACTCCCAGCCCAGGAATCTTTCTCCAAAAGACTGGGTTAAGTGCCAGGGTAGCTGGATACTGATATCAGTCCTGTCCAAAATGGAGTCTTGTAAGCTGGGGACAATACGCTGGTCTCTCCAAGCCTCTGTTTTCTCATCTGTGAAATGGGCATTTTCATGAGAGTGCCTCTAAGGTCCTTTCCACGTCTGAAGTCCTAGAAACCTCCATCTGCCCATCAGACTCACCTCTGTTGCTTTCCAAAGAACAATGTTGAACTTGACAAAGACTCTCCATCAGGCCCCGTGTACTTCCCACTTTCTTGACAACAGTGTGTGAAAATTGCTTTTATTGTCGGTTAGGGAAGTTGATAATAAAAGCCAACTCCTTGGGTGCCCTAATTCCACTTTAGGAAGAATGAACATATTGTTTTAATTAATCATATGAAAGCAAAATTAGCATGATTGTGTGAAAGGTGTTGTAAATCATCCTGATCCACATCATTGAGCAAAGAGCATTTAGTTATTCTGGAGTTGTTAAAGATTTTATCTACCCAAGTGAAAATTCAATTAGTACTAGCTCCGGCTTATATAAAACTAAGGATTTTCAACTATGGGAAAATACTCTTTGTGTGTGTGAATACCACCTTATGCCACTTTGATAAATTACTGTAATTAACTGTATCCTACGCAAGCTAAACAAAATTTACTGAACTGTTGTTGTATAAAAGGGATATCTTCTCTTCCCTTGTTTGGGAGATTACTCTAATCTGTACATGATATTGCCTCAAATATCATGCTTTTTATGCTGAGGTTTGAAAATATCTACAGAATTCTGGCTGGCACCAGTAAGACGCAGTTCGTTTTCATCACAATCTACCTTTTCCCCTCGGGGTATAGAGGCATCAGCTATGGGCTTCACTATGATTCAATTAAATGTGCTATGTTTAATTAGCTAGCTGGGGAAACACTGTGAGCAGAACCAACTTGGAACGTCCTGATAACTTAGCCAAAGGGCTGAGTTATTTTGGGAAGGGAAGAGGATGATGGAACAGGCAAGGAATGGAAGGCAAGGAAACTTCTGATCATAGCTCTCTGGCACACACACTCTGCTTCAACTGCAGGTCCCTCCTCTTCCTGCACACGGGGCTCTGCCCTGTCTCTCACACCTAAATCTTACCTGTACATCCAGGTTCCCCTCTTCTTCCTTTCAGAAGCTCCCCAAAGATATTTGCATGTATATATTTACTTGCAAATGTTTGCTGGGCTTGCCACATTCTCTCCCCTGATTTATCAACACATCTTTTTTATGGGTTCTTTGACCTTTTCTCCTTCTTCACCCTCCATGGGGTCTCATTCTCAATAAGAGAACACCACAGAAACTGACAGAATTTTTGCTGGAATGGTCCAGTTTCAACCTGAACTTCATCATATCAACTGTCCAAGTGACAACTCAGTGGGCAAAGCTCTGGGAACAAGGTCATTCCACCAGAATTGGTCTAGTGTATTGTGGTTTTGGAAAGATTTTTCAAGTAATTTTTAGCAGCATTTTGGCTGCTATAATTGGCTAAGGCTTACTGAATGCATGCAAGCCTATTGCAAAGAGCTTTGTATGAATTATTTTACCTATAAGATGGAATTATTATTCCCAGTTTACAAAAACTAAGGCTTAGAGAGGTAAATAAGCTTTCTTAGGGGCACATGGCCAGAAAAAGTTAGAACAGAACTCAGGGAACACACTTATGTTTACAAGCTTATTAAGGAACATGATAAAGGGTCCAGATACAGATATACATAGGGTGATTTGTGAGAGGGTCTTGAGTGCAAGAATTTCTTTCCCATGAAGTTGCAGCATATCACCCTCCCAGTGTAGATGTATTTGCCAATGTGAACCTCTCTGAACCTCATCCTTTTGGGATTTTGTGGAAATTTCCTCATGTAGGCACAATTGATTACTAAATCCATTTCTGGCTCCTCTCTTCTGGAGAATGAGCGGAAGGGGGTATTGAAAATCCCAAGCTTCTTTAAAAAAATTTTTTTTTAAATGTTCATTTTATTTTTGAGAGAGAGAAACTACAGACAGAGTGTGAGCTGGGGAGAGGCAGAGAGAGAGGGAGAGAGCTGTCAGCACAGAGCCTGACATGGGGCTCAAACTCATAAACCGTGAGATCATGACCTGAGCCTGAGCTTAACTGACTGAGCCACCCAGGTGCCCCCAAATTGCAAGGTTCTAATCATCGCTCACTCTGTGGTGGCCAGCCCCCATGCAAGAGCTCACTCAGAGTAGCCTCATTAGAAAAAGGATGCTTTTAGTAATCTTGTCACTTAGGAAGTAAGGTTTTGGGTAGCTCTGCATCAGAAACTGGGAACAGTGACCAATAGAGCTATCTTTCTATGATCTCACAATGCAATTAATAAAGTGCCCTAGAGCCATTCAAAATTGTCCTGATACTATAGTAAAACATTTCACACTAGAATGATGCTTATAAACCTTCATTGTGTGTTGATATCCCTATGTCATTATAATACAAACCCATTAGTAATTACTACTGATTATTACAAATTATTACTACTTTATAGATGAGGAAACTGAGGCCCAGAGAAGTTAAATGCCATCTATGGAGTTCCATCACAGATCAGCATGTGGAAAAGGAATGAAGATGAAAGTCTCCACTAAGCCTTTGCTTTCTTTGCTAATTTCCCGTGTTGTTTCTCCAAATGAATCTTTTGATACTTTATTGGTCTCTGTCCAGAGGTTTATACTTCCATACTATGCAGTGTCCTTCTGTAGCCAACTGGTGAGTTGAGGAGATTGTAAGAGGGCAGGGCAGACAAGAGAGTATGTAAACCAGCTTCATTGAAACTACGGAAATGCTTACCTGGTTGTTCTTTAAAAGAGCCAATGGGCGGTATCAAGCTGGAAACCCAGTAGGGTTTCTGATTGGTCAATAGATTACAGCACAGCCTTGAGGGGTAGCCATGAGGGAAGAGATTTTAAACAGAAAGAAAGTCCAGGCAGAACCGAAGGACAAGAGGAGGTTGCTCTGCCAGTTTTGCAGCAGAACAAAATTAGTTTAGGAAAGGCCGGGAGTTTGAGCTCCTGGGGGTGGGAAAGGATTTTGAGTTTGGTGTGTCCACTCATGCCCTGTGCTTGCTGAGTCACCACCAAATGACTACCAAACTTCTGCCCCAGTGGCTCCAGGATCAGGCAGCCACTGCCTCTGGAAGCAGTTTATTCCAACAGCCATTCACTTCATCGACAAATATTAATTAAGCACAAGTAGCAACTGAACACTGCCAGGCACTGGACTAGATGCTGGGTGCACTGAGCTGACTGACATTGACTCAATCCCTCCTCTGGTGACACCAACAGCCTAGTGGGGATTTTAGGTGCTCAACAATTCAGTGCATGGGTAAAAAAGTATAATTTACAGTGCCTGCTATGGGTTGAATTGTCTTCCCCCAAATTCATGCCTTGAAGTTCTAACCAACTCCCCCCACCCCCAGTACCACGGAATGTGACCTTATTTGGACACAGAGTATTTACAGAGGTAATCAAGCTAAAGTGAGCTCATTAGGGCAGGCCCTCATCCAATATGACTGATGTTCTTATAGAAAGGGGAAATTTGGACACAGCGACAGCGACAGGCATAGAAGGAAAAGGATGTGAAGAGACACCGGGAGAAGATGGTCATCTGTAAGCCAAGGAGAGAGACTGTAAGCCATCTTTCCCTCACAGCCTCCAGAAGGAACCAACACTTCTGGCACCTTGGTCTCAGACTTGTAGCCTCCAGAGGTGGCTGTGCTTGTGAGGTGATGTGCTTGTGTTGTGAAGGCTCCCCAATTTGTGCTACCTTGTTGTGGTAGCCCTGGCCGATGAATATAATGTCACATAAGACAAATGTACTGTGAGAGACAATAATGGAATTGAGGAAGGGAAATGTAGTTCAGATTTAGGGATCCATGAAGACCTCCCTGAGGAGATGACTTTTTTTTTTTAATGTTTTATTTATTTCTAGGAGAGAGAGAGAGACAGCGTGAGCAGGGGAGGGTCAGAGAGAGAGGGAGTCACAGACTGAAATAGGCTCCAGGCTCTGAGCTGGCAGTCAGCACAGAGCCCGACGCGGGGCCCGAACCCACGAACCGCGAGATCATGACCTAAGCGAAAGTCGGACGCTTAACCGACTAAGCCACCCAGGCGCCCTCTGAGGAGATGACTTTTAATCTGAAGCCTCAGTTGTCCCTGATGACTCTCTTATCCTCTCTCTGACTACACCCCTTCTTGCTCACTGCCCTCCATACTGGCTACATTGCTGTTCTTCAAACATACTGGAGATGCTTCTACCTCAAGGCCCTTGCTTTGCCTGGAATGTTCTACCCCCCATGTATTCTTTGACAACTTTTCTCACCTCCTTCAAGTATTGGATCGATACCAACTTCTCCATGAGGTCTCCTGTCCCTTTGCCCACCTACTTAAAATGGCAGCTTGCCGATTATCACCCCTGCCTCTTGCCCCAGAACTCCTACTCTTCCTTTCTTTGTTAGAGGTTTCTTTTTATTCTGTAGAATATTCTGTTCATTGTTTACAGTGTTTATCTCTGGCTTGAAGTGCCATGAGAGCAGTGATTTTTGTCTGTTTTGTTCACTGGGTTTTTATCCCAAGTACCCAGAACAGTGCGTGGCATGGAGTGGGCATGGAACAATACACAGATGTTGAATTAATATATGAATAAGGCCTGTGAGGAGCCAGGGAGGGTGTTTGAGGCCAAGAATCTAAAGCTTAGAGGCAAGAAAGAGTCCATGATGCTCATGGATCTGAAGGAAGGGTGGGTAACCAAGGGGAGCATGCTGGGAGGTAGGGGTGGAGGGTGGGCAGGAACCAGATCTTTGACATCACTGATTCTTAGGAACTTTTTTCCTTATACTGGGTTATGATCAGTTTCCTTACAAATACCAGCCCTGGTCTTAGTTCCTTCCCTTGGGGTAACACCAAGAAATCTTTTAACATATGGTGGCCTGTCAGATATTTGAGGTTAGATATCATGATTACTGTCCACTTCTGAGTTTCCTCCAGGCTGATGGTTCCAGTTGCTTTGCCAAGAATATCTTAAAAGAAAAAAAAAAACTTATTAAAAAAACAACTTTATTTCTTGCCGATACAAAACTTAATTCAGTGTTTTTGATTGGTGGTGGGGGCGAGGCGGGGGGGAGGGCTTGCCCCAAGCACTAATTCAGAGACCTGGCTCCTTCTGCCTTGTGTCTCTGCCATCTCCAACAGATGACTTCTGTGGACCCTTCGGAAGGAGAAAGGGCATGAAGGATTGCTCATGGGAGATTTCTGGGGATCAAGCCTTGCCATACAGGCATAGCCTTTGGATCTCTTCATAGTCTACTCATTCCCTTGTATTGATGCATGTATTTGTTAGTACTTCTTGGAAACTGTCATTTCCAGAACTGAACGTGACACCCAGCAGTGGTCCGAGTTGGGTACAACTGGTAGGTAAGGCTGTCGGAACTTAGACACTCCACTGTCAGCCTTTAGAGCCTCACAGAGTGTCAGAGGTCTACCCCATCTCCTCTGCCTCTCTGCCTGCTCAGAGGTTCTTAGAACCTGCCTCAGGAAAGGGACATCTTCCTTTCCAGACTCTCACACAAATTTAGAGGTGATGTACTGCAGTGCTTAAAGCATGGGCTTCAGGATCTGATAGGTCTGGGTTGGAGCTCTGGCCCTTTTCTTACTAGCTGTGTGACCTTGAGACAAGGTCTTCAACTTTTTAAGCCCCAGTCTTCTCCCATGTAAAAGGGAGGTGATGATGACAATATAGGATTTCTGTAAAGAGTCAATGAGATAATTAAAGTGTTTAGCATAGAGCCTGGCACACAGTAAGTGCTCAGTAAGCAGTGGCTAATAATGATAATAGGGAACAACTTTGTCCTCCAGCCGAATGGTGACCGACTCAGTGATTTTCAAATAGTTCTGGTTTCCTTTTTGTGTATGTTTGTTTCCAGGTTCTCATTACCCACACCATCTTCCCTCTCCTCTCTGTCAACCCAACTCCTCCTCAGATTCCCAACTGAATTTTTCATCTTCTTAACTCAGAACTGTACCGCTGCCTTAGCTCGCCCCTGTTGAGAGATGAGCAAGAGCAAACACTGAAGAATTAGGGCGAAATACGTGGCACAGGCTTTGTGGAGCCCTTTTCTCCTCCTATCCAGTAGCTGCTGGAAATGTTTTATTCAGGAAGCCAATCCCGAGCTTCCCAACCCTTCTCTGTTGCAAACCCAAGACTCCCTCCGTTTTCTGAGAGAACAGCCAGCACAGACAATTTTACGGTCTGACAGGCTGTTGCGGAGTATATTTGGCGAGTCATTTTCTGTTTTCTAAAACTAATTAGAGATGGGTAAATTTAAATGGTTGTGGAAACCAGCAACAAAACATTATGTCCTCATTAGCTGAAATAATGCTGTGGCTTCCTCTCTCATACGAAGGCTCTTGACTCAGAAAAAGAGGCTCTGGCCAAGAGGTGTGCTCGAGCTGGTACCTGCTCATGCCTACTCATGTGAGCCAACCGCATGCATCCCTTCCCATGCCATGGTCAGTGACATCGCCTCGTTGGCGTGGAATTGACCCTGGTGAGAGTGTTTACTCCGTGGAAACTGGCAATTGCTACCAATCAGGGCTCCACCCCTAGCTGCTTATTAAACATTTACCGACACACCACTGCTCTGGCTGTTGTAAAGGGACCAGGTCCAGCTCCCCTTGAGGCATACACATAAAAACCACCAAGTGCCAAGCATTATGTTGATTAATAAAAGTGTCTTTGGAAATAGCTTTTCTCCTCTTGGGCCCCAAGGCTCCAGTGAATATGACAGAGTGGTTTGCTTTGGGGGAAGAGATGGGAAGTAGGGGCAGAGGTTGGGGATAGCAGTTTTCATAACAGCATGGGTTGGCAGTGGGGCTGGGGCACCATTTGTAAAGCAGTGCTTCTCAAATTGTAATCTGCAGGTGAGTCACCTGGGCATTCTGTTAAAATGCAGATTATGATTCAGGAAGCCTGGGGTGTGCCCGAGATCCTTCATTTCTGATGGGTGCCCCTGCCACTCTGCGCCGTCTGCCAGCGTCAAAGTTGATAGTAGACAGAGGAATCTAAAACTTTGAGAAGACTTATCAAAAGTTAAATCCCCTGAAGCTCGAGGATGGGTCCTTCTCCTGAGCCAGCCTCAGTCTTGCCAGGTTAGAGGGGAAAAGGGTGTTTTAACGATAGAAGTACCATCGCAGGATTACACAGAGCTGGATTCAAATCTCAGCTGTACCCTAGAGTTTGGCTTCAGCAAATTGCTAACCTTCCTTGAGTCTCAGTTTTCTAAGGTATAAGATGGGGCTATCATGTCTTGGGAGGGTTGTGTAGATTAAAGGAGAGAAAACAAGAAAAGTGCTTACTGCAGCCCCTGGTATGAGGTGAGCAACCCACAGATGTGAGCTGCCCTCACCCCACTTCCTCATGGGCCTCAAGTATCAAGTCAAAAAATCTTTAGCCAACAAGCCATCTTTTAATCCCAAAACCTCATTCTTAAATTATGAAAATTAAAAATTGCATTTGCATCATTGCAAACAATAAAATAAAAAATTATGGAAAATACAGGTACCCATGTTTCCTTTACCCAATGATTACACAGTTAACATTTTGGTATATTTCTGGCCAGACTTTTTATATGTATTATATTTTGCAACAAAAATGGGATTATACTCAACGTATTGTTTTGTAATCTGCTTTTTAATTTAAAAATACAGGTTTCCTCCACCCTCTAAAAGTTCACCTTATGCCAATTCTCTTTTACAAAAGAACTACATTAGTACCTGTTTTTGCTAACTACAAGAATGTAAAGGGGATATTTCCTTCTGTGACATGGTAATTGCTCCTTTGTCCGATGACGTTTCAATTTAGGAAAGGTTTCATAGGAACACTCTACTTTCAGATATTGGGGAACATGTATATCGTTGGTAGGTTTCTGTGTATATACGCAGAGATCACCATTATTATTTTAATGCTTGTACATTTAAAGCAGCCTTCTAAAGATATAACTGGAGACAAAATCACCTGCTGGATTCAGTTCACCTTTCAGGAAGGAATGTGCCAGGCTGAGAGGAGCAGCATTCTGGAAACTCCCTCTTGGTTTCTGCAGGAGCCTAGGTCTCCAAACACCTCTGTGCAATCTAGAATGAAGGATGCCAAAAGTCAGTAATGTCTTGGGCTAGAGGAGATCCCAGCTAACTGAATCTGGAGGGAGAGCAGGGGCTCACTCTGGGGAGGTGCCAAAATAAGATTTTGATCCAAGGACCATCTGAGACCAGAAAACATCCAAGGAATCTGCAGCCATGGATCTGCAGATTGAGTCATGGAATGAAAAGTATTGTTCAAAGGAGAAGGCCCAGGAGGCCAGAGATAATGTATTCAATTCTGCACCCTCATTTCCTGGGAGGAACACAAAATACTTTACCAGGTCTCCTTAAGAATGGCTCTTTGTGGGGCGCCTGGGTGGCTTAGTCGGTTAAGCGTCCGACTTTCGCTTAGGTCATGATCTCACGGTTCGTGGGTTCGGGCCCCGCGTCGGGCTCTGTGCTGACTGCCAGCACGGAGCCTGGAGCCTGTTTCAGTCTGTGACTCCCTCTCTTTCTGACCTTCTCCTGCTCACACTGTCTCTCTCTCTCTCTCCTAGGGAAAAAAAAAAAAAAGAATGGCTCTTTGTGACCTTTTTTTTTTTTTAATGTTTATTTATTTGTTTTTGAGAAAGAGAGAGAGGGAGAGAGAGAGCAATCAGGGAGGGACAGAGAGAGAGGGAGACAGAGACTCCCTAACAGGTTCTATGCTGTCAGCGCAGAGCCTGATGCTGGGCTTGAACTCACAAAATGTAAGGTCATGACCTGAACCCAACTCAAAGGTTGGACACTTAATTGACTGAACCACCCAGATGCCCTTCTTCATGGCCTTTTAATGCTGGAAGTTACTGTGGGGAGGAAGGCATTCATTTATCCATTCACTTCATTCATTAGAGAATATTTATTGAGCTCTTACTGTGTGCCAGACACTTCGCTCCATCCCAGAACGTTATGGTGAATACCCATAGGATATAGGATGCCCAGAATGCCTCCTCTTACAGATAGTACCATAGTCTGGAAGGCAGCATAGGCTTAAGCGAAAACCAGGGTAACTCTGGCTGGCAACAAGTGCAAGGAAGGTAACACAACAGGATGATATGGTGGAGAATGACTCAGCTCTTCAGACAGGGTAAATGGGGCTAGCTTCTGCCTGGAGGAAGAGGTCCGCTGACCAATGAAGGATTTGAGGATTTCTTTTGAATCAAAGTCTGCCTTGCCTTCTGGAGCTACATTGTTGGAAACGCCACCTCCTGGCAGGAGCAAGGCCTTCACATATCACACGGTAGGTGTGTCCTTTGGACTCTCAGTCTTCTCTTCCCCAGATGAGTGTCCCCAGTTATTTCAGCTGTTGTCATATGACTCACTTTAGCTTTGCTCAAATCCTTCTTAATCATGACTGATTATTGATTAACGTATATATAGATATTTTAAATTTGGTGCGCAAAATGAAAACATTGTATATGACCAGCATAAAAGGACTCTGTTATGCCCCTGTATTGGACTCAACATTTTTATTCATTCAGCCAAGGGAGTAAGAATTTTCTTTTTTTTGGTTGGGTGCACCACATTGTTTTCTTAATTAAGCTTGCAGTCAAATAAATGACCCAAGTCCTTTGTATATCTTGTAACTTGTGCCATGGAATTTTGGAAAGTAAATGCAGAAGCTTACATTTATTTGTATTAAATTTAGTCCTGTTATTTTTGGCCTAATTCTTCAAGCCAACTTGCCTATTTTTGTCTCCTGGTTCTGTCAGTCAATGTTTTTTTATACTTTCAGCAATTTTCCGGGGAGGCTAAGTGAGCAGCCCACGTAAGAGATGATGGTGGTTTGGCCTAAGGTGGCAGAAATGGCAACAGAAAGATGAGGATGGAATCAGGATATATTTGGAAATTGAGCTGATTGGTGGAGGTATAAGAAAAAGAGAGGAGCCAAGCATAACTTCTGGGTTTGGGGCCTAAGCAGAAGGGCCAATACGGTATCACTAACTGAAATAGGTCAGAATGTTATGGATTGAATATTTGCATTCTCTCCAACTTGATATGCTGTGTGATCTTATTAGGAGGCAAGGTCTTTGGGAGGTGATTAAGACTAGGTGAGAACATGAGCGTGGGGTCCTCATGGGGAGATTAATGCCCTTAAAAGAGTCATGGAGAGCTTGCTTCCTCTCTCTGTTCTCTGTCAAGTAATCTTACAATGGGAAGTGGCAGTCTTCTACCCAGAAGAGGTCCCTCACCAGAACCGAACCACGCTGCTACCCTAATCTTGGACTTTCAGCCTCCAGTATGTGAGAAAATAAATGTCTATTTATAGGCCACCCAGCATATGACATTTTGTTATAGCAGCCTGAACTAAGACCATTGGGGAGAGCATATTTGTGAAGAGAAATTATTTCAAGTAGGGGAATTACAGTAATTTTTATTTTCTTCCTCCTATTCTATTTCTAAGCTTCATTTATTTTTTATTTATTTAAAAAGTTTATTTTTAAAGTGTTCGTTTGTTTTTGAGAGAGACAGAGACAGAGCGCAAGCAGGGGAGGGCTAGAGAGAGAGAAGGAGACACAGCATCTGAAGCAGGCTCCAGGTTCTGAGCTGTCAGCACAGAGCCCGACACAGGGCTCGAACTCACGAACCATGAGATCATGACCTGACCCAGAGTCAGAGGCTTAACTGACTGAGGCATCCAGGGCCTCCTCTATTTCCAAGTTTTAAAACAATGCTATTTGGGGGCAAGAAAGAGAAGACTGAATGTCAGTTCTGATTATTGAATTTGGAACAAGACATGAGGATGAGGCAGGAGTAGCTCTGTGTGTATAGAATGGGACAGGTATTTTCTCTTAAATGAGACTGTAAAAAACAGATCTGTATTCCTTGCAAAAGGAGAGACTCAGAGGTGACCCTATTGAGCTATACAACTTTCTGATGGGAATTGAAATGAAAGATGTTCCCAGCTTCTTTCAGCTTTTGTCAAATACAAGAACCAGGGGGCACGATCCAAGCTAAGTAAGGATTGAGCCCCAAGGAACTGTGGATGAGTGTGTTAACCAGGGAGCGGTTAATCCTTGGAATATACTTATAGGGGGTAGCAATAAAATAGCGTAAATGCTTTTAAAATAGATTTTATATTTAGAAAACAGAGAGCTGGGACACAGACATCATTTTTATTGCCAGGTTCTAGCCTTTGGTTTGCTGTAGGACCTTTGCCAAGAGATTTTCCCTATAGTCACCGAATCCTAGTATATTAACTGGAAGAGACTTCAGAGATCCATCTCGTGTAAGGGTTTTCACAGGAGTACATATCAGAATCAGCTGGCAAGTTTTTCCCCCCAACACTTACTTATGCCAGGGTTTTCCTGCCTTTGATTTTGCTATTGGGTTGGGCACATTATTTTGACAAAGTTTCCCAGGTCATTCAATGCTCACTGCTCATCAAGGATCTCTGATCTAGTGTTACTCTCTCATTATACAGTTGAAGAAACCGAGACTTGGAGAGATTAAGAGATTTGTTCAGTGGCTTACAGAGAAGGACAACAATTACCCTGGGAGTCATCTTCCTCAGTAGAAAAAATACAATAAAATGAGACCACTTAATCTCCTTATGCCACATTTGAGAGACTAAACATTGAACAATTAACAGGTAGATATATTAGTATGTGCCGAGGTGAAAAACATAGAATTGAGTAAAAATTGAAGAAAGCCTGATAGAGGTCCATCTTGACTGATGACAAGAGTGTGCTGTGAACTGAGGTTTCTGATCTGGCAATTCTCTGCACTCAAAGAATTTAAAATGAAACAAAACCAGACAAGCCTATAATCAACAGATGAATGAATAAACAAAATATGGCATATACATAGAATGGAATATTTTTTTTAGCTGTAAAAAGGAATGAAATTTCATACATGCTACAACATGGATGAAGCTTGAAGACAAGATACTAAGTGGAGAGAGCCAGACACAAAAGGGCAAATATTTTACAATTCAACCTAAAAATGGCAAATTTTATGATACGTGCATTTTCCCACAATTAAAAAATTAATAATATGCCATATACTACTGAATTGTGCACTTTAAGTGAGCAAATACGATGTGTGAATTATATTTCAATAAAGCTATTAAAAATTTACAAATATGATTTTCCTTCTCCGTTAAGTCCTTCTTTGGAAAAATGGAAGAATTTAAGAGGAAGGGAAATAACGTTTCCTCAGCTAGGCACTGCGACAGCTATAGCAATTGTGTTCTCTAAATCACCATGAATGTTTAGGGTAAGGTTCTATGTTGCACATTTTGGGCATCTTGACATTTCCTGGCAATGGAAAGATTTGACAAGTTTCAAGAGAACTGGGAATTTGTTACATAAATAGTAGCTATTATTAAATACTTTAATTTGGTGTCTACTTGGCACAGGATATTGTTGTCATGCTATTTGAACAAAAGTGTGAACAGGTCTGCCTTCCTTCCATTTTAGCTTTTGGCAGGCAGTGACTTTGGCCTGAGGACAGTGTGTGGTGCATATAAGATCTGAGTTTTATGCAACAAGGGCATTTGAAAAATGCAGCTGGGAAAGAACAGATCCTTGAAGAGTCATCCGTTAATTATGTTGAAAATTTCAGAAGTTCCCCCAAGTTTCTTACATTCTTGCCATTTCCTGCTTTCAGTCCTGGAAAGGAAGTTAAGAACTGTTAATCTCTCAGACCTCTGGTCTCAGGAGGAAGGAAGTAAAGTTGATAACTTTTATTTTTTAATTGGCAAGACAAGTTTAAGTGAGCTCTTTCAGCTTTGAAAATAAGTTTGATTTGTGTAGGTCAAGATCAGTTCCTACTTCATTTAAACTCTTTTCATCCAATCTTAATTATATCCATGTGTCTTACAGAGGCCCATCTTCTGGTCTTGTGGAATTATCGTTCCGGCCAAAAGTGTGGGTGAGAACTGCCATTCCCGGTGGCTGACAAAAGAGAGGAGTACTTGCCCTGTTGCCTCGCCCAGTGATAAGCTAGGGCCCTGCCACTACAGGTCATTTGCATGCATAGTGGGCCATTTCATTAAGAATTTCATTAAGATGGTCATGTTTAATGTTTCCTGGGAAAAATGAGTTTTTGGCTTGTTCAATTATATAATTAAAGCCAGAGAATTAGGGGAGATTGCAAACTACTTGCATAATGTGGGCAAGCATAATGATAAAACTTGTAAATAAGTTCAAAAGAGTCAACTTCTGCACGAATCCTGATGCTGAATCAGACTGGGGGCTAGGCATGTGGAAAATGTGAGCTGAGAAGTTCACTAGGGTTTAACTCTGGTGTCTGCTAGCTGAGCTCCTTGCTCCATGGGTCTTCTAAGGAAGACAGATGGTAGAACAGAGTTAGAGCTGGGGGTTGGCTGTTCAGGTTCCAGAAAGTTACAGGAGCACACTTCTTCACTTTTTCTATAGTCTATAACGTCCTGTAGACGAATGAAAACCAATGGCATAGGTTTATGAGATTTCTTTCTTTTTTTTTTTTTTTTTTCTAGGAGAGAGAGACAGAGAGACAGCATGAGCAGGGGAGGGTCAGAGAGAGAGGGAGTCACAGACTGAAACAGGCTCCAGGCTCTGAGCTGGCAGTCAGCACAGAGCCCGACGCGGGGCCGAACCCACGAACCGCGAGATCATGACCTAAGCGAAAGTCGGATGCTTAACCGACTAAGCCACCCAGGCACCCCGGTTTACAAGATTTCTTAACTGATGGCCAGGGTCCTTTAATAGTGTTTTTCTTTCCTTGTTTCTGAGGTGACACTATCTTCTTCCTTCATTTCTTTTAGCCTAGAAAACAGGAAGTTTCACCATTTAAAAAATTTTTTTCAATGTTTTATTTATTTCTGAGAGAAAAGGAGAGACAGCATGAGCAGGGGGAGGATCAGAGAGAGAGGGAGACACAGAATCCAAAACAGACTCTAGGCTCTGAGCTAGCTGTCAGCACACCGCCCTATGCAGGGCTCGAACCCACGAACCGCGAGATCATGACCTGAGCCGAAGTCCGACACTTAACCGACAGAGCCACCCAGGCACCCCTCACCATTTTGAAAAAATTAAGAAAGCTTTTTCTGACCTTTCTTCTAATCTTTTCACTTACTTTTCTCTGGGGAAGGAAAGGTGATTCAGTGGGTTAGGGAGTTAAAGCTAACTTTCTTAAAGAGTTGGGGAGGTGGGAACATTTAAAAGTGCAGTACAACATGTGATTTATATGTGAGTATGGACATGTTTCTGTTACTTAAAGAGTATTCCCTGAGCCACCTATGCCCACAGAGGCTCCAGGCGTCTCCTACCTCTTCATCTCCACTATTCCTCCAACAGTGAAAAGCATTTCTTTCACTTTATTATGCACAGCAATTAGGTCCTCTCTAGCTGCTGCCTCCAAACTTGGTTCTCTGCCTAATCAAAGGCTCAGGAGCTATGCTCTTTCTCTCATGGCCACACACCTCAAGGCCTGTGTCAGGAAGATGGGTTGGTGTCAGGAATTTGGCCTGTATGTATGTGCACTTAAGGATTGTTTATGTGGCTGGGATCTAGGGAATCTGACACACATGGAGAAGGAACAAAGGAAATATTAAATATACTGGTCTCTGATCTCTGGTAACTTTAAAAATCCAAATATCCGTAGATTATTTACTTTTTGCAAAATATATGTTTTTACCAGCTCTAGGACCTCATTTTACATAGAGAGCTTTAGGGTTCTAGAGTAACATTAAAAGGGCATACATAGATCTGACTTTCTGCCTCTTAGGCTTTATTGACCTTTGGCATCTGGGACATGTCATGGGAGTCAAAACTGAGAGAGTTGAGAGAATGAGTCAGACCACTGCTTAGATTCTGGTTCTCCTCTTCTTACTGTGCACCACCATGAACCCTCCATATATGAGAGTATGGAGATGATATTTCCTTCCAAGGGTCTTAAGAGAATTAAGTGAGATAACATATGTAAAGCCCATAGCGGAGCAATTGATATTTCAACAGATTTGTTCTCGTGATTAATTCTAAACGAGGTATGCATAAAAAAGAATGAGATGGCCTCTTCCTATTGTGCCCTGTCTTGGAGCCCTCCTCGTGCCCCCCCCCCCAATTGCCAGAACAAGGGGTTTAAATTAGGAGGAGCAGGAGTGGCACTAGGACCCTTGCCTCTGATGCAGAGGTATTCATCTTGTCCAGGGTCTTTTTTTCTCTGGGAGCTCTTGGCCTTCAGGTTGATGCTGATACAAGGGGTATTGCTTTGAGCCTGCCTCTTCTGAGAGGAGTACTATTAGATGAGAAGATACAAAAGTTGTGTAGATTCTTCATATGTCACAAGAGAAAGGTGAAAAACAATCTAAGACAAGAAGTATGCAGGTCTCTCCAAAAGCATTTAGAAATAGATAAGCATGGGGTGACATCAGGAAGATGGCAGAATGGAAAGTCCCTAGCTCTAGTTCCTTCACAGAAATATGGATTAGTGACTGTTCACAAACAAGAATACCTTTGTGGAGAGCCTCAGAACCCCAGGAATGAGGCTGAGACAGTGAGACAGGCTGCATTAAAGGGGTGAGAAGAGCAGCTTCACTTTGACCAGCTTCTGTGCGCATGTCAGGCCAGCACAGAACCGAACGGAGAGGGTTTTCCTGGGCCTACACTTTCTCCAGTGGGGAAAAGAAAGCCTGAGACAGACATCAGCTTCCCCAGCGTTCTGGAGCACTTATAAGAAACACTGCGGGAATCAGTAGGGCTTCACCACCTGGAGTCCCCTAGGAACGAAGAAGGGAGTGCGGCTCACAGAGAGCAGTGCTGAGATCTTGGTGGTGGTACCACCTGCTTAGCTGTGATTTCTTCTGACCAGAGAGCCCAGCCAGCAGCTCTGCCCACCTAAACCCTAGGCTGAATGACTGGTGAAGATCTTCCTTGCCTAAGCGAACCTATAAAGACTGGAAGAACTGACCACTTCCTCAAATGTGCAGACACCAAAATGAGGATACAAGGATCACGAATAATCATAGAAATAAGAAACCACCAAAGGAAATTAATAAAGTTCTAGTAACTGGCCCTAAAGAAATGAATATGCATGTACTAACTAAAAAAGAATTCAGAGAGAAATCCTCTTAAAGAAGCTCAGTAAGCTACAAAATAAACTAAACAAAATTAGAACTAAACAAAATTAGAAAAACGACACATTTACAAGTAAGAATTCAACAAAGAAATAGAAACCATAAAATAGTCCCAACAGTAATCCTAGAGCTGAAGAATGCCATTGAACTGAAAAATTCAACAACAGACTTGATCGAGAGGAAGAAAGAATTAATGAAATAAAAGGCAAGTCATTTGAAATTATCTGGTCAGAGAAACAAAAAGGAAAAAAAATGAAAAAGAGTAAAGCGGGGCACCTGGGTGACTTAGTCAACTGACTGATTTTGGGTCAGATCATGATCTCATGGCTTGTGGGTTCAAGTCCTGCATCTGGCTCTGTGATGACAGCTTGGAGCCTGGAGCCTGCTTTGGATTCTGTCTCTATCTCTCTCTGCCCCTCCCCTGCTCATGCTCTCTCTCTCTCTCAAATATAAATAAACATATAAAAAATTTAAAAAAGAATAAATAAAGCCTGTAGGACTTATGGTAAATAATGCAGTAAAACAATTTACGTATTATGGGAGTCCCAGAAGGAGAAGAGAGAGAGAGAGAAAGGTGGAAGAAAGTCTATTTTAAAAAATATGGCTGAAACTCCCTATATTTGGGTAGAGATATGGACATGCAGGTACATGAAACACAAAGGACCCCAAACATTTGAATCCAAAAAGGACCTCATTAAGACACACTGTAATCAAACTGTAAAATACCAAAGACGGAGATTTTTAAAAGCAGTAAGAGAAAAGAGACTTGTCACAAGGGAAACCCTATAAAGGTATCAGTGTATTTCTCAGGAGAAAATTTGTAGACCAGGAGAGAGTGGGATGATCTATTCAAAGTATAAAACAAACCAAACCCTGCCAACACAAAATACTGTACTTGGCAAAGTTGTCCTTCATAAATGGAAGAGAGATAAAAGATTTTCCCAAAGAAAAGATGAGGGAATTTAGTAACACTAGACCTGCCCTAAAAGAAATGTTAAAGGGAATTCTTTAAGCTGAAATAAAAGGATGCTAATTGCAACATTAAAACATATGAATGTATAAAACTCACTAGTAAAGGTAAAATAGTATATAGTCAAATTCAGAATTCTCTAATATTGTAATGGTGATGCATAATCACTTTTAACTCTGACATAAAAGTTCAAAGATAAGCATATTTAAAATAATTGTAAGTACAATAATTTGTTAATGGATACACAGTATAAAAAGAGGTAAATTACGACATCAAAAACCTAATATATGGGAGGACAAAAGGGTGGAGTTTTTGTATGCAATCAATATTAGGTTGTTATCAGCTTAAAGTAGACTGCTATAACTACAAGATGTTTAATGTAAGCCTCATGGTAATCACAAAGGAAATCCTGTAGTAAATACAGAAAATATAAAGAGAAAGGAATCAAAGCATATGACTAAAAAAGGTCATCAAATCACAGAGCACTACAGCAAGAGGAACAAAAGGAACAAAGAAACTATAAAAGTCAGAAAACAATCAACAAAATGTCAGTCGTAAGTCTTTACCTATCAATAATTACTTTAAATGTAAATGAATTATATTCTCCAATCAAAAGGCATACAGCAACTGAATGGATTAAAAAATTATAAGATCTAACTATGCTACCACTAGAAGACTCACTGTAGTTTCAAGGACATACATTGGTTGACAGCAAAGAGATAGTCCATGCAAATGGTAATCAAAAAGAGAGCAGGGTGGCTATATTTCTATCAGAAAAAAATAGACTGTAAATCAAAAACTATCACAAGAGACAAAGAAGGCCATTACATAAAGATAATGGGGCGAATTCTTCAAGAGGATATAGTAATTGTAAATATATACTCAACATCAGAGTACTTTTTTATATAAAGCAAATATTAATAGAACTGAAAGAAGAAATAAACAACAGCACAAGTGTAGGAGGCTTTAATTCTCTACTGTCAATAGTGGATGGATTATTCAGACTGAAAATCAACAGGGAACCGCTGCTCTTGAACAGCACTATAGACCAAATGGACCTAATAGACATATACAGAACATTCCATCCGATGGTAGTAAAATACACAGTCTTCCCAAATGCACATGGAATATTCTTTAGGACAGATCATATTTTAAGCCACAAGAAAGTTTTAAATTCAAGAAGACTGAAATGGTATCATGTATCTTTTCTGACCACACTGGTCTGAAACTAGAAATCAGTAGCAGGAAGAAAATTACACAACTCACAAATAGATGCAAATTAAATAACACACTCCTGAGCAACCAATGGATCAAAAAAGAAAAAAAAAAGTATCTTGAGACAAATGAAAATGGAAATCCAACATACCTAAACTTATGGGATGTGGCAGAAGCAGTTCTACAAGGAAACAATGATGTATGCCTATTTATTAAGAAATAATAAAGGTCTTAAATAAACAACCTAAGTTTACACCTCAAGGAAGTAGAAAAAGAAGAATAAGCTGTGCCCAAAGTTAACAGAAGGAAAAAAATGAGAAAGATCAGAGCAGAAATAATGAAATAGAGAATAGAAAAGCAATAGAAAAGATCAAAGTTGGTTTCTTGGAAAGATAAACAAAATTGACAAGTTTTTAGCTAAGCTTACCAAGAGAAACAAAGACAGGACTTGAGCAAATAAAATTATAAATGGAAGAAGAGACATTGCAACTGATACCTAAGAAACAAGGAATCATGAGACTCCCATGAAAGATTAAACACCATCAAATTGGATAACTTAGAAGAAATGGATAAATTCCTAGACCTTACAACTTACCAAGACTGAATCATGAAGACAGAGAAAATCTAAACAGACCAATAATGAGTAAGGAAATTGAATTAGTAATCAAAAACCTCCCAACGAAGAAGAGCCCAGGACCAGATCGGAGGGAAAAAAGACAAGCACAAGCAATATGACAGAGGTTGTAACCAGTTCAGTAAAGAAGCTATTTCAGTTCAGTTGCCACTTCTGGAGACATGAGAGGAATTAGTATAGAATAAAATAATTTTAATTCCATGAGAAGATTTCAAGATGGGGCAAATTTGGATTTTTTTTAAAACAGTCTTTCTCTTTGGGGCGCCTGGGTGGCTCAGTCGGTTAAGTGTCCGACTTTGGCTCAGGTCATGATCTCGCAGTCTGTGTGTTTGAGCCCCACGTCAGGCTCTGTGCTGACAGCTCAGAGCCTGGAGCCTGCCTCCAATTCTGGGTCTCCCTCTCTCTGCTCCTCCCCTGCTCGCTCTCTGTCTCTCAATATAAAGACATAAAATTTAAAAAAAAAACAGTCTTTCTCTTTAATATCCAATCTCTTATTTCAAGGGGTAAAGATGGTATTTAACAATGATACTTTACATTAGTAAAGTAAAAAATGATACTTTTACATTTTAAAAGTAAAATGATACTTTTACCTCTTTTTCTTATAATACTTAAGCTGCAATTAATAACTGAATCTAGATGATTGCTGGGTCAATACTAAAGTATTTTAGAGTGAACCCAATGATGGCTATTAAGAAATTGGATGGAAAAGGTAGTGATTCAGTCAATTGAAGGAATGATTAATATTTTCGGGTGAGCAGAAAAAAAGTGCTCATAAAAAAATACTAAAACCCAGTACCTGTTCTTTACTGAGACTAAAAATACGTCTTTGAAACAGTTCCCTGTACGTACTGACACTAACTTGGCAGCTTTCTGTAACACGATTTGCTCATGTCCTCTCTACACCATCGCTTTGGCTATTTTAGAATGATCTTTGTGGAACCTAAGCTATAGTATAGGACACTATATTGTTTGTGAACCTGTGGCATTCCCATGCCTTTGTGAAACAACAACTATGGTAATAAAAGATGCTTAAAGCTTTATAAATTTTCATCCCAATTGTATTCTATCAGATTGTTCCTTCTTAGACCCCATGTGAAAATTATAAATGTGAAAGGATATGAAAAAACAGGGTAGCCCTTCACTGCTTCTGATTGTGGAAATAAATGAGACCATTTAAGAAAAATCCTTATGTCCCTAGCTCTGATTCTTTCTTTTTTATTTTTTTCTTTTTTATTTATTTCTAGGAGAGAGAGACACGCAGCGTGAGCAGGGGAGAGTCAGAGAGAGAGGGAGATACAGACTCTGAAATAGGCTCCAGGCTCTGAGCTGGCAGTCAGCACAGAGCCCGATGCGGGGCTCGAACCCATGAACCGCGAGATCATGACCTAATCGAAAGTCAGACGCTTAACTGACTAAGCCACCCAGGCGCCCCTAGCTCTGATTCTTTCAAAAGGTGAGTCTTGGGTTTCAGATGTGTAGACTTTGGCATTGTGTCTAGGATTGGGCTGAATGCTGCTCAAGCAATAATTCAATTATTAGGTGAAGTAGCAATAGTCATTGATGGCAGAGAAAAGGGAGAAGAAGCATGAATTGAGAGTGAAAGTGAGGGAAGTGACAGAATTTGATATTCTTTTTATAGGTGTCACTTATTAGAGCTCTATCATTTTACTTTTAATAGTTGATGTGGGTGTTACCAACAGCATACAGTTTAAAATTGGATCAACTGAAGTTGTTAGCTCACAACAATGGGCTGAGAAGTGAATTATTGTAGAACTGGAGACAGAATATTTTTTAAAGAGCTGACACTGATATGGAAGCCCACATAACAACACATAGGTGAATTCAGGCCATTCTACTGATTTTGCTGCTTTATACTACTCATGACATGGTGAACAAAGTGGAGAAAGAGTTCTCAGTACCCGAAATCAGAGAGAGTCATATGATGTTGGCATTCAAAGGTCCCATGAGGCCATCTTTTAGACCAGAAGATTTTACAGAATCTTTTCTGTAAAAGAATAGATAGTAAATATTTTAAGGTTTTCAGGCTGTATGGTTTTAGGTGCAACTATGGGCCCTCCCCTGGTAGTGAGAAAGCAGTCATACACAATTGATAAACACATAGGCATGGGTATGTTCCAATCAAACCTCATCCATAAAAATAGTATTTCGATGTAGTCTATGGGCTGTAGTTTGCTGATCTCCGCTCTACATAAATTTCTTCATTTTGCAAGTGAGAAAACTGAACCAACTGAGTATATTTGAAGTACTTTGCATGGAGTCTCTCCCACATTATATATTCAACAAATGGTAGTCATAAAAGTATCACGAATCCAAAGAAGACATCCAGATGGCTAATATGCACATGAAAAAACACTCAGCATCACGCATCATCAGGGAGATACAGATCAAAACTACAGTGAGATACCACCTCACACCAGTCAGAAAGGCTAACAGTAACAACTCAGGTAATGACAGATGTTGGTGAGGATGCAAAGAAAGAGGCACTTTTGCACTTCTGGTGGGAATGCAAACTGGTGCAACCACTCTGGAAAACAGTATGGAGGTTCATCAAAAATTAAAAATAGAACTACCCTACAACCCAGCAATTGCACTGCTAGGTATTTATCCAAAGGATACAGGTGTGCTGTTTCTAAGGGGCACATGTACTCCAATGTTTATAGCAGCACTATGGACAATAGCCAAAGTATGAAAAGAGTCCAAATGTCCATCCTCAGATGAATGGATAAAGAAAAGGTGATGTATATATACACAATAGAGTATTACTCAGCAATCAAAAAGAAGGAAATCTTGCCATTTGCCACAATGTGGGTGGAGCTCACATGTATTATGCTAAGCAAAATTAGTCAGAGAAAGACAAATATCATATGACTTCACTCATATGTGGAGTTTAAAATACAGAACAGATGAACATAGGGGAAGGGAAGCAAAAATAATATAAAAATGGAGGGAGACACAACGTAAGAGAGTCTTAAGTATAGAGAACAAAGTGAAGGTTGTTAGGGGGTTGTGGGTGGAGGGATGGGCTAAATGGGCAAGGGGCATTAAGGAGGACACTTGCTGGAATGAGCACTGGATGTTATATATAGGGGACGAATCACTGGATTCTATTCCTGAAATCATTATTCCACTATATGCTAACTACTTGGATGTAAATTAAAAAAAAAGTATTACCAACAATGATAACAATGGTAGCATGCCCTTTGTTTATGTTGAATCCATGTACTCACTGTGCTCCAAAAATTTTTCTTATAATTTGGAGGAACTCTTCTCTGCTAGGAGGAATTTGGAAACTTTTGCCTTAAAAAAAATAAACTAAGCATAACACTACTATTCAAAATGTAGTATGTCCTTCAGTTAATTTACTATTCCATGTATAAATCCACAGACTGTCTCTTTGGAATCATAGGTAGGCTTCTGAGATCTCTGTTATTTTAGAATATAACATTTTCCCCTCCTTCTCCCCTTATTCCCTTCTTACCTTAAACCAGGTTCAAACATAAGCTCTGGAGTGTAGTATATCATTTTGAGAGACAATGAATGCTACCAAAGTGACTACAAAATTATAGGGCCATTTCTGACTCTGTCTCATTGCAGTTAACGTAGTGAAATTGTATAGTTAATGTTCCTAAAGAGTGATGGAGATGAAAAGCAATATCTGAGCGCTAAGTGTTATTACTAAGAGAAGAAGAAGGAGAATAACTCTTTTTATATGTGTCCTTAGCCACCCCATCCTAAACCTAATATGAGCATAGAATTTCATAACTTTAACAGTTCTTTTAATAATGTTCAATCAAATATGAAATTAGGAAAACGAGACTCACTGACTGCTCCCACTCTGCCCGAGCTGACGTTTTAGGCAGAGTGTGGATAATATTCTCTTATTTTCATGAAGCTGACTGAGCTAACAGTACGAGAATTTCTTCAGTTCCTTCTGAGCTGTAGGGATGAGTGGGGCACCACTAAGGAAAATTAATAGGCAGTAAATAAAATAGGTGTGAATGAGATAAAGCTTGGGTGAGAATCCATTGTTTACTGCAGGCATCTTTTAAATTGCAAGCATTGGGAATTTCCCAGAGGAAAAGCAAGATCTTTTTGAGCCCCCCTTTGGTTTTTAAGAAAGTCTGACAATGTGAGTTCTGAGCAGACCATAATCTTTGACTCTTTGAGTGGTTTATGACCATAGTAATTCTAACACCTTGAACTTGTCAAGGCTAAAGGCAACAGGTAGGCAGATACAGTCTTCACTAGGAGGGTATGGTAGTGGTAAAGTTATTTCAAGGTCAAGTTTTCACCTAGGTACAATAGGCTGCTCATGTCTCATTTTTTTTGCCCAGATAGAAAGAGATGTTTTTCTAGCTGATACATACAGAACAGTTCTATAGTCATTTAAATTATGCACAACACTGAGGTCTGCTTTGCTGATCATAATTGCAACTCCCACCTGATTCTTTCATGATTTAAATGCATCCTTTTGAGTCCCTTCTGAAGACTGATATACTGTGTTGGGTCCTGCCAGTGCTGTGTAGCTTGAGGGAATGTGGCTGGGGTCATTGGAAACATGGCATGAGGAGCTTGAAGATTTGCAGTGGGAAAGAGAGAGTAAATTGAGAAGAGATATTCAAGTTTAGATATCAAATTTAGATATGGATACTTATGGCCCAGGACTTACGATTCTCTTTTTTGGTAGCCATCAGAAAATAGGAGCCATATAGTGGTGACACTGGAGATGCCATGCATTTGTTGGTCAACTATTCTTGAGCGCCTGCTATGTGCAAGGATCCATTTTATGGTACTGCAACTCTGGTGACTAGAGTAGATTTTGGAAACCCAAATATATAAAGTGGACTATTATCCAGGTGCTCTTGAGAAGGAAAGTGTCACTGTTTACACTGTCATAGGATTCTTATTTTTTTACATAAGAATCTCCATCCTGTGATTTCCTTTCTATGGCTTGCACAACACCCTGGCAGTGAGTTATTGCAAGAAGTCCACAAATCCACATGTTCATCAAGGATAAATAATAAACATAAATGTATTTACATGTATGTGTCTACACATAATTAGAGGGCTGTTATTAAACATATGTGCATAATATTAAGATAAAATTAAAAAACATCCATTGAAAACTGTTACCGAATTCAATTACTTTTTAGCAATTGAAAGTCTTTTCAATTAATCAGCCATTAAAGTATTTATATATTGCCATCACATATTTGTATAATACTTTTATAGTGAAATACATCCTCATACTTTTTTATTTAAATATTTTAAAGTAATTTGTAAATAAGAACATATTATATACTTACCTACTTATTTACTATTTCCAATGCTTTTCATTCCTTTGTGTGGTTGGTTATATCCGTTTGGTACTATTTTCCTTCTGCCTGATGACTTCATTTTATATTCTTTCTTTTTTTTTTTCTTTTAAAACAATGTCTGTTTTTGAGAGAGAGAGTGAGAGAGACAGAGCACGAATGGGGGAGGAGCAGAGAGGGAGACACAATATCAGAAGCAGGCTCCAGTCTCTATGCTGACAGCTTGAACCCACGAACTGAGAGATCATGACCTGAACCAAAGTTAGACCCTTAACTGACTGAGCCACACAGGCGCCCCTGTCTGTCTTTCTTTTTCTTTTTTTCTTTTTTTTTTTTCTGAGAGAGAGAGAAAAAGAGAGGTGAGGACGAGCTTAGGGAGAGGGAGAAAGAAAACCTTAAGGAGACTCCATACCCAGCACGGAGCCCTACATGGGGCTTGATTTCATACTGTGAAATACTGACCTGAGCCAAAATCAAGAGTTAGGGGCTTAACCAACTGAGCTACCTAGGCACCCTCATTTTACATTTCTTATAGCATGTGACTCCTGGTAATGAATTCTTTCAGCTTTAAAAAAAATATCCAATAAGTTTTGATTTTGCCTCTCTTTTCAAAAGGTATCTTCACTGGGTATACAAATCAAGATTGATTTTCCTTTTTGAGTGCTTGAAAGATGTTCTACCTTTGTTCTGGTTTTCTGTTGTTGGTTCACAACCCTTTCAGGAGCTTCCCAGCTATAATCTGAAACTGGCCTCTGTACATGGAAGCCTAGAGATGAAAGAAAGAGGCAGGCCACTCAGGTTGGTAGGTGTAAGTTTTAATATACAAGGGAACTTATATATAAGGCTTGTCTTGGGCAGCAGCAAGTCAAGTAGATCCCCATGCCCACCCGCTAATCTTAAATGTTTATGTAGAGGCCTTAACTGGGTTCAATCACATACACCATCTAGATGGTCTCAGTACCACATCACTATCTCAAGGCTATATCCTTGGGACAAATTCTGGGATCAGGGAAGGCAAGTGAAACCCACATTCCAAGGATAGGGGAGGAGGTGTGGAGCCTCCATTTGCCAGGATCCAGCTCGAGGGTCAACCAGTGATGACTTCCCCCTTTTGATGACTTCCCCCAAATCTGTCGACCGTCATTTTTATTTTTCTTCCTTTGTACTTCATGCACTTTTTGTTCTCTGGGTTTTTTTTAAGTGTTTTCTCCTTATCATTGCCTTTAGGCAGTTTGATTATGATGTGCCTCAGTGTTCTTGTTTGGGGTTCATTGAACTTGTTGGATCTGAGGGTTTATTGTTTTCATCAAATTTGGGGAATTTTTGTTTTTTTATTTAAGTACTTTTTTCTTTTCTCCTTCCTTCTAGAACTCCAATTACACATAGATTAGGCTGCGTAAAGTTATCTCAGGGTTACTGATGCTCTGTTCATTTGTTGCTCCCAGTATGATGTCTGTGCTTCATTTGGAATAATTTATATTGCTGTATTTAAGTTCATGAATATTTTCTTCTGCAGTGTCTCATTTACTTGCAAAATGGTATATAGTAATTCCTCTTCTAACTCACCACACCTGTCTTCTGGTTCCCCTTTGCTAATGCAACTACTGTTACCTGTTTATTGGGTACTTTTTCAGTGATAATGTATACATTTAAAAAGATGGAGATAAATATTCCTCTACTTCCTCCCATAGTAGTATACTATACTACTGTGCACTGTGCTTTCATCTTTACAGGGTATTTAAAGATGTTTCCATAGAGAGATGTTGCATTCTTTTAAAATGACTGTATTAGATTTCTTTTGTAGATACATCGTAATTTACCTAAATTCCAGGTTTTAGGTTTTTTGTTTGTTTTGTTTTTGTTTGTTTTGAAGAGAGATGACTCTTTTAAAGTCCATATGTGAGGTGAGTTTTTAGGCTCATTAACAGCAGAAACCTCAGTTCTAGTAGTTTTTAGCTCCTTTTCACTGATGAGTTTCGGGGAGGCTACCATATGTCTGCTCTCATCAGATTATATCATGGTTCATTTTTCTCTTGGTATCATAAAGTGGAGTGTGTCTTAGGCTGGAACAAAAGGTGGGCAGGCATATGGTAGACAGTTCTAGAAGCTGGGGAGCATGGATTACTCCTTTCATGTAGCACTGAGAGCTTACTGCTCTCCCTAAGCAGGTGTGTGGACCTCGGCCAGTTTTCTAGCTTCATTCCCCTCAACATTCTCATAATTCACTGAGAGACTGATGTATTTCAGTGTGAGAGAGGTAAGGTAATGCTCAGCGTGGTAGCTCTGGAGAGAATGAATGCAAACCCCAGAGAGAATCAGCGGTGTGAAAGAAACAAGTGATGTGTGTTTGGGTGTCATTGAACCCCAGTTCTAGTCACTGACATTCCCTAAGTTGGTTTGCCATGTTGCTCTTTCTTTAATTCTTGAGCTATTCATCATTTGCTTAAGTAGGTTTAATTTATTTTTATCTCATTTTATTTCTAAGGATGATTTCAGCAGCAAGAGGCCCATCTATTGTGGTCTGAATTGTGTTCCCATTACCTCCAAATATGTGTGTTGAAAGTCTAACCCTCAGTACCTTGGAATGTGACTGTATTTGGAGATGGAGTCTGAAGAGCTAAGTTAAATTGAGGTCATTATGTTGCACCCTAATTCAATCTAATTGGTATTCTTATAAGAAGAGAAAATTGGACACACAGAAAGACACCAAGGATGCATGTGCATAGAGGAAAGGCCATGTGAGGACATAGAAAGAAGGTGGCCATTTGTGAGCAGATGAGAGGGGTGTCATTAGTTAACCCTGCCAACATCTTGATCTTTGACTTGTAGCCTTCAGAACTTTGGGAAAATAAATTTCTGTTGTTTAAGACACCCAATCTGTGGTATTTTGTTATGGCAGCCCTAGCAAGTTAATACACCATTTCAAAAGGACTTAAGCTCTAGAGATATTAATTAGCTTACATAACCAGCAGCCCAGAGATGAGGCAGGTACAGGGTTGGTTAATTTAGCCACTTGATGGTGTTGCCATCAAGGAGACAGGTTTTTCCATCTTTTTACTTTGCCATTTGTCCCAGTTACTTTTGCTACCTAAACAACCTACTTCAAAGTGTAGTGGTATATAAATCCATTTTATTATGCTCATGGATTCTGCAGACTGGGACTTTTAACAAGGCATAGCAGGGATGGTTTGGGCTTTCAGCTGGGTCCCTTGAAAGGCTGGAGGTGACTTAAACAATAGAAGGTGACTCTCACAGCTTGGAGCCAAGACAGCAGGGGCTGGAAACTCCACTTCTGAGATGGCTGGAAACTTGGGATGCTGGAGGACACCTTTGGTGAGATTGTCAGTTGGAAAATGTACACTTGGCTTCTTTAGCATGATGACCTCGGAGGACTCAGACATCGTGCATGGTGGATGCCATTCCTCAGAAGGAGCATGCCAAGAGGGTGTTCCAAGAGAAATAGGCAGAAGTTGCATGGCCTTTTATGACCTGGTGTCACTTCTGTCATACTCTTTTGGCTGAAGTATCCAAAAGCCCTCCCAGATTCCAGAAAAGAGTACATAGATATCATCTCTTCTGAGAGGAATGTCAAAAAATTTTCAGCCAATTTAAAAAAATTTTCCACTTCACGCTCAGCATGTGAGCTGGTTCCCCTGATGGCTGTTAAGAGGTCAGTGGCAGTTCTATGCATCCTGATCTGATATGTCAACCTCCAGATACAGAAAAATAAAGCATTTTCCAGTGGGTCCATCAGCAGGCTTCTTCTCATGTCTCATGGCCAGAATTGTGTCAAATGCTCCCTTCCCAGGTCAGTCATTGCCAAAAAGAACATAATCAATGGTAATCAGCTCAGCGAAATCAAGATATACCCCTTCTGGGCTAAAGATAAGATGACTTTTCTTGAGCATAAGGTCTCATGGAGTTAGGCAAATATTCCTCAACCTGAGGTTCTGCCACTACAGAAGGGCCTCAACAGAGGTGGATTTGGGTGAGTGACTGGTAGTGTCCTTCCATTAAGGACAGTGTGGCCCAATTAGGAAGCCTAGAAGAAAGAACATAAAGATAGCTTTTATTATTTCCATAGTCTAAGACCCCCCAAAAAGACCACACTTTGAATTCTTTATTACTCTTGCCTGCTCTCCACTGTTCTCACTCTGGTATTTGATCCTTCTCTCCCTTTACCACGCCACAGAGATCTATTCCAATTTTTAGTACCAAGAGCAAATGACTCTGTTCTTGGGAAATCAGATGATGGCACAAATGGCCTGTTTTTAAAGCAAATGTGGTAGTTACAATAGGGATTAGGCCCCCAGATGGGGTCATGGGAACCCAATGTGATAGCTACAATGCATCCCTGATTCCCCATAATAAGCATAATAGCCTCTGAGAATATCTCAACACAGACTAGGTTATAAATGATTGATTAATAAGTGGATGAGTGCTGTACAGATCTCCACATGCCACTGCTAAGTTCTGCTAGGAGCCATAATATCCCATCTAACATGCTCTTATCACTGAGCTCACAGAGGGAGGCCTGTTCTTTATGAAACAAGGTCAGGGCTGTGATGTTCTCCATGGCTCACATTGGTAAAATCCTACAGAAAAATTGGATTTTCTATCCTGGGTCTATGAAATGAAAGTTTGTGTGTGTGTGTGTGTGACTCTGTGTCTGTGTTTGTATCTGTGTGTGGGTTGCTATGTGTGTATATGTCCCTGTGTGTGTCCTTTTGTGTGTCTGTGTGTATGCATCTATGTGTGTGCATCTCTTTGTGTCTTTCTGTGTGTCCTTCTGAGTCTGTGACTCTGTATCTCTCATTGTATGTCTTTCTCTCACTCTCTCTTAGATGTGTGTGTATGTGTGCTTATATCTCTTTATTTGTGGATATCTCTAGGTTTAGTTTTTTTTTTTAAGTTTATTTGTTTATTTATTTTGAGAGGGAGTATGAATGGGGGAAAGGCAGAGAGGAGAATCCCATACAGACTTCACACTGTCTGCACAGAACCCTGTATGGGGCTTGATCCCACAATCTGCGAGATCATGATCTGAGTTGAAATCAAAGAGCCAAATGCTTAGCCAATAGAGCGACTCAGGCGCTCCTCTGTTTGTATGTTTCTGTGTGTAGTACATCCTGGTCTGCATGAGTATATGTGCACATGCACATTTGTGTATCTCTTTCTGTGTGTGTGTATGTATCCTGATCTGCACGAGTAGGTATGTATATGTATGCATGTATATGTGCAAGTGTGTGTGTGCATGCATCCACATGTGTGTGTGAGCTCCAGTGGGACTAAGGGAGGAAGCATTATATCTTGAAGCTAAGGCTCTGTCACCCTGGGAGATATAGATGAATAGGATGCAGTGTGGTGTTGGCCACAGAAGGGTGTGGAGTGGCAGCGAGGCAACCTGGATATTCAACCCAGTTTTTCCTCTCACCCACTGGGTGATTTTCTGTAATTCATTTCAACTCTCTGGGCCTTAGTTCTCTTGGTGATAATACTACTTGCTTAACCTAACTCACAGGGATTTTCCGAAAATGAAATAGTAATGTAATTTAGAATGCTTTCAAAAAAGTTAAAAGCACAATAAAAAGAAAGGCATTAAATGGATTAACATTTGACTTGATTCAGAGAAGGCCTCTATGTTCAAGATATGCATAGAAAGGGTACTTTGATTCCAATCTAAATCTTTGGTTGATAGATCACAGAACTTGAGCCAAATGTGCAGCTACATGTGAAGAAGGGAGAAAATCTGCTTAATTTAAGAAGAGCATTGTGTTTTAAATGAGTATAGGCAAAGAAGGCTCATTTTGGATGCTGGTCCTGACCTGGTGAAGGTGACTGCATAGAACGTGATGTGGACAAACTTTCAGAAGTCACATCCTGGTAAGAGTGACGAGAGCACTAGCGGTACCTCAGGAAGAGGGACAGACAGCGTGCTGGCCATGGGCTTATAACCCCTCCCAGCACTGGGAGGAGTCCATATCAGACTTGGAGCCTGACACAGGCTAGTATCTTGCATTTGCTGGAAGTTTTGTAAGTTTTGAAGTCAATAAGTTTCCCTTCTCTCACACCACCTTGGTGTCCCTTCCTATCTGTATTTGATGAAAATTTAATTTATTTCTGTTATATGAAAACATCAGTAGCTTTATGTTAATTCATGGATAGATTTATGCAAAATGGTATAAATTTGGAACCTTACTGGGATTGGGGGAAAAGCAATGATTTAGGCTGTCACTATGAGTGCGAGGTATCTTCCATACTCTGCCACTTTAATGCCACCTCTCTCTGGCTGGGTTTTGTCACAAGTGGAAAAAAAATTCTCTGATTTTTCACTTGTTTGCCAGAGTCCAACTGAGCTCTTAAGAAAGTTAGAGACAAATGGCACTAGAGAAACCCCTAACACTTCTGTATTTGTTCCCTGTGTGTTAAATATTTCCTTACCTTCCCATTTCTTACTTTTTGAACTCCATAGGTCTTCCCACGATACCTTCATGACTCAGCACATGCTGCAGGGACTTAATTTTATTTTCTAACGCTCCTTCACCTAGCCCTGTTGACTTGAGTGTATAAATTCCTTTCCCCTTCTTCTGAATGAATAATTGCTGTTATTTTGTGGAGGTGAGCAAGTGTGAGTGTGTGTGTTGGCCTCAGCTATCAGTCACATCTACTATTGATTCCTCATAAAAGTCAATAAGGAGAGAAATGCTGTTTAAATAGGCTTCATGCATCTTTCTTTCTTTCTTTCTTTCTTTCTTTCTTTCTTTCTTTCTTTCTTTCTTTCTTCCTTTCTTTCTTTCTTTCTTTCTTTCTTTCTTTCTTTCTTTCTTTCTTTCTCTTTTTCTTCGGGGGAACTAGAGGCAGAAATGTGGACAGTATAATTAGGAAATTGAACATTGTTTAGATTAATAGAGTGATTGATTTCATCCAGTACTTTATACTGGGCACTTCTCTAGGCACTAGGGATATGATGAGAACAAAGACAAACCTGATCCCTTGCCTTGTTTTATTGGAGAACAATACAGTTTAACACACAACTGCAAATGAACATGGCACTGGGCTATAGGCATGCACAGCAGGGACATGTAAAATAGCTAAGGCTGGGGGCCTGGGTGATGGGTAAGGATGGCTTGTAGAGAAGAGTACTGTTTAAGCCAAGGCTGAAGGAATGAGGAAGACGTTGCTAATACAAAAGGAATGTAGGACAGAAGAGCAGAGACAGCACGTGGGAAGCACTGGAGCATGGAAAGAATTGGCACATGCAAGAATCGGGGACATGTTCAGAGAGGCTTGAGTGTGAGGTGTGATAGATTGGAAATGTGGCTATAGAGGTTTCCAGGTCATATGACCTTGAAAGATTCCTTAAAAACTTGAGACCATGCTTTTCAAACTTTAATGTGCTCATGAACCACCTCAAGATCTTATTAAAATGCAGATTTGGATTCAGAAGGTCTGGAGTGAAACCTGAGATTCTGCATTTCTTTCTTTCTTTCTTTCTTTCTTTCTTTCTTTCTTTCTTTCTTTCTTTCTTTCTTTCTTCCTTCCTTCCTTCCTTCCTTCCTTCCTTCCTTCCTTCCTTCCTTCCTTCCTTCCTTCCTTCCTTTCGAGTGAGAGAGAGAGAGAGCATGCATGCCTGCATGCGAACTGGGGGAGGAGAGGAGAGAGAGAATCCTAAGCAGGCTCTGACTGTGCAAAGCCCAATGCAGGGCTCAATCCCATGAACTGTCAGACCATGACCTGAGTAGAAACCAAGAGTCAGCCCCATCCAGGGGCCCTAGATTCTGCATTTCTAACAAGCTTCTAAGTGATACTGGTACTGCTGGTCCACAGATCACACTTTGAGTAGCCAGGCTACTGACTCTATCCTAAGGCCAGTGGCAAGATCATGGAAAAGTTTTAGGTAGGAGAATGAAATGGTCTAATTGTGTGGTAGGAACATCCCATTTGCAGCAGTGTGCTGAGTGGATATCAAGTGAACAAAGTTAGAAAATGGAAATCAGTGAAGTAGTGGTGATGGTAGGAAGTCATGTGAGCAGTCGTGTGAGACTTGTCAAGTAACGTAGTGGTAGTGGGCATGTGGGTGTTGCCTATGACTCATTCCTTAACTCTGTCCTTCTCAAGTACCTGCAGTAGTAGTGCTGTACATATCTGCCTTTTCCATTGAGCAGTAACTCCATTCTGGTGGGGTTTGGGCAGCTTAGGACCTGACAGCACAGCATAGTGCTTAACAACACAATCCTTGGGGTGACCTAAATCTGGATTCAAATCCCAACTCCATTACTTCCTAGTTGCTTAACCTCTCAGAGACTCCAATGTCACATTGGCTGCAGATGGAGAATAATATCTGCCACATTGTTGGGAGGATAAAAAGAGATAATGTAGATAAAGTGCTTAGCTGTATGCCCGACATTCACTGATTATCAAAAAATACACAGTGAGAGCTTGCTCCAGTGTGTTAGGCTTTGAGGATTCAGCAATGAACAAAGTAGATTCGGTCTCTGCCCTCTTGGAACACTTGATAGATAGTAGTAGTAACTGCTTATTGTTCTCAGCAATAATTCTCTGCTGTTGGTACATTCGTTTTGTACATGGATACTGAGCATGAAGCTCCAGTGGCAACTCATCTGGACAGTAAGCCCTCAACACCTTCTAGAACAAGTTGTGGAGACAAACACTCTATTCCATACCTTCAGTTTAATTGACCCTTCAAGCCCTGATCCTTCAGCTTAATCACCCGCAACACTGGAACAAGGATGCTTGAGGTCTAACATCATTTTCCAGCTCAGTAATCTATATGTGGCTGACCCTGCAACATTACATTTAACTGTTTTCAAAGGATTGGGAGGGTGTATGCATGGCTCATCCTTGACAGGTGGCTCAATATGGCCCAAGATACCCATGTGAAAGAACTTCTTGGGTTTTGAACTGTAGATTTTCAAGTGAGGAATTAAACTGCTGAACCCTTGAGCGGGAGCACAACAGATAAGAGGAGTGTAAAGGTGATGGTGGAAGGAAGAATGGCTGGTAGTCTTTGGCATGGAGGATGTGACCTGAACCAAGGAAAGATTTGGTGAGCTCTCTAGCCTTCCACGACAGGTCCAGCTGCAAAAGATCCTTAGTTACAGATTCCAACTACTTAAGGAAATGGGAATTTACTGAAAGGTTATGGGAACTGGATCCCATATGAGAAACTATAGGAGGTTCTCAGGTTACAAGATAGGCTGTTGGAACAGCTTTGGGAAAGGGCAGAAACCAAACAGGACTCAAGAAGACTGTGCAGTAGGAACCACAGCAATGCTTTGTGGCAATAAGAAGCTGATCTACCATCAACTCTTCCTTCTCTGCAGGGAGGGAAGGACTCAAAGGTCCAGATGTTGTTCTAGACTCAGAGTCCCAGAAGAAGGTCTGGCCTGGTTGAGCACAGGCTGTAGGTCTGTTCCTTGGCTGCTTTGAGAGTTGGGGGAGAAAGGTTCTGATGACACTGGCTTTTGTATTGAGAGGCGGGCACTTGGAATTACCTTCCCTCCATTATTAACACAATGGTGTGGTGGTAGATCTCCAAAAGGAAATTTCAGGGTTATTAAAATGAAGGAAATGGATGTAGGCACCTGTAGCATGTAAAATGACAAGGTTGAACACTTATTAGTAAAGAGTCAGCTTTACGCTATTTTCTCCTTTGTGGTTTGTTTAAATATACCTTGCCTTTCTAGGATCTCCCAGGCAGCTCCTCCATTAACCGTATTCCTGTCATGCTTTATTTCCCTTTGTTAGCTCTTTCACACTATATTGTATCTGTTCATGAACCCATTTCCAAAATAGCATGAGAGTTCTCAGGGACAAGGACTGGCCTGATGCATGTCTGCATTCTTAGGTCTGGCAAAGAGCTTAACATATAGAAAATATTTGATGAATTATTGCTTGTTGAAACAGGTACCTGTGGGTATCTTACTGGGAATAAAATCATAAGCAGCTAGGAGTTTTAAGGGATACATTTTTTGTGTGGAAAACTTTTAAACATCATTTTGTAGTGTGTGTGTGTTTAAAACTCACTCCACTTGGAGCGCCTGGGTGGCTTAGCTGGTTAAGTGTCTGACTTTGTCAAGTCATGGTCTTATGGCTCATGAATTTGAGCCCTCGCATCAGGTTCTGTCCTGACAGCTCAGAACCTGGAGCCTGCTTTGAACTCTGTGTCTCCCTCTCTCTCTTTGCCCTTCCCCTGCTCACACAGTCTCTGTCTCTCTTACTCTCTCTCAAAACAAAAAATAAATAAATAAATGTTAGAAAAAAAAATTAAAACTCCACAAAAGTATGCTGCTCTGAAAGTGCAGAGTCATAGAGAGTAAAGCACTGGGACTTATACATCCTGTGTATTTCAGCTTTTATTCACTTGATGATTGAAGAATGTTCCCTTTCACAAAAACCTTCTTCACATAGGAAAGTTCTTTGCCTTGTTTAGATTACTTTCCTTGTCTTGTCTACTATCAGTTGAATACTTTCTCTTTAATCTCTTTAGTATTATCCTGCTCCCCAGGATATTTTGTATTTTTGCAAGCCCTGTAGTCTTTGGTGGGGTCCAGTTTCATACTTCTAAGAAAAAACTTGAATTGTTTGGGGACATCTGCAGACCTGGTAAATTTAGCTGCAGTGACCAAGTACAAATGAATTATTTCAGAATCAACTTTTACTTGTAGATAGATAATCTCATTTATGGTACAGGAATTTCAGATTCTGGATTTTATCATAACATTAGTTTCTTCTTTCCCCTCCCCTCTAGTGATATGATTGCCAAAGGATTGTACAGGATGGAGACATCTGTGATCCTAGACTTCTGCCTCCTTGATCTAGTCAGAGGATGCAATGAAAACTGACTGACTGTTACAAGTAGAGAAGAAATGTGTTGAAAGAGCATGGGGGAAATCCCCACAGTGGCCTGAAAGCCTTCGGAACTGTGGAGCCAGAATTAAGGTTAGAATTGCACACAGACCCCAGCTACAGAACTAACCTGGTGAGGTCCCTATGGCTACCGTCCCTGCCCCTGGACACCACAGACTATGTGGTTGTGGCTAATGCACCAATACCAGTGACCCTGCTTCTCCTGAGACCGTGGTAGTTTTTGCTACTGCTTGCCTTGAGTAGGGATTTTTCACAATCTTTGCTTTTCTGCACCTGTAGCTGCTGTTTCAAAGTCTTAGGTGGAACTGTTGGAGCTGATGGGTCTAGGCCATGTCCCATGTCCTACCTTCACAGAAGGTTGGGAAGGCTAGGTTCACATTTTCAGGCTGTGCCTCCTAACAGGATGCTTATAGTGGAGGGAATTCCCCAAACACAGGAAAGAATTTCATTGCTGGGCCACCAAAATAAAAATGCTTATGATGTTTTCATTTTAAGCCATTTTTGGTGATAATTAAAAAAATCACCTCCTTCATATTTTAGATTATGATACTAGATTCTGATATTTAGATTCTGGTAACTTTAGCTTTTGCATTGGGAGGTGGGCACCTGGAGTTACCTTCCCTCCATTATATACAATGGGTGGTTCAGTCAGTTGAGCATTCAATTCTTGATTTCGGTGCAGGTCATGATCCTAGGGTCATGGGATTGAGCCCCATGTCCAACTCTGTGCTGAGTGTGCAGCCTGTTTAAGATTCTCTCTCTCTCTCTCTGTCTCTCTTTCTCCATATGCCCTTCTCTTTCACCCTCTCTCTAAAATAAAGTAAAATAAAAAAAATGTTTTTGTGGGTTCAGCACAACAACATGGACGGATGGAACACCATGATGGAATTCACTATCTCTGTCATTTCCTTGAGTATGTAAATTAAATATCAATGGATATGAGGCAAGGTTATGTAGAATTTAGGACAAAAGGTTTTAAACCAGGCTTTGCCACTTACTAGACTTTAGAGACATTATTTAATCTCTCTCAAGCCTCAGTTTCCTCTTTTGTAAAATGGGGATTATGTTATCATATACTTCATACTTCAGGTTCTTATGAGATATCATCCGTATCTCTCTTGGGACTGTGCTAAGCGTATTATAGTCTTTATGACCAACTTAGGGAAGTTGAGTTTCAAGACTGGCCAGAAGAGTCAAAATGCAAGGCCTGGTGATGTCCAGAATGTGCCAGATGTATACCTTCAAGGCTAATCTGGGGAAAGGAGGTCATAATGAAAGCTGTGACCTTCATCAAACAAGATGGGCAAATTCCCAGATTCACTTGGCCACAGGTGCCTGAGAATAGAGTCTACTTTCAGAGTACAATTAGATGGGAAAAGACCCAAGTTGTAGACCTATCTTGGGACCCCATCTGCTCAATTTAGAAACAGATTAGAGATTAGGTACTATAGAGGAATGGGTTTATTCCTAGTTTATAGACTTTGTGAGGGAAACTTCTTTGCATAATTCAAAAGGCAAATGTTCTCAAATACAGATGATCTCAACAACCTTTATTTAGGTTGGAATTCTGGGGATGTCACCAATCTTTGGATCTTTGCATATTTCTATTTTTGTTTCAGTTACCTAGCAAATAATAAAGAGTTTTATTTCTGCTAAGTGCTAATTTAAGAAGTAGCTCTTTCAAAAGCTATTTTTTGGGTGAAAATATGAAAAGAGTCAGTGCATCTAATAGGAAATAATCTCGATGTTGGATGACTCACCTCCTCAGGTATATTATCAGTTTTATTATTATTTATCTTTTTTTTTTTTTTTTTGCTAAATTAAGAATGAGACTGAATCACCCAAAAAAGTAAGATTCTAAGAGATGCACCTACATTTGTTTCTCCATAACTGAGGATCATTTGAGTTTATGTAAGATGTTATTTCAGAGTTAGCACATCACCTCTAAAGGTGCCGCACTTAAAGCTGGGTTGATTGTAAAAAGCACCATTTAGATGTTTCCATGGAGGGATTAAAGGCGGAATATGTACTTACTGGTCACCCAGGGAGAGGCTGATATAGTCATTTACCTTTTTAATGGAAACAGGGGATGTAATTAACAACCATTTGCTTGTAACAGTTGAATATTTCATGGTGGTGACAATGATTCATCCCTGCTTCCTACAGTAACTAGAGTAAAATTAAGCCCAGGTCTTATGACTCTCAGGCAACTATAGAATATGCATTTCAAAATTCATCCCGTCTACTGTCCCACTGTCTCACATTCCTGTGTTCCTCTAAGGCTCATCCTCCTGTCTTAAGCAGCAGTTTTCACTATGCATTGCTTTTCAGCAGAGGCTCCCTAATTTACAGAGTGAGCTTGGTTAGTGCACTGAAGGCAAATAGGTTTCAACTGTCAGTTTCAACGTGACATCCCTTGATAGTGGCTTCTAAATAAGGTGGGATGGAAGGCAGTGGTTGATTAGTAATGTCTACCGTGGGTTAGAGAGGGCAGAGTGTCATCACTCTGCCAACCTCAACCAAGGCGAAGACTGCAAGATGAGGAATTGGGTCTGGCCTTGCCTTAGCCATAATGCACTATAAGACTTTGGACAAATCTCAGCATTATGGTTTTCTTAAATGCCACTTTGGGGGAAGGGAGATGGTCTATTGTACACAATTCACAAGTCTGTCATAAAGATCAAAAAATATATAAAAGTAAAAAAATATATTTATATAAAAGTATAGAAATCTCTATAACACACTGTTATATTTCCATTTGAAGGATATGTAGATTTATGCAAATAAGATTTGGACCTCTACTGTAAATATACTTCTCTATTTCTCTTACTAGTATGGAAGGAATAAGGAGAGTTTGGAATCCTTGAGAGGCAATGGAAGAGCTATAGAAGGCTAGAAATGGAAGGGCCTTAGATATTGTCTAGAAAGGCAATTACACATTTTTGAAAAATATGTGTAACTCCCATTACTACAAACCCCTATGGCACCTGATACAATAAACCAATAAGTGGTACTATTCTGTCTGAAGCTCCTTTTTTCTCACTAGGCTTCCCAGATTCTTTTTTTTAAATTTTTTTAATGTATTTTTTATTTCTGAGAGAGAGAGACAGCGTGAGCAGGGGAGGGTCAGAGAGAGAGGGAGATACAGAATCTGAAACAGACTCCATCCAGGCTCTTAGCTAGTTGTCAGCTCAGGGCCCGACACTGTGAGATCATGACCTAAGCCAAGGTTGGATGCTTAACCCAACTGAGCCACCCAGGTGCCCCTAGGCTTCCCAGATTCTTGGTGTAGAGTAAGCACTATTGAATATGTTTGAATTCAATTAGGTGCCCCACATATCTTTAGAAAGTGGTAATTAAAATGTTCTAGCCTTACCAATGGTGTCTTGGACCTTGACCTCCGATGTATGTGTGACCAAATCCCCTCCTTGAAGCAAGAAATAGACATACCTGTGTGAGATCTGAATGACAGAATGCCTGGAATGGAGAGGAAAAAAATATTTATGTTTGAGAGGAAACCCACTCATAATTGTATGATAAGCATGAAGGCATAAAAATCAGCTGTTCCATTTGTAAATGCCTTGAGTGGATTGAAGTGCACCTTTGCCCTTTTCCCTTCATCCATCCAACAATATTTACTGGGCATCTACTGTGTATCAGGCATTCTTCACTGAGGATATAACTCTGGGCAAAACCAATGAGGTCCTTGTTTTCATGGAACGTGTATTTTGTTGGGAGAGACTGAATAAACACAGATTGAAACAATTTCAGACGGTGATATGAATAGTGTTTTCATACAAAGAAACTGAGCATACAGCTGATAGATAGCAAGTGCTCCATAGTTGTTAAATGGATCAATAAACGCTTTTTATTGGTCACTAGTGGTCCCAGACCACACTTTGACAGTAGATACTCTTAAGAATATAAAGAGTAGAACCATATCAATTGTAATCTTAGAGTTCCCATGGGGCACAAGAGAAACTTCATTTGCCTGATTGAATGGGAGTTTGGCTCAGAGGATTGTGGCTAGAGCTTTTTATTTTCTTATGTTTTTGATCTCTTTGGCAATGTTTCCACACCTATAGCAATGTCGTAAAAGCTACTCTGTCTTCACGATAACGGAGCACAGAGGAGTTGCCTCAGGAATTTATAGCCACTAGAGAAGGGGCTCTGGTATAGCTGACTTATAAACAAAATAAGTTTAATAAATTTTGTTGACTGAGGAAAGGCAGAGCATTTTCCGGATCTAGAAAACAAATCAAAATGGGTAGGACTCAGAGTTGGGAGAAGGTGGTTACAGGAGAGAACTCGAATTTGAGAAGCGAAGGGCGAGAAGCAGTCAAACAAACAAGGAAGCCCGAGGGTCCAAACCAGATGCAAAGCTGGTTTCATTTGGACTGCGATTACCCACCTCCACATGAGAATGAAAATGGGAATAAAATACCCCATGTGAAATGGGCAAAAATGCAAAGTTCACCAAAAGAACCATCAATCTGATACAAAAAAAGAGACGTCTTAGGATCGAGGCATTTCTCATCTGTGCTCTTTGAAAAATGAACTCGTCATGTCCACAGAAACAGTGATACAGAGTTTGAAGCATCTGCCCTGTGCCCAGTGCCCTGTGCCCACTGCCCTTTTCTTCCTGGCCTGGTCATACCTCTGTAGGTCCAGGCCTTTGGTTGAGAGGGAAGACAAGAGATAAACACCTTTTTCCTCTTCATGTCAGCTAGGCGAACTGATGGCCGACTCCACTGTGGCCTGTCCTGGCTGTCGTACGGGCAGGGAGGCTGGCGGGGAGGTCTTGGGACTTGTGTGTTCAGCCTTGTCTGGGCTGCCAGTTGAGGCAAACCAGAAGGTCAGGGGGAGGCGCATGACAGGAAGAAAAAGGCACAGCTGTTCTGGCTTCTTATGATTCAAATGTCGTCAAATCTCATCATATCTCACCCTAACAGTGTGAAACTTCAGAACATTCTGAAACCCCAGGAGCCTGTGGAATACGAGTGTTTGGATTTGCCAAACGATTTCCCATCTTGTTTAGAGGTCTCCTGTATCCTGCTGTGCTTGCTTGCATGCCCTTTGCTCATAGTTCTCTTCACATCGCCTCCCTTACATCCTTGATCTTCCTATGCAGCATACCCTCTTAGGGTCAAAATCTTTGCTTGGCTGCCTCCTATTCACCCCCTGGGACCCTCAACCAGGTTTGATGCTTCTCCCACTATTTCCCCATTCCTAGCACTTACCCCACTTACCCCACATATCTGTTTAATTTCTATTTCCTCCTCTCTAAGGGCTGTGGGAGCAGAGAAGTATCGGTCTTGCTCACCATCACCTTTGCAGGACTTGCCACTGTGCTTGTCAGTCATTCGTTGGCCCAATGGATGAATCAGTGGCCAGCCTGTTCCATGACTAGCCACTTTCTGTTTCATTTCCTCATCTGTAAAATCAAGCACCTTCTTTACTTATGTCACAGAATTTCCTTGAGAGCCAAATGAAGTGAGAAACATTTTTTAAGAGTATAAAAGGCTATGTAAAGCTGTAAGGTTGTGTTAAATGTTATGTGTGACGCTGAGTGGAAAGATGACGTGTGAGGACCCCTTTTGTTTCTGTTCACTCCTGCTTTTCAGACACAAATACCTGTCAGTGTCTAAATGCTGTCTTTTCAGAGGGAAGATTGGTGGAGACAAGCTCCTCTCTCTGCTCCTGTCAGGGTAATGGGCACCTACTGAGGTGCTCATCTTAATGTATCTAATAGAGGGCATTTGCCTCCTGCACACTTATTGTTTTGATTTATTCAGCAGGCTTGCCATGACTAAGGTGTCCTCTTTGTTATTAAGATAAGGACCGACCTTTTCTTTCTTGAGGTGAATGACTGATGAAGAGATATATATATTTATTTATTTATTTATTTTTTGCCACCCAGTCAGGTTAACTGGATGGTTTCTATCCAGAAACCAACATGTTGACTTAATATCAAAATCTCTTTGTAAAAGGCTCAATGCTGAGATTAAATCTGGAACTAACCAATAGGCACAAGGGATGAGGAGATAGATGATTTAAACAGATTCATTATAAAGTAGAGCTGTTTCATGGAGGGGTTTGGAGGCAGGAAGGGGTGTCTCTGGAGACATGGGGATGTGTTTTACACTAGGAATGTTCACACAGAGGTTGGATGGTAACCGGGCTAGGTGCTGGGAAGAGCAGATGTGGGTTCTAGTCTTGTTTCCATGAAAGCAACAACAACACAAGAATAGTAGTTAATTCTTACCAGTTGCTTACTTTGTGCCAACAGAGAGCATGCCATTTTATGTGTGCTTTCTTACTCTCCACAGAGGCACAGCTAGGTGCTTTTTCCTCCTTTTGCCACTTTCTTGCTATGTGACTTGGACTAGTCCCTTCTTTACTTCTTTGAGCATCCGTTTCTTCATTTAAGAGAGTTGAACTAGAGAGCTCCTCCAGCTTGGTCATGTGATTTTCCCCACCCATCCTCCCTTTTTTAAACTACATATAAAAACCAAATAGAAGCCTTAGAGGTCAAGCTTTAAGTTTCAAGGAAATTGGCCCATTGAGTAACATTAAACAAGAGGCAATGAAAGAGGAGAACAGAGTTCTGTCTGATAATTGAGCCCATTATTCTGGACTGGGCCTGTTTACACCACTTACTGGCCCAGAATAACTTTATCTCTGATTCTCACACTGTGTTTTTCTCAAGATAGTTTGAAACAAAAAGACTTAAGGACAGATACATTCAGACAAAGATCTAGAAGTACCTCTGGTCCCTGGATGAGTCCATGAATTTGGCTTCTGGCCCATCCAGTTGGAGTGTGAGGCCAAGCAAGGACTCAGCCAAGACTGATGCATAATCCTTTAGTGACACAGGTGGGTGACAGGGGTGGGGAGTATTTTATCACTGACACTGTTTAGGAGCACTGGTGCATGATGATAATAAAATCAGACTGACTTTTATTGGTTTTAAATTCTCTAAATATAAAGCTCCCCTTTAATTCCTCCACAGGGCTGATGGCTCCTATTGCCTACCCTATGCCTCTAAACACAGGTCTGGGATCTGGAGCCTCGGGCCTGGGGAGTGGGGGCAAGGAGGAGTTGGTTATGGGATCCAGAGACTGAGCACCGTGCCCTTGGAGAATCCAAGATCTGGATTGATTTCTTTAACTAGGAGTCTGAATGAGGTAATTCATCATTCTTTCAACATTCCACAATATTTGTTGAATACCTACCTGATAATGGCCCTGTATGTGATATATGTAGTATCATTTAATTTAACCACTTTATTTAATCCTTAAAGATGGGTGACATCCTTACAGGTGAGGAATTCAAGCTCAGAGATGTGGAGTCCTTTGCACAGTTGAGCTTGGATCTATATTGCTCCCTAATCTGTATACCTGGTCAGGGATGCTGGCCCCCATCTAGGCTCTGTGACACTCTAGGTTTGCACTGACCTAGTTGTGCATAGTGAGAGTTCAGTGCATCTCTCAGACTGAGGTAAGACTGAAACATGGTAGTCGGGAAAGTGGGCCTGCCTGCGTTGTCATGGATACCTTGCCACTGGGGACATCAGTGAAAAGAAAAGAGCTAAGGCCAAACGTAGTAGCTTTGGAAATGGGAACTAAGGCTTTGAATTTGGCTGTTCAATGTGTGGGTCTTAGGGGAAGTTGTTAAAATAAGATGGGAGCAGATAAATTACGATGTTGTTCAGGAATACCATCATTAACATTTGTCCAGTGGTTTAGGCTAGCTGAGTCATGTGCATGGGAAATGTTTTCTTTTACTGTTTATGTTTTTTCCTATGCCCCCTCCTGGCATACCTCAGAGCCTCCTCAGTTTCTTTTCTCAATTTCATTCACTCTCTGGAAGCTCATCTTGTCCCCAAACTCAGGGTATGTAAGTAGCTACATGCTGTCAGACATAAATTCCTGGGCAATCTGAATGGTAAGGAGGCACCAGGTTAACAGTCCGCTATTTCATGTGTATCTTGTGTGTGTGTGTGCACGTGCAAATAAGAGAGAGAGAGAGAGAGGTGTTAATCTGCTGTTTCAGTAAACTTTTTCCAAACACAGTCTAATTGCTAAGGAACTGTTTGGAAAGTTCCCAGGGTAGAACAAGATCAACCACAAACCATAGCCTTGAGCAAGTTGGTAGAAAAGTTTGATTGTTTTCTCTTGGCAGTAATTTCTTCCTTACCTAAGAAAGGTGTAGGGGAGACAGAAGTTCTCAGGAAGAGCTCTGAGCCAACGTATTCTAAGTGGTCTCAGGAGGGGGCTGAGGCTTTCGGCCAAGAAGCTGGTTGTCACTGAAAGCCAAACATTTGGTTTTGAGTTCAGCTCCCATTTGGAATTCATTTCCCAGACCTCAAAGTACGAAATGTCACTGTTGTTATTTATTTATTTTTCTTTATTCTTAAGCTTGTGTGTTTTCTGGCAGGGAGCCAAGGTAGTTTCTGTGAAGGCTATAGTCCTTAGGTATTTGTAAGATGAGGAAAATGCCACGGATGGTGTGTGAAGAGGATGTACCGAAATTGGACAAGAGGGAATTAAGCCAACTCTGCCTGAATTACCTTGTTTTTCTTCTGTTTCAGGAAACCAGAAAGTCAGAAGCAATGTGACCTGTCATTGTCAGACTTACTATTCCCCCTTCCCTCCCTCCTTACCCCCCTCCTTTTTTCTTCTCCATCTTCCTTTTTTCCTTCCATCCATCCATCCATTCTTTCTATCCATGTATGAAAACGAAATTCAGCATCTATTATAAGCTAAGTAATATAAAGGTGAACTAAACATAGTCCCTGGCTTCTAGAAATTTACAATTGAATGGGGAAGACAGAGAAACAGGACACTGCAATATAGCAAGGTTCTTATTACAACAGAAGTTTTACACCATGGTAAAGTGGGCTTTTGTTGCCTCAGTCTGGCATGGGTTAAGGGCCAGGAAAATCTCAGAGCAGTGTTTCCAGCTGAATTTTGAAGGGCAAGGAGGAAGGGTAGCTTGATGTAATAACTGGGTTTATATGATGGGTGGTCATCATGGAAGTGGACAGAAAAGGGTAAGTTAAAGATGTACCCTGGAGGAGAAACGGACAAAGTGATTTTGAAAGACAAGAGGAATGAATGACAGTGCCCTTTCTGGAAGCTTCTGCAGTGATATAGCCGAGCTGTCTGTGTCCAGGGTGGGATGGGCAGGGTCCTGTGTCAGAGCCAAAGTGGCTTGATCCTGTTAATAAGAGCAATAAAATGAACACTTATCCAGTTACTTCACGACAGACCTAGTGACAAGTGCTTTGAATTCATTATCTCAGTGTACCCTGAATGTGGCATATGTGTTATAAGAGATTATTTTAGGTGATACCCAGTCGAAGTGCTGAATAACACTGAATCCTGTACAAAGTTTCCTTTTTAATTCTCTTTTGAGCTTTCTAAAGTTGCTGTGTTTTTAATTCTATTCTAATGCATAATAACCTCCATTTAGCAGAGGGACAGCCTCAGACCCAGAGCCTTCAGCAGGAGATAGTACTTAGCTTGAATTTAACAAAAATGTAATTGTTATTACTGAGGCATAATTTTCAATATGATATTTATTGGCATTATTCTTATGGTTACTATCAATTTATGGTGATAGCAATTTTCTATTTATGGTAGCAATTTAAAGTTTCCTGTTATAGTATATTAATTTAAGTAAAAACATAGACTGATTTAAAGAAAAATATTACCTAACTAACATTGCAGGTTTTATGCAGATATGGCAAAAGTCAAGAAAGAATATGCCAATGACTAACATTTGTATTATTTCACTCCTTCCAACAGTTCTGTCAGGAAAATGTTATTTTAATCTCAATTTATTGCAAAATTATGATATATAGAATTTAAGTAATTTGAACATGGGCATTCATCTGGCAAGTGCAGAGCTGGGATTTGAACCCAGGTCTGCCTGACTTTGAATCCCATGTTTTTAACCTCAAGGACATTGCCCTTTTTAGGTGAAAATAGGATTCTGGAATGTTAGCTGGCATGGTCTTTGAAACCAGTTCATCTAGTGTTGTCAAACTTCCTCACTACCAGTCCCCCTTTTAGTATATATTCTTTGATTTCTTGGAAGAACAAACAAATTAATTTAATCTCCCAGTGATTATGAATCAGTTAAAGATGTATGATGCCAACTGGAGCTTTGGATCAGCTTAAAGAATTAGCATTGCCTTGAGTCTTAAAAATAGAATGTTGACAGTCAAGTATGAACCTCTCTTAGCATCTTCAAGAATGCTTAGATATCTGTGGTTCCTAGGTTGAAAATAATGCAGGCAAGGCCCCTCCCCTATTTACCAAGACGTGGGAGAAAGGGAGTGGTCTGTTACATGTGAGTAAGTGGTAGGATCAGAAACAGAGTCTTGATGAGATACTTTTCCCTTCTGCCACGTTATTCAAATGGATCCAATTACTCCTCTAAGAGCTTTGGTCCAGGGCTTGGCTACCTGCTTGTTTCCCACCACTCCTGACACCCCCCTGGCTGTCTCCTTATAGCCCTAAGTTCAATCTCATCTTCATTGTTTCCCCCTATGGAAAATGCATGCTTCTAAAGGAGGTAAGTATAAGGTAGTTGTCAGGTCATCCCTGTGACCATAGTGCCCTGAGGAATGCTCTGGATTTCTCTCCAAAACTGTGTCTTGTTGAGTAACATTACTCTGCAACCTATCAGCCATCTAGGTGATATTAGAAGAGCTTCCCCAATCTTACCTTTGCTTCCCCTTCCAGGCTCAGTATTTACTATTCCTCTGACACACGTTGTTCACTTGGCAACACTGAACTACTTCCCTTGAACTTACCATGATCTTGCATACCTTGTCGCCTTTGCATATGCTGTTTCTTCTCAGAAATAAAGTGTTAACATCTACTTAGCATGTACTAGTGCCGGTCACTGTGCCAAGAGCTTTGTTAGTTTATTTAATTTGGTTCTTACCATAGCTCTCTACAAGTAAGGAATTATTATGCCTGCCTAATGTATATGGACGACGAGATACAACGTGAATTAGTAACTTGTCACACCACTGGCAAATGTCAGAGCCAGGATGTGAATCTGCAACTCAGATATCTGACTCAGGGTATATGCCTTGAATCACTTCCTGTTGTAATTTCCCATTCACATGGCTTGTTTTTATACAGTACCTCTATGATTTCAACCTTATTACTGACTCCACTTGAAAATCCTTTCTGGTACCTCTTGACTATGTTAGAATTGTTCTGTAGCTGTTTCCACAGCATCATCTTGTTTCTCCTTTTTTCTTTCCTACTTTGTTGTGATTTTCTATTTATTTGTCTGTCATGATTACCAGAGTGTGAGCAACATGAAGTCTTCCTCACAGTTGTAACCTCCATGCCTGGCACAATGTGGAATATTTAGTGGGCACATTGTGAATAATTGTTGACTGAGTAAAGGCACCATCTTCTTGTTTTCCCTCTCTTTCTTAATCTCTGTACTGAGTCATCATATATTATAATTCCTACCTCCCGAGTATCTTCTCTTCCCATCCCAAAGCACACTCCCCCATTTCCTTGCTATATCTTAGCTCTATTTGATGATCTTTTGTGTGGGTAGTAAAGTTCTCAAGTATTTGTTCCTGCAAAGAAACAGTTTATTGAGTGATGAAACAGCAAGACTGTTCTGTGAAATAAGGTTGATCACTTTCAGTGACTATGGTAAGCAATCTTTGAATCTGGAAGTAAAGACTCTCTGATAGGGTGTTACAGCCTCACTGAATGCCTCAAAGAGCCATGCAGGAAGGTGGAAAGTTGGCCATGAATTAGATAAACTGTGGTCTGTTGGTGCTAGGTCTGTGTTCTAGGCTGGATGAGGCTGAACGTTGACCCCTGTATTTTCTGTAAGTTCATGTGGGCATTGTCACTTTGGAAGAATACATTTTTCCAGTTTATCAAAGTCAAGTAGCAATACTTCAAAACTCCTGGTTTAGGGAAGAATGTAGTATTCACAATCCAACCACATGGAACAAATTTAAGTTGGAGGACCTCTTTGAAATTCCAACACATGGCCTCCATCGTCTTCTTCCTGGTAGAACTACAGATGAAGTTTTGGATACTGTCTGCATCTTGACCCTACTTCCACCATTAACTTCACAGACTTCTGGTTACTGGCTTCTCACACAAGTGTCCCTCATACCTCATACCCCGCAAGAAAAAGCATAAGTACTTGAATTCAATTTTGCCATCAAGCATTCTGGATGTCAGTTAGCTTAAAATAAATGAAATAGATAAAAAGATTTGCAGTCGCAGGTGCCTTGACACACATTTCAAGGTGATACCAAACCTGCTCATCATACAAGATAACTTTCATGTTGACAACTTAGTATGAACAAAATGGTTACTTTATGGGAAGAGACTTTTGAAATACCCTGATATTTCAATGACTTCTCAACTACTGACCCTGCCTCTAAGCTTTTTCTCTTCATTTCTACTCTCCTTCCTGCCACCTTAAGCAAAACTCTGGCTGGCTCTCCTTTGCTGGGCATCAAGACCTTCTACAAATTGGGCCAAACAACTTTTCTGGTGTTCTCTGCCCTGTAGTCATTGTTCAGCTATGTTGGATTGTTCACCCTGAAGATGCTGCCTTGTTTCATGCCTTTCTGCTTTAGTTATTTCTTTTGCATCTCCCAGGGGGATCTTCTCTTCATATAGCCTCCTATTTTATTTTTCCATCTTTCACAGCCCTATTGAAATGGCTTCATTGCCACATCTTTCTAGATCTCCCCTGTCAGGGTTTTTCTCTCCCCTGTATTTTCAGATGTGTCAATTTCTATATTTTATCTTAAATTTCTCAGCAAGCTCTTCTTTATTTATTGAAAAACTCAAAGCTTTTTTTCATATTCAAAAGTGTATGGAAGAAATTTTTTAAAGGCTCATGATTTGCTTACCCAGATAATATTTCTCTTTTTAAAAAGTTTATTTAGGGGCGCCTGGGTGGCTTAGTCGGTTAAGCGTCCGACTTTCGCTTAGGTCATGATCTCGCGGTTCGTGGGTTCGAGCCCCGCGTCGGGCTCTGTGCTGACTGCCAGCTCAGAGCCTAGAGCCTGTTTCAGTCTGTGACTCCCTCTCTCTCTGAGCCTCTCCTCTGCTCACGCTGTCTCTCTCTCTCTCTCCTAGAAATAAATAAAATCTTTAAAAAAAAATCATAAAAAAAAATAAAAAGTTTATTTATTTTGAGAGAGAGAGAGAGAGAGAATCCCAAGCAGACTCTGCATGATTAGTGCAGAGCCTGACACGGGAGTTGAACTCGCAAACTATGAGATCTTGACCTGAGCTGAAATCAAGAGTTAGGTGCTAACCAATTGAGCCCCCCAGGTGCCACCCAGATAATACTTCTTGATATCAAATATTATGCATGTATCTTGCTAGAAACATGTGAATAGTACAGAAAGGATAGAAATAAAAAATAAAAGCTTCCTCCTTACCCTGTATCTTTGACTGTAGCATATGACAGTCTGCTGTGTTTTATGTGACTGTGTTTACTTAATCTACTACTGGGCTTCCTACATTCCTTGAGTGCTGCCACTACAGCTATGTATCCAGTACTGTACATTGTACACAGTAAGCACACAATAAATGTCTGCATTGTTTTTGTCGAATGTTATCCTTTCTAAATTGTTTCATTTTGACTTTATAATGCATATGGTATCTATCGTATACATATGTGCACATACACACACACAGATATGGGTAACCTAGTTGAAAAAGTCTACGTTTAGAGTAGCATGGAAATATATGACTGTTCTCCAAGAGAAAAACCACTAGGAAAGAGCATTTCTAGCCCAATGTCTTAGGGTTAAAAGGGTTAGAGATTCTCTCAATTTTCCTCATCCTTTATTGAAAGGCTGATGATCCCTGGGATCCCAGAAAAGCTACAACTCAAGTCTTAGGATAAGAATGAATGGCCCTTCTCTTACCTCAATATTACTTTCTCATGGGGCCTCTGCTTTTCTCTCTGTATCTGTTTTAATATCCTATCTTTCCTAAAATGCTTCCTTCTTTTGCTTAGTCATTCTAATCCTGGCCTCAAATGGCCACTCCTTCCCTGACTCTTCCTAACCCTGGAGCTTGGCAGCCCACATTTGAATGACAACAATCTCTCAGCTACCAAGGTCCCAGTTTTTGCGTACTTAACCTGATTGGCCCAGCTCATCTTTTCTTGTCAGACTGATGATGCAGGATGTGGATGGATGGCTGTGCTTATGCCAGATGCCCTCCCCTGGACCAATCAAACCAAACATAACCAGTAGGTGGGGTCACATCATGTGGAACTGAACAAGCTGTCTCAGCAGGGTTCTGCGGGGGTGGGGAGTGGGGTGGAGGGGAGAACAGATTCCCAGAGTAAAAAATGTTCATGGGGTAAGGACAAAAAAATTGAGATTAAATCAAGTAGTGAGAAGCTAAGTACTTATTATTATAAGTCCCCCCTTATTTCAAAAGGGTTATCCTAATGGATAAAGAATCCCTTTTGTTTTTGCTTAACTCCAGAGAGTATAACCAATAAGTTATGTATAACCAGTTATAAGTTATATATGTATACATATATAAATATATACATATATAAAATTATTTTTAACAATATACTATATATACATATATGTATATATGTGTATGTGTGTGCATATGTGTGTGTGTATAAAACCAAAAAATATAACCAATAGGTGGGAAACAGTAAGTGGAGTTGAAGTAAGGAGCTGAGCATATCAGGAAAAACAAACTCTAATAGTAACTGTCCCCAAATGGACTACACTTGAGGCCATGAATTTCCTTTATGGAAAGTTTGAAATAGAATTTGGGTGAACCCTTTTGATGAGGCATTTGCCTCATCAAATTTATTTATACGTATGTATGTATACATACATATTTATATGTATATATGTATATTTAAAGTTTATTTATTTTGAGATAGAGACAGAGAGAGAATCCCAAGCAAGTTCTGCACTGCCAGCATGGAGCCCAATGTGAGACTCAAACACACGAATCATAAGATCATGACCTGAGCTGAAATCAAGAGTCAGATGCTTAACAGACTGAGCCATCCAGGTGCCCTGAGGCATTTGTGTACTTGGAAAGGTCTAGATTAGATGACGGTGAAAAGTTCTTTCCACCATTTACAATTCCAAGGACTTCTTCTCACCCACATTCATAAAACGACTAGACAACCAAACACATGCGCACTTCTGAGTCCCACACCTGGTATGTGGCATTTGCACAACTGAGGAACATTCCCTGATTTGTGTCTCCCAGTTTGACTGCAATATCATCAGAGGCTACTTAGCCATCTGGCTGTTGTTACCTCGTGTCTCCTGGAGCGCTCACTGTTTTCAGCTAGGTTTGGTAGTCTTGAGCTCATTTCATTTTCTAAACAGCTAGGCAATTATAATACAGGAAGCAAGAGCAAGGCTGATGACAAAGCCACCCTGTTGGTAGTGAGAGCAGAAAACTCCACTGCCTGGAAAGAGTCTACTAGTGATTTTGAATCACTGAGCTCGTTGCTAACTAACATTGTAATTAGAGTTAAACCATGAAAGCCAAGATTTAGGAGACCATCTGGTCTGCTGTTTGGAGAAAGAGAGAGAACATTCCAACCTTGGAGAATGGAGTTGCTGGGGCTCCTGCAAATGACCTTGTACTTTGCTTGACTTCTTTCTGTTTCAATCTCCTCTATGATGGATGGCAAATGCTGTGCTGAAAAAACACAGATGTTTTCTAAGACCTTGACAGGATGGGTTCCCTCCATTCTCTGGCTTGAATCCAGCAGCATCATATCTGTGGACATTTACTGAGGGCCTGTTAAATGTGAGAGACTGTGGTAGCCCCGGTGGATTAAAAGCATATAGCATCTTCCTTTTAGGAGACTAGAATCTAACTAGAGGGTAAAACATAAATACTTGAACACCTGAAATGACAAGTCCATAGAGGTCAAATCAGAGGAACCCCAGTGATGAGTTTTGAAGAATGCAGGGATAATTATAACCCACAGAAACCCATGGACATTTCATTATAGAGAGGTTAGCTGAGACTTGTGGACTTGAATAGTTCAAAAGTGCACACAAAGTAAGAAGACCTGTTAGGAATGGTGCAAGTTGCCAAAATGCCAAGGCTCATTCAAAGGGCCACGAGTCTGTCAATTTGAGAAGAGCACTCAGAGGATGTTAGCTTTAACATTCTTTCCTAGCAGAAGGCAACTAAGTGATTCAGTTAGTGTCCTTAGCATGAATATCCAGCATTGTCTTTGTGAACTTGTAAAGCAGCATTGCAAAGGCACTTCTGTTTGGTGTTACTACCTTTGATCTTGAGTTACAAACCTGCATCATTTATAAATTTCCTGATGTGTGTCTCTTCCATTGAGACAGGAATCTACCTTTCACTAAGGCCCACCTGTGGAGTCTAGCTTTGACCTCGAAAGGCATTAAGGAAAAAGTATCATTTATCTTTCAGATGTTGGCCATTGTTATATTTGAAGTCAGCTATTCCATCTTCCCTGAATTTTGTCTTTTCTGAGCTAGTCATTTCCGGTTCCTTCCCATGTTTCTCAGAATATGGACCTCACCATTTGGGTATTCCTTGTGGACACCAGGTACTTCACCAGTTTTGTCCTTTATACCTTGTGATAAGATGATGGCAGGTGGGAACGGGGGAGGAGGGATGACCTACGTCTTTGGTAGCCTTCAGTAATTGCAGTTACTTCTCTTAGGAAGAACTCTTAGTCTTTTGGAACCCCATGAGCTATGAGCTTCTGGGAAGGCCCTGAAGCATCTGTGTTAGAGATATATCTTCATCAGTGAGAGCTTTGAAGAAACAGCTTCCTACGTCCTATACCTTTCCCCTTTCACCTCCAGTCCATGTGCTGTAGAAAGGCCACATGTGCAAAGGTAGTGCACATCTCTGTTCAGTTTGCAAAACATGAAGCCTCACTGAACATTTACTTTCTCAGTGATCTTCCCTGTTTTACTGGCATTTGCTTATGAAATTATTCAGGCCATTAGATCATTTGCTCACTTGCTTACTTGTTGAGCACCATATGTAGCTTGTGCTGTGGCTGCAGGTTTAGAGGAGCGTCTGTGTCCTCAAGGAGATTACAGGCCAGCTGAGATAGGCTCCAAGGTGAGTGAATACAGTTCAGTGGGATGGATGCTAAAATGGGGATGATAGGGACACAGAACAAAGAGTCAGGAAGTGGGCAGTGCCTGGAAAGGTTATGATCACCACCAGGAGATCATAATGCTTAGATTGTGTGCTATCTGAAACCAGGGACGGTGCCTTGTTCATCCACTTTAGCGTCTGCTGTTGGCATAGTTACAAATGCTCCATGAATATTTATGAGATAAGTTGACTAAGCTGCCGTCCTCCATCAGAGCCAGAGTGGCTCTTCTTTGAAGTTGCATTCAATAAGCAGAAGACTGAAGAGAAAGAACCCCAAAAGGAGACCCATAATCACTGGATTTTTACCAAGAGATGGCAGAAAGAGCCCACCACGTTGAGTTATTCAGTGCAAAAAATGTCATCTCTCCCATTAACTTCATGTTTCCATTTGGATCTTTCTCACTTCTGCTGGGAGCCAGTGCTGGAAGGCACCTGTTTCCCTGCATTTGGTCTTGAGGAAAGGAGTGGTAATGTCCCTGTTCCTGTGACATTCCAATCACTCTCCCCCTGCTCACCATAGCAATTTTCTTCCTCCACTCCAGAGGCCCAAGCCTCACCTTCCAGGGTGGTGACCACTGTCAATATGCCAGTCAAAAGGCATAGGTTCCCACTACTCAAGCTGTCAGCTCCTGCAGTATTTGCAAATTACACAACCACTGGGCAAATGCCTGTCACTCTGCACAGTGGTCCATCTCACACCCCAAAATACCCAACGCATAATTATTGAAATATGCACAAATCTTATTACTCCATTAATTCTTCTGTAGATTGTCAGGGCAGGTGTCCTCACTGCCATTTGTAGTGAAGAAGCTCTGAAGGGCTGACTGAAGTTTCCCAAGATCAAACTTTTGTTAAGAGTAGAGACTTAAACCCAGGGCTTTTGTTATCATTATTATTATTGAAATAAATTTTCTCCTGATTTTGAAAGGTGGATATGTTTTCTGTAGAAAATCGGAATAAAAGAAGGAAAGTAAGATCATGACATGGAGGCAGTTGCTATTAACAGCTTGGATTTTCCTCTGGTCTTTTTAATTTCTATGCCCAGATGTTAGAATTATATGTGTATACACATTGATATTGAAATCCTATTACACGTACCATTTTATAAGCTGCCTTTTAAAGATGAAGATATAATTGACATAAATATTATGTTTCAGGTGTGCCACATAAGGACTTGATGTTTGTATTTATTGTGAAATGATCACCACAACACATCTAATAAACATCTGTCACCTCACATAGTTACAATTTTTCTCCCTTATGATGAGATCTTTTAAAATCTATTTCTTTTGGGGCGCCTGGGTGGCTTAGTCGGTTAAGCGTCCGACTTTCACTTAGGTCATGATCTCACGGTTCGTGGGTTCGAGCCCCGTGTCAGGCTCTGTGCTGACTGCCATCTCAGAGCCTAGAGCCTGTTTCAGAGTCTGTGACTCCCTCTCTCTCTGACCCTCCCCTGCTCACGCTCTCTCTTTCTCCTAGAAATAAAAAAAAAAAATTAAAATCTATTTTTTTTAGCAACTTTCAAATATATAATGCAAGGGTATTAGTTATCATCACCATGCTGTATCTTATATCCCCAGGACTTACTTTATTTTGACCAACTTACCCATTTGGTCCCTCACCCCTGCCTCTGTCAGTAACTCTGAGTTTGGCTTTTTCTTTCTTTCTTTTTTTAGATTCCACATGTAAGTGAGATCATATGGTATTTGTCTTTGTCTGACTTCTTTCAGTAGAACCTGCCTTTTATGAATTAAGATATCATTCATTTATTCAGCATACATTTATAGGGGACCTCCCACGTGCCTGGTGTGAGCAGAGTCCTGCAGTGAGGTGAGGAGACTGGCACTTCACCAATAATCCCGGTAGGAAATGCAGAGTCAGAGACTGAGAAGTCCCAGGGAGGGAAAGAGAAGTTGCTGGGGGAACAAAGAGACCTCATTTAGACTGAAGGGTTAGGGAATGGCTTTCCATGGAGGACGCACATGACATGAGCCTTCTAGAATGAGGAGGCCTTTGCCAGAAAAGGGGTGGGGTGCAGGCAGCCTCCTATCAGAGCGATATGAATGAAGAGCCAGGAAGATCTTTCCAGGCTGGTGGGCCTGAAAGAGGGTCCTTGTGGCTGGTGGGAGGTGAACACGGGAGAAGATCCCGGCAGGAGGTGAAGCTGGAGAGGAAGGCAGGTCCAGATCCCAGGGCCATTTATGGGTTAGGGGCTTCATCCTAATACCAAGTGAAGGCAGTGAAGGGTTTTAAACAGGAGAGTGACACGGTCTGCATCACTATAAAAAGATCAGACACGCTGAATTGAGTATGGATGGGGGAGGGAGAGGAAGATTTTGTCACTAAATATTCTGTTGCACAATTTTAATGGCAACATTTTATTTTTTCAGTATGACGTTATTTAAACAATTCCTTGGTTTAGTGTTATTTTTGCTATGATTTTCAAAATAAAGAATGTCCTTGCCGAAAAGTTAGTGTGCACAGCAATGATGATCGCCTTAGATGAAATCCCTGGAGGAGGAATTGCTGGCTCAGAGGGCATGTGCAATTCGAAGGCTATTTTTCCATATTGCTAAGTTACCCTCTAGAAAGGCTGTGTAAACGTCAACTCTGCCAGGCAGGGAATAAATATGCTGATTTCCATATACCCTTGCAAACTGTGACTGTAATTTTTAAAAAAGCTGTGTCCTGATAGACTAAAAATGAGATCTCAGGTTTTAATTTCTATTTCTTTGATTACCAGCATGAGAGAACATTTTCACAAGTGCATTGGTTATTTATAGTTCTTCTTGAGTTGCTGCTGACCCCCTCTAATTATATTTCTGAACCAGAGCACCTCTCTCAGATGCCTTCTAGAGAAGATTTCACGAGGTGTCCCAGGCAGGCTGGCCCTAGCTTTTGGGAGACCATATTTAAGATTCACAGGTGCCGAGAGACAAAAGTGACCATCCTATGAGCAGAAGGCCCAGGGACTTTTATTTATTTATCACAGAAATTCATACCAAAAAAAAGGACAAAATACATAAATTCAAAAAGATCCTGATGATAGAATCCACTTCTGCTGCTGATATATAAGATAACTGTGTTCTTTAAACATTCAGCTGTTTGGAGCGGCGCTATTCAGTGGAAATATGACATGCGCCATATGTGCAGTTTACAGTGATCTAGTGTCACAATTGTAAATTAAGAAGAAGCTGGGGGAATGAATTTTAATAACATTTTATTTAACCCAATAAAATCAAAATATTATCATAACATAGTCAATATGAAAATATGAATGTGATGCTTTTATATTCTTTTCACACTAAGTCTTTGAAATTCAGTGTATGTTCTATATTTACAGCAGGTCTCAGATGGGTTTAGCTACATTTCAGGTTCTCAGTGGTCACACATGGCTGGTAGCTTCATATTGGACAGCATGAGTTTGGATGGTGACTGGGAGGCTTGTCCCTAATACAGGTGTCCCTCAGAGAGACCACAAGGACAGTTTCAGAATGCTACAAAAAAGTGAATATTGTAAGCAAGAAAGTCAAATGTATTTTCTGGTTTCCTAGTGCATATGATTACCCTCTACTGTAATCTATTGAGTGTGCAATAGCATATGTTTAAAAAAGGTATACATCTTAACTAAAAAATATTTTTTGCTAAAAAGCATTAACCATCCTCTGAGCTTTCAGTGAATTGTAATCACTGATCTTAGGGCACCTTCACAAATATAACATAATAAAAAGTTTAAAATATTGTGAGAATTACCCAGAAGTAATGTATTCATTACATGAAGTGTGCAAATGCTGTTGGAAAAATGGCACCAGTAGACTTGCTCCAAACCTTCAGTTTGTGAACAATGGGGGTATCTGTGAAGTGCAATAAAATGAAGTGTGTCTGTATTCACAGTTTCATAGGATTATTGTGGAGCTGGAGAGGAATTCAGCATTGGTGAGCTTGCACTCGCTAAAGGCACTGAAGGAAGAAGTGCCTTTATCAAGGTCACATGGCTAAGGGACAGTTTGTGTGGAGGTGGACTCAGGTCTCTGCCCTTTTTAAAAAAAAAATATTTTTATTTATTTTTGGGAGAAAGAGTTTGAGTTCTGTCAGCACAGAGCTACACGTGGGTCTGTGAACTCACGAACCCCGAGGTAATGACGTGAGCCAAAGGAGGACACTTAACTGACTAGCCACCCAGGCACCCCATCTCAGCCTCCCAGTACAACGCCTTCCATTTTGGAGCTGCTGTGAGGTCATGCAGTGTGGACCACACTCTCACTGGATGGGGGAGGCAGTGGCATGGTTGTGGTTCACACACACACAACAGCGGCTGCATTTATTATTAAAAGAAGAGGAACAGCAAAACACAAGTTTGGACCCTTGAAAGCAGAGGAAGCATAAGCAGAAATATTTCTTGGGAAGAGCTTCTCGTTGTATCCGTCTGAACCTTTGAATGTTTGCCTTAAAAGGATGTTGCTGCTCCTCAAGGAAGATGGATTCTGGTTCACCTTTGGGACCTTATCTTTTATATTCATTGTGTCTGATGGATGCACTGAGTGGCCAGCAGGTGGTGCCAGAGACAGCTAGTAACCACAGGAAGTGCTAACTGTCTCAGGTTTCCACAGCGGGCCTCTGGTGGGTGCAGATCAGCCAGCTGGAGCTCAGATGCTGATCCGATGGAAAACTGGGTGTGAAAATCTACTCTATCCTTGAAATATGGAATGAGGGTAATTGGAAAGTTATTCTTATTCTCCAAAATAGCAGAAAAATACTTCTTGCTTTAGTAAATATTGATCAAAAGCCAATTCTGGACCTGGCCAGGAAAAACAGAGAAAATCTCACAGGGGAGTTTTAAAGGCTTGATATGAAAAATATAAAACATTCCATTAGTAAATTTTATATTGAGTATATCTCACTACAATACCCAGAGTGGAAAATGATAAGAGGGTTGAGAGAAAGATGGCAGAGAAATGGTTTGTAGAAGGAAAGATATGAAATAGGCCTAGTAATATTGGCCATGAGGCCAACCTGGGGGCTGGGGACAAGGAGGACTTTAGTAAGTGGTCAGGGATGCAGGTGGGAGATTCTCAAGTGGAGTGACAGGTTCCAGGAAACTGAGATCTCGGGTCGGGAGGGGCTGCAAAGGTGTTACCATCCAACCCTCACCGCCTACATTTGATGCTCAAAGCCACTTCTCAGAATTCCTACTGAGTGTGTTTGTCCCTGAGGGGTGAGGGGAGAGCCTATTCCGGTCTGCTTAAGACAAATCTAGTTTTGCAGGGTTTGTTGGCACAGAAGATATTAGCTTGCAGCTCCTGGGCTGAATCTCGTCCACACATGTGTGCTGCATGGCTTGTACCATGTTTTCAGAAATTTCCAAATTAGTTGTTAATGTATAAGCATCTGGATTTATTGCTGAAACATCCAGATTTCTGACTAGAGCTGAGTAGTAGCCCCTTTGGTCAGGACAGATGTCTGTCTGCTTTCTTTTCAACTCCCTGCCTGACCTTGCAGATGTTCAAGTTTGGAAACTTTTATTTAGCTTTGTAGGGGAAGCAAAATCTTACTTCCACTCACTTAGGGTTTCTTGGCTGGACCTGAGAATTAAATGGACATACGACAGATTAATAGGAGAAAAGCATGCAGATGCACTTAATGAATGTTTTATGTGACAAGGGAGTCCCCATAAGGAAATGAAGACCCAACAAAATGGAAAAACTTGAATGTTTTTCTAGTAGGTTGAACAAAGAGAGCCAACTGGGGACAAATAAACTGTGTGGGGAGGCTAAAAGAGGGTAAGGACTATTTTAACAATCTCAATTTTAACAATATACCTGTTGCTACAGGATTTTCTCTGTTATGATTCCCCATTGAAGACATTCCTTTTTTTCCTGGTTCATTGAGGGCATCTTGCACCTGGGAGTTTTTATCTCCTGTTTTCAGGAAGAAAAGGAGAGATTAGAATTTCCTTTCTGCTTTTTAAAGAGCCTTGAGCCCCAAATAATCTTTATGCCAAATTAGCATATTTTGGGGAGGCATTTCTTGCCCCTTGTCAAGCTGGACTGTTTTATCACACTAAGATTTCCATGTTGTCTATGAGCACAGGGATTAAGAAAGTAAGAATGTATGTATATTAAAAAGAAAAACCCAAACCGAAAAAACCTCTACTTGTCCCAACCAGAGTCTGAGAAAGATCAAGACTGTGCAAACACCCATGGAACTTTCCGCAAATACACAGCACGAGGGTAGGAGAGTCAAGTGTCAGAGATGCAGAGGAAAATTCCCTTGAAATAAACTTTCCAGGGCACCTGGGTGGCTCAGTCGGTTGAGTGTCTGACTTCAGCTCAGGTCATGGTCTCACAGGTTCGTGGATTTGAGCCCCGCGTCGGGCTTTGTGCTGACAGCTCAGAGCTTGGAACTTGCTTTGGAGTCTGTGTGTGTGTCTCTCTGTCCCTCCCCCACTCGAGCTCTGTCTCTCAAAAATAAACATTAAAAGCAAACAAAATTTTTAAAAACTTAAAAATAAAAATTCAGCTATCACTTTAAAACAAAAGGAAATAAACTTTCCAATGAATGGGAGCAAAATTTAGGAAATAATTCACCTCAAATACGATAGAGGATGTAATTTCTTTTTTTATTTATTAAAAAAAAATTTTTTTAGCTTTATTCATTGCTGAGAGACAGAGCGTGAGTGGGGTAGGGACAGAGAGAGAGGCACAGAATCTGAAGCAGGCTCCAGGCTCTGTGCTGACAGCACTCAAACCCACAAACCCAGGCCTCAAACCCATGAACAATGAGACCATGACTTGGGCTAAAGTCGGAGCTTAACTGACTAAGCCACTCAGGCGCCCCTAGAGGATGTAATTTCTTAAAAATACCTAGGATGAAAGAAGGTACAACAAAACAAAAGTCACAATGGGGATTATTGGTTGGAAACAGGGAAAATGGAGTCTACAGTGTAAAGAATTTCATCAGGAACAGGGGACACATTTTAGAAAGTTCTCCCAAATGCAGAGAAAGGTGATAAAGATGAAAGGCAGGGAGAGAGATAGAAGCCAGAGGGGACAAGTGTAACTTGTAAATGATAGGGATATTGAAAGGGAGATATAGAGCAAACATTATCTGCAATGATCAAGGGAATAACTGATGAAACTTTCCAAAATTAAAAACAAAAAACCACTTGGATAGAAAGTGAGTGTTTCCTCGGTTTACCAAGCAAATCTTAAATAGAATCTGTACCAAGAGAAATCCCGGTAAGGATTTCACGTTTCAGGAACACGCTTCCGCACAAAAAAATTAGAGAAAACAAAAGAAAAGAGGTAATTTTAAAAGAACATACATCAAATTAGTTTCAGATCTTCCACTTTAAATAACTAACATCAGAAGGACACAGCTAAGATCCACTGAGTATGCAAGAGATCTCACCTATGATCCCAAGACTTTAGATCCAGAGAAGATGGTATTCTTTGATGGAGGGATCCAAAGGAAATGCAAAAATCTCAGAAAATATACTTCCCAAATAGTCCATTTATGCAAAGTAACTCTAAATGTTTCTCACCACAAATAGTTAAATCGGGAGCAAACTAACAAGTGAGAAAATTGCAGAAGGGTGAAAGCAGGGCAGGAGCGGAGCAGCTAGCTAAAGCACTAAGTGAACAAAAATACTAACAAGGAGAAAAAAATGATGGAGCCCATGATTGCCACCTGCAGACAAGAAGCTATTTGAGCCACGTAAAAGCCTCATACCTCTGAGGGCAGATTTGTGTATTCACAACAATTTGTTTATAAAGCAGCTTTTAATGCTATTGAAATGTCCAGCCTATAGCAGCAGCCCCAGCAACATGGCCTCTCTGTGGTTTTTGTGCAAGATTCTAAGCAAAGTATCCCAACCAAGTTCACCACCACAGAAGACACTAAAGAGACTCATGCTTGGGCTTTCTCCTCTTGGTGACTCTTTCAGAAATGACTCTTCTGTAATAACTCTCATCGCTGACCTACTAATCTAGTTTAGACGAAGATGGCTCCCGTCCCTTTTGTGAAATTAAACCAGATGACTCAAGAACGGGCAGGGTTGCATATTTATTTATGTAAAAATCTTTCCCAGCACCATAAAGATGGATAATTGTTTGAAACATGATATGGGCATTGTGCTCAGCTTTTGCTAAGGTAAATGTTTCCATTGGGTATTGAACTGTAAATTGCCACATCAGGACTTGAGCAGGAACCAGGCTGCACTAAATATTTACACGACGGATGTCGCCCGACTCAGTGCATTTTTTGTTTTCCTTTTGACTCATGATTAATAATGTGCCTGCTCAGCAGTGCCTGCATCTGGTCTGTACTTCCCTAGTGTTTATGAGACTTTAATGATTCCTAACATCAGCCAGTGGTTTTCCTTTTCTTTTCTCTTTATTTTCTTCTCTCTCTCTCTTTTTTAAAGCAGAACACAAACATATCTATTTCAAACAGTATCTTAAATTGATTTTCTTTTTGCTAGTTGAAAGATCATAGTATCCTGAAGTTAGATTTGGAAGCTATCTAAGGAGTTGATCGACTAATTCTCCACCTGGGGCAGAAATCTCTAGAATATCTGGACAGGGATGATTTAGCTTTTTCATGTTCATCTGCAGTTCCAGGGAGCTCACTATTTCAGCTTGGGACAACTCACTGATGAGAACACTCTACTGGTTCTTTTTTCTTTTCTTTTTTTTTTTTAATTTTTTAGTGTTTTATTTATTTCTGAGAGAGAGAGAGACAGCATGAGTAGGGGAGGGTCAGAGAGTAGAGCGAGACAGAATCTGAAACAGGCTCCAGGCTCTGAGCTGGCTGTCAGTACAGAGCCTGATGCGGGGCTCGAACCCACGAACCGTGAGATCATGACCTGAGCTGAAGTTGGACACTTAACCAACTGAGCCACCCAGGCTCCCCTACCGGTTCTTGAAGGTAGGTGATACTGGTTTCCTCAGTGAGGTCTTCTGACTCAGAAAGGAGCAGCTTTATCCAACCAAGTAATGGAGGTCCCCATGCCCTTGATAATGAGGAATGCTTTTTTATTCTAAGTATAGGCAGGCAACTTTTATTATGTTGTACTTTGAATCCACATGATCACAAAATATAATTTTTTTTTGATGCTATCTGCATAGATAATGATTGCACTGCAGATAGGTTTAGCTTATATACAGAAAAGTACATGGTGAGATCCAAAGTACCCATGGATGGACCCATGGGTAAGACCTCTCTCTGCTTCTGCTCTACTTACGAGTACAGTATAGTGATTAAGGGTTTGGTTCTGGAGTCAGGCTGCCTGGCTTAAACATCGTCCCTGCCCCTAAACACTTCTGTGACTTTGGCAAATACCTTCCTCATAGAATTGTTAAGGAGATTCGGTGAAATAATGTATATAAGATGCTTAGCATAATTCCTGGCACATAGAAGAACACAGTAAATAGTTGTTTTTAGTATTGTTATTACTACTACTATATATCAATGCCTGAAATTTTACCACTAGGCTGTATTTTATATATAGAGGTTCTGATTGGGTAGGTAATGACTAGGACTGAAAACTGCCTTTTTTAGTACGCCGGCAGGGTGATGCTGATACTAGTCATTCTCAGATCACATTTTGAGAAATGCTGTATTTAAGGAATCCATTGCTTTTAAGATGTGAAGGCTTTAGGGACTTAAGAAGCCTCCAGCCGAAGTGTAAGCATCTTTGTAAGGGGCTGTCACTCTTAATAGTTTGTTAACAAGTATTCATTCAGCAAACGGTTTTTGGAGAACCTGCTGTTCAGAGTGCACTGTTCTCTAGCTGGTAAAATAGACATGAGAACAGCGTTGTTACACTTAGAGAGCTCACAGTCCAGTGTAAGAGGAAAAAAAGTCAGTATGGTTGCTACTGGTGGTGTCTAAGGGGATTTTAGGTTGTATGCGAATAACCATGTAAAAATGTTAACAGTTGTGTATTACCTTCCTGTTGTTTTTTTTAATTTTTTAGTTTTTTATTTATTTTTGAGACAGAGAGTGAGGGAGACACAGAATCTGAAACAGGCTCCAGGCTTTGAGCTGCCAGCACAGAGCCCGATGCAGGGCTCAAACCCATGAACCGTGAGATCATGACCTGATCTGAAGTTGGACACTTAACTGACTGAGCCACCCAGGCGCCCCTATTACCTTCCTGTTTTGTTGTGGGATACTGACTTTCATTCACTGTAGGGTTATCAAGATCATTTGCAAGGTATAACCATTTTACTTAAGTAAGTTGATCTAAATAAACCTATTCAGTAAGTAGAAGTGATAGAATGAAATTTGAAAGTGGTACATGGATGTCTGAAGTTTAGGAAGTGCAGTATTTTGGTGGGACAGTAACGCCATGACGTGATTCGTTAGAGGAGACCAGTGAACTCAGGAGAGGGCAGGCAGTGTTTCATGGATGAGGCGGTAGTCTTTCTTCCTCTTCTCTTCCTGTTTCTAATACCTACCACAGAAAGAACCTTCACCTGTAAGGAGTGTGCACTCACTTTCCTTTAGGTGCCTTATCTCATGTAATCCTTGTAACAACTTTGTGAGGTGGGTGAATGTTATCTCCATTATGCAGATGAGGAGATCAAGGTCACAAAAATTTGTAAGGAGAAGGAGGATTTGGACCCAGCAGCCCACTCTGAACTTCAGGTCTGAGCAGTGTACCCCACCATTTTGATCTAGTGGAGGTTAGAACAAGTGAGTATGATAAGGTCCTGGGGAAGGGGTGTGTGTGTGTGTGTGTGTGTGTGTGTGTGTGTGTGTGTGTACTGGGCAGGCTTGGCAGGATTGGCTTCATAATTTGTGGGGCCCAGTGAAAAATGGAAATGTGGGCCCTTTGTTAAAAAAATTACTCAGAATTTAAAGACAGTGATGGTGCTCTGTGCACAAGCTGTACACCCACCCATGAAGCTGGCCCTTGGACTTGACGTCTATGGAGAGGGGCTGAGAAGGGCCAAAGGAGGGATCCCAAGACCCTGTGCCTCTTTTTTTTCTTTTTCTAATAAGTCACCAGAGAGTCAGCTGTTGTTATAAAGCAATTTCTTCCTGGTTTTTCATGCCATCTGGGGAGAAGAAAAGCCTCCCTGAACACTAAACCAGATAAGGAAGTTTCCATTGCCCTGTGATGGCTTCAGAGACCTTAACCCAGCTCCAAATGTCAATATTCCTTCAATGGGTTCTGCAAATAAGAGTCCTGTGGGTAATTACATTTTTAATAAATTACAGTTTGCAGGTTGATAGTCAAATAGATCTCCTGTTCTGGAAGCTGGCCTTTCTTCCCAGCCCCGTTACCATGCCCCCGTCATGCTGCTCTCTTCTCGTAAATCCTTCATAATTAGGACAAGAGTTGTTCATTGACTTAAACCTTCCTATAGTCTCAGTGCCTGCTAATTCATTGTGTGAAAGAGCTAAATGTTATGAAAATTGCCGTTTATTGCCTCATATTCATAATGTGCCTGTTTAATGAAATGAAGTAGAAATGAATTATTTTTGGATTTCATTGGTGGCTGCAAACCACAGTGACAAATAATCATGCGTGTGGAAGGTTTAAATGGGATTTTCATAGAAAACATGCATCTAACCTGTTTTATTAGGCAACCTTGATACATGACAGTCTAGATTTATAAAATATATTTCAGGACTCATTATTTACTTTTCAAGATGATTTCTAGCATTGCGAAAGTGTTTGCTGTAGTTTTCTTTTAAGTAATAACTACTTTAGGTATATTTGAAGTGGACTTTCATTTAAGGAGTAATCGATTTGCACACAATTGTTCAGGATGCCATCTTTGTGGAGAGCAAGGCCCACCTGCTGTCCCCCTGGAAAAGAAGTAAGGTGCTTCTGAATTCTGTGTTGTTTTCTGTTTAGAACTGGTATTGGCCTTGGCTTCTAACTCCTTCTGGATTTATGGGTCTTATTATGAGAAGCTTCTAATCTGAACAAATATGTAGTGTTGTCAACTTAATGCCTGATTTAAATTTTTTTTTCCTTACAAAACACGCAATCTGTGGGACAATATGGAGCTTCTCTGATAAGTCCGTCTAGTCGAATGGTGATTGTCAGAAGTGGATAAACATTCACAGACATTAAAAGAGCAACACTACATTTAGAAAGGATCTGCCCTTTTTCCATAGTGCCTCTTCCAGGGAAAAATATACAAACTTCTATATACAGGATAATTGTCAGGTTCATTGGATGCTCATGTCCTGCCTAACAAGGTGTCTGGCTTGTGCAATAATGGATGAATGCATGGCTGAGTCAAGAAGATACTTCTACAAAGGGGCGCTTGGGTGGCTCAGTGGGTTAAGCGTTCAGCTTCAGCTGAGGTCATGATCTTATTGTCCATGAGTTCAAGCCCCATGTCAGGCTCTGTGCTGACAGCTCAGAGCCAGAGCCTGCTTTGGATTCTGTGTGTGTGTGTCTCTCTCTCTGCAACCCCCGCCCCCTTCACGCTCTGTGTCTCAAAAATGAATTATCATTAAAAAAAAAGTTTAAGAAAACACTTCCACATGAACATTCCAGAGAGTGAGATAGTAACCACCTAATTATTTGGAACCATCCAATTATTTCAAAGGAATTTCTAAACAACCAGTTTTGTTAGATGTGGTCATAAATGGGCTCAGAGTATCAGAAAAAGCTGGTCATGAGCTTAAAGTTCATTCAATTGCACTTTGAGACCATAATAAGTTATGATGATGATAATTGTGACGTAGATGGCATTGAGCATCAACTGTTTTAGACCCTTTACACCTCATTTAATATTCAAAATAACTTTTCAAGAGACGTATTGTTATCCTGTTTTTCCAGGTGGGGAAACTAGGGTTCAGAGAGGTGAAATAATGTCATCAGGGCCACAGTTAGCAGCTGGCTTGAACTCCAGTTTTTTGGCTTCAAAGCCCACATTCTCTTCTGCCATGGATTTATCTCTTTACAAAGTCTGAGTGCTTGTCATTGCCGGAGGCAGGATAAGAATACACGTCTCTCGACTCTTCTGTCAGTGTTCTTGATTCTGTGGCAGGCTACTACCCGAACTCAGACAAAAGGATAAAGAAAATGCTAATCAAAGTGTTTCAAAAGGCATATTTTAACTCTAACCAGGGGTCATAAAGTGGGGGCCAACGGCCATCCTTGGTAAGTCTGTTGCAAATTGGTCAAATGAATTTAGATTACTCATGGGATATTTAGAGTAATCAGGGTGAGATGTGCCAATGTAGCAGAAAAATCGCACAATTTGTAGACATGAACTTAGTTTTAGGTCATGATTTGATCTTATTACTCATGTGATCTTGAGCACTTATCCTCGAACTTGCCTCCTCATTTACAAAACAGAAGCAATCCGGACACCTGACAGCGTGATACTGCATGAGATCAGGTTTAGGAGAGTTTTCTAGACTAACACATAATTAATATATCTTCATTCTCAGTCACTTACATTCCTCTTTTCCTTATTTTGCAGGTTTTTTTGTTTGTTTTATAGACATTGTTTTATAGATATTTCATAAACATATTAATTTCAGTTTTTCTTATATGCTTCTTTGACTGCTTTGATGGTAAATAGTGATTTCCTCTGTGATGGGAACAAGTGTAATTTTTTATAAAGTTCATTAAAGTTGTAAAATTGTGTTCAGCATCTGGACTAGAAAAACTATTTGCAGAGAAGAGGTTTGAGGGCATAAGCAAAAAATGTGTCCAAAATGTTAGCTGATGACCTGATGACTGATTTGGTAGGAGTCAGGACAAAGTCCAGCTGGATGGATGAATGGCTGCTGAAGGCCCAGAGAGAGGAGATAACTGTACCTGGAGCCAGTCAACCAACACAATGAGTTGTATATTGCAATTGAAGAGTCTCCCTTTGAAATTAGTGTTGTTTTGCATTCTTGCCAACACCCAGGGTCATCCGTCTTTTTGATTATACCTATTTTACTGAGTGTGAAGTGGTATCTCTCTGTGGTTTTAACTGCATTCCCCTGAAAAATTAAATATACACCTTGCCCATGAACCCTCTTATTTCACTCTGGGGTATTTACCCAAGAGAACTAGAAACATATATCCCAACAAAAACTTGTTTAAGAATGTTCATAGGAACTTTATCAAAAGAGCCCCAAACTGGAAATAATCAAATGTCCATCAAGAGGAGAATGGATAAAAAAAATAACACGGTATATTCTTGCTATGAAATACTACTCAATAATAAAAATAGAATGTATTACTGTAATTTACAACACAGTGAATTCCAAAAATATTATGCTGAGTTAAAGAAGCCAAATGCAAAAGAATACTTACTGTGTGATTGTAGGTAATATTAACCAATGGTGATAGGAATCAGGTTAGAAGTTCTCTTGGGTGGGAATGGGCAGATGAGTCCCTGGCAAAAGACACCAGAGAAATTTCTGAGGTGATGGACATAGTCTATATTTTAATAAAGGCATGGCTGTCATGGGGTGCTTTTGTCCAAATCCATTAAATTGTAGTATTTAAAGTGCGTTCTTCATTGTATGTAAATTATACATAATGGAGTTGATTTATAACATAAAAAGCCAAGGAGGTATTGAAATGAAGCCCTTTTGGGTATTGAGGAATCTTGTAACATTTGTGCAGGAAGAGTTAAGGACTGAGCCAGAAGAGGAGAGAGAGGGGAGAGGGCAGAAGAGTTGATTCCAGGGACAGGAAGGACTGGCTTGTGATGGAGGGAAGAGATGCCCATTGCATGTCACTCCAGAGAGGACAAAAAGAGAGTGTCAGGGAAGCAGATGGGTTGAGCTCCCTGAAAAGGAGAGCTTTTTAAAAAAAGAATCAGCATTTTCTTGTGATGGGAGAGTATATGTCTCAGGAGTTTGTGAGCTCCTTGTCACTTAGCAGAAGCTGGGTAGCTTCTTGTCAAGTATGTTGTCGAGTGGGTCCTGTAGTGATTGAAAGATTTAACTAGAAGGCCTAAAGATTTTCTCCTGTTCAAAGATTCTGCAGTTACAGGTGGTATTGGGTAATGGGGAGAGCATGAGCTTTGGAGTCAAGCTGCCCATGTTTGGATCTGGAGATCTCTAGTGAGATTATTTTATGCAAGATGACATCTTTAAATTTCAATGTGTGTGTGTGTGTGTGTGTGTGTGTGTGTGTGTGTGTATCTTCCTCCCTTCTAATTTGTAACCCACCCACAATGCTGCATAATCTCAAAGAATTGTAACTGAGACTGAAATTGAAATGACTGATGTAAAGGGCATTGCAAAGCCCCTAAACACATAAGTGATCAATAAATTTTAGCCATCCTTATTATTATTATTGCTCTTATTATGATTTTAAGAATTTTAGATATTATTAGCACATGCCAAAGGTAGATTTGGGGGCAGAGTTGAAGAGCTCATACAGAAAATCTTTTATTACACCCTGAAAGTGTTTAGCTTATTACCTCCAGCAGAAAGCATGATCAACATTCCACTGGTTAATTTCATTTGAATGGCAACATTGTATTCCATTGTATGTCTATCACACTCCACTCAACTAATCTGGTATTGAGGGATACTTTGGTTTCCCCCACCTTTTGCTAAAAAAATAAGGCTTCAGTAAATGATTTGGTTTATAGATCATTTGACATATGTGCAAACATGTCTGTAGGATACATTTCTGGAAGTGGAATTGTTGGGAGAAATGGTGCATGCATTTTAAAAACATTTTGATAGCTCTTGACAGTTTTCCCTCCATTAAGGTTATACCAGTTTACCTTTTTCTGCAATGTATTAGTATCTGTTGGCTTCAAATTCTCACCAACATGACACATTCTCAGACTCTTTTGCCTTTGCCAATCCAATGAGTATAAAAGTGGGATTGAGCATGTCTTCATATATTTAAGAATAATTTATGTTTCCTATTCTGTGAATTGTCTTTATATCCTTTACCCATTTTTGATTGGTTAAGCTATGTAATAGTTTTCAGTTATTGAATTTATTAAACATGTTTATAATATTGCTTTTATAATACTGTTCCTTTACAGACTTTAAGCTTTAAAAAATTAACATACAGTCAAATGTATTTTTTGGGGGTAAAGTTCTATGACTTTTAACACATATATAGATCCTAATAACCACCACCCACAATCAGGACATGGAAAGGTTCCATCATCCAGAAAATTCCCATGTACTGCCCATTTACAGTCAAATCTCCATCATTCCCAAACTTTGGTAACTATTGCTCTATTCACTATAGCTGTAGTTGTGCCTTTTCCCATGTGTTATATAAATGGAATCATGTAGTATGAAACTTTGAGACACTGGTTTCTTTCTCTCAGCATAATGCCTTTGAGAGTCATCCTTGTTGCTGTAATTATTTAATAGTTCATTTCTTTCTGTTGCTAAGTGGCATTCCATTGGATGGATGTGCAAAAATTTGTTTATCCATTCATCTGTTGAAGGACATTTGAATTGTTTTCAGTTTTTGGTGATTATAAATAGAGCTGTCTTAAACATTTGTATACAGGGTTTTTGTGTGAATGTAACTTTTAATTTCTGTTGGGTAAATACCTAGGTCAGTTTCTCCTTACTGATTTTTTTCTTCACTACAGTTTGTGTGTGTGTGTGTGTGTGTGTGTGTGTGTGTGTACTTCTTGTAATATTTTATTCTGTACTGCTCATTTGGTGATATTGTGTAGATTCTGGATTCTGTAATTTTCCTCTGAAGATGATTTATTTTTATTTAGTAGACAGTTTAATTAGTGATCATCTAATAATTGTGCAGACTTGCTTTTATTTTTTGTTATGCCATATCTTTGAAAGGCCCAAGGTAATTCACAAGTCCCTCTACTTTGGTGAGACTCAACTTCTAAGCTGTTTCCTTTGTGGATATAGTCCGAGGATCCCCAACATGGGAGAACGTCATGCGTTTTGAAACCCTAACATGAACTTGTAGAGTACTTCTCTGTTACAGTTCTCTCCTCTCTATTGCCCTGTGTCAGCTGCCCCAAACTTTGATCTTTGCTACTCTGGCTCAGCAAGACCACCATGCCCTGCTTGGATTTCAGCTCATTGTCCCCAGGCAAATTGCTGGGGTGATTTTGCGGCTCAGCTCATGAGTTCCCTGTCTCTCAGAGGTGCAGTTCTTGCACTGTCTATTGTCCAGTGCCTGAACACAGTGGCTTCTTAGATGTATCCATTTTTATGGTTGTTTTCAGCATAGGGAAAGCCTGGTACCAATATTTCTATCACAAGCTTACTTGAATGACAGATCCAGCATGATTTATTAAGGGCCACCAGGAGTCTTTGGCCTGCAACCTAACTTTTCATCAGGGCAACTTTGTTTTTTCAACTGCCAAAGAACTCTGCTGAAAGGTACTAGGGATCTGACCTGGTTTGATAATTTTTGTGTTCTTATGTTTGCTATATTGAGTGGATTGGGAACCTTTTCCAGGGAGCTGAAACATAGCTTCTGTAAACTACACAAGATCATGAATTTTTAATTTTGAGTCCAGTTTTATTGTGGTGGTAAAAACAGGTTCAATTATATGCTTATTGGGAATTCCTGATTCTTATAAATTCTAGAGTTTTATTACAGCAGAGATTATATTTTTCCCCTAGCACAGTGTGACTTCAGGACAATTCTGCCCTTCTCAAAGGAATAGTTTTTGTATTTGTAGGATGGAGATGAGGTCAGTGAGAGAAAGAGAGTACATAACAAAATTAGAATATTCTGTCCCTTTGTTTAATATGATGTTAAGTAGTAACAAGTTATAGGTCATGTCTACTAACTTTGCAGATGTGACCACAGTACTCTTACACTTTCATATCCAATTGTAGAAGAGACAGGTATTGGAATAATTCTCTAGTGTTGAATGACCTGGTTTCTTTCCTGTTACTCTCTAGGAGATAAATAATTGGTGTATGACAGCACTGAAGCCTTGGTGTTTATTTATTTAGCAGGGGTTGGCTGAAAGAAGCTCAGTAGAGGCCATTGAATTCTGCTCTCCATATTTCCTATATGCTTTCTGAGACTGGAAAGCTAGCCTAGAAATTCTCTTCTCATGGTTATGCCAGAGGTTCAGGAGAGCAGGAGCACATTTTCAGCCTTGGCTGTATTATGTTTGTTACCATCTTATTGGCTAAACCTAGACACATGGCCAAGTCCAAATCAAAAACATGTTACTCCTAAGAGAGCAAAAAAGAGAAAGTAAGTATTACTGAACAATAATCCAATCTCCTATAAGCACTTATTATACACTAGTCACTAGGGCTGCAAAGATGAGTAAGACATAGCCATTTGCCACAGTAACACTAAAAAAATTGATCCTGAACCATAACTACAGTGATCTTACAGCTAAAGGAAGGGCAAAGAAGGAGTTAAACTCTAGTTCAAATGAACAGAAACTCTCAGGCTTTTAGAATTCTTTTTTCCTTTTAATTTCACACCCTAGAGGATGTTAAACTTGGATTGCTGGCAGTCTACCAGCGCATTGTGTTGAGCTGAAATCCCCTGCTATTAATAACTAGGTGTACTGTGATTTTGAGATTTAAAGCCATGATCTCATGTTAGAAGCTGCAGTGGGCCAGGAAGTTGTTTGGGTTCATACCACTTCTAAAAGCACTTGGGCAAAGATTCTGGGGATTAAAGAGAAAACTCATAAGCAGGTCTGTACACAGGGACTTGGAGCTTCATGGCTTTGTTTTGGAAACTCTTAGTAAGAAAGGTGCAATAGAAAACTGAAATAGGGAGGCCATCCAAACACTTAAAACAACAATCTAGTATTATTGAAATAGATGACTATAAGGATCAAGGAAGTCTTGATGGGTTGCAGAGAGAAGGGCAATAGTGACATGGAAATACTGATGCCTTATGCCTACTCCCACTTTTTGAGGGTCTTTCCTTCACCATTTATTGTTGAGATTGTAGTTGGACCTGAAAAATCTCAGAAAGATTGGGCCATTAGGATGCTGAGAATTTTGAGAATTTCAGGTTTGTTTTTTGGAGTCTGTGTATGGAGAGGGGGTCATCCAAAATTCATGACATTAAAGTCAGACATTCTGAACTGATTGCTGGGTGTCCAGGACCCCCAGACTCCTCCAATTCTGACTCTTGACCACATCCAAGAATGACTCAACAAAGGAACAGAAATTAAATAGGAAAAAATTGATGGGACAATGGGAGAAAGATTTCAGGTTTTGTGGTTTCCTCTTTAGAAATTTCTATTCCAGTTCAGCTCTCTTGTTTCCAGCTGAGGACGTAAAAGGTCGTTCTTGAGGTCACATGAGTTTGTGGCAGGACTAGGATAGAACCATCTCTCTGGCCTCATGCTGGCAGCGAACAGCTGAGATTACTAAGGACTTTATGTGCTAGGTTGTTCTGAGCACTATATGCAGATGATTTTTTTTGTCTTCACCAAAGTTCTATAAAGTAGGTACTGATTATTCCCAAGTAACAGAGGAGGTAACTGAGACAATAAGATACCACACAACTTGTCTAATGTCACACAGCTGGTAAGTGGAGGAGCCAGGACTCTGGACCCAGAATAATCTGACCCCGAGCCTGAACTCTTAAGTTCATTGTTACTCGGTAGTGAGGGAACTGATTAGAGAATCACTTACATTAAAGATCCCTAATAAAAAAGAATTTTCCTCTTTCTGGAGACTGGAAAATTCCATAATTGTTTTTTAAAGTTTATTTATTTATATTGAGAGAAAGAGACAGAGAGAGACATAGAGAGTAGGAGAGAGAGAATCCTAAGCAGGCTCTGCACTTTCAGTGCAGAGCTTGATGGAGGGCTGGATCTCATGAACCCTAAGATCATGACCTGAGTCAAAATCAAGAGTTGGATGTTTAACCAACTGAGCCACCCAGATGCCCCTGGATTCCATAACTATAAGGCAGGGAGCCCTTAGATTATCCTTAAGGAGAAATGAGGTTGGAAAACATTGTGGGCTGTGTCAGAGCTGCAGCAGGAATGCTGCGAAATTTGAGCTGTCCAGGGTTCTGAGTTCCAACTTCATCTCAAATATCTTTTGTCTATTCCACCCATCAGCAATATTTAATGACTTTTACCCTAGAAGTCTAGAATTTTAGGGCTGAATAGATTGCAGTCAATAATAATTGTGCTTCTACTGGATTCTAGGCATTTTAGATTTGTTATTTTACTGTAGCTCCCCATAAATTCAGTAACTTTGCTTTTTTTTGAGGAAGAGAGAAGCAGATAAGCTACTACCCATGTTATGAGGCAAATGAAGCAATTACTTGTTAGAAGTATAAAAACTGGGATATAGAAAGAGGAAATAAGAAAGTATTTATGAAGCCTTTGAATTGGAAATATAAGGCTGATTTCAGTAAGGTTAAGGGAATAGTATGAGTGAAGGAATGGTCTGATGGACTAAGGAAAAATAAATCTGTATGGCTATGTTGAGACAATCAAATATTCAGAACATACATTTCCAGTCTCCTTCCTACATGCATGACATATAGCTCTGAACAATCGTCTTATTTTTTCCCCTTACTGATCTGAAAGAAGATCTCAGAATCCTTCTCAACACAGAGCTTCAGGTAGGCACTACCAATGGAATAGTTTGAGCATGTGAGATAGGCTTTTTTCATCTTCCTGGACTGGTACATTTGTGAGTGGAATATGCACTAAAAAGTTAGATCATCTATATTATCATCTTTCAGAGAAAAATACTGACAACTGGGAGTCAGTAAAATAATTATTCAAGGTCCTACAACAAGTGAATGGCAGAGCCAGAAGAAACAGAACCCAAATCTCATGATCATTACCACATTGTGGTTGCCTATCTCAGGGTTTCTCAAAACTAGAGTCATGGACCGGTTACATCAGCTGCATCAGCAACACCAAGGTGCTTAATAAAAATGCATGGTATTGAACTCCATGCAAGACCCAGTGGAATAGAATTCCTGAAGGACAGGGCTTGAGAATCTGGATTTTTTTTACAAGCTTTCTAAATAATTATAGAACACTGATAGCCTATTAAATACTAATAAGTTTATCATTTGGAATTTAATGCTAGCAATATTGTTCCTTTTACCATTGAATTAAAGCATATATCACAAAATAACTTAAACATCCATGTAGTTGTTCTACCCCTGTGATAAACTGCTTTTAAGAAAATATGCTCCTTATTCAAGAATAGACTTCATGGCATTTGAACTTTTGCACTGTATTTATTGGCTGAATGATTTTGAATACATTTCTCAGCCCCTCAGCACTGCAGTTTTCCCACATGTAAATAACACCTACCTTATAACATTGCTGTAATATTTATATAGACAATACTAGCAGGACATTTAGAACATTGTCTGGCACAAAATAAGCATTTTGTACATGACAGTTATTTGTAGCATTGGTTGTTTTTACATTGTGACCATAAAAATCTTCTTGCAACATTTTTGGTAATTTTTAGTTGCTATCCATATTCTCTATTCAAGCATGCATTATATTTCTTGATTTTATTTAAAAATCAGTATAAAAATATTTCCCTTGGTCAAATACTATTGTAATGCGTGTGGTGGTCAAATGGGAAAGGTTAAGAAGGCATCAGATCACGAGGTGTCTCATATCATGCTGAACAGTTTAGATTTTGTCTTGTAGACAGTGGCCAGCTATTGAGGATTTTTATCTGGAGTGTGATGAGTCACAGTGTCTTGGGAAAATTAACTTGGCATATGGCACATTGGAGACAGGTAGGCTAGTTAAAAAATTATAGCAGTAAGTCATGTAGGAGGTGATACTTTTCTGTATTGAGTTTGGCCATGAAGACAGGAAGAGATCAGAGAAGTCCTTACTAGAGAAAATAGAAAGTATTTCATTAATGGGTAGAAGGGAGAATAAAAATGAGGAAATTCTTAGGAGTTTCATGCTTTAGTGATGAGGAAATTGACAATATCCTTGACAGAAATGGAGATTATCTAGAGGGAGACCTGTATATGAGTGGGAAATTGGTCTAGATCTTGATCCTGTTTTATAAATTATAAAAATGTGATAATGGCCAGCAGCATTGACTCCTTTGTACATGAATCCATTTGAGTGCAATTTTTCATCAAGTACCTTTGAATATAATTTTTAAAGAAATTCTACCTCATCTCATCCCTCTTATTTTTTACATTTTAATTTTATTCGTTGATGTATCAGAGTTCTTAGTTGCAAGCAAAAGAAAGTGCCCCTGAATGAATTAAACAGGAAAGAAGTTTATTAAAGTGCTATTGGTTTGGTCAAAGAATCCCTGAGAAGTTTGAGATTCAGGCTCAGAATATGAACAGAAGCAAGGGATAATGAGAAGAAGCTAAAACTACCACCAAAATTATGCTTAAAGTCAGTTTGTGAAGACAATGCTGTCCCCTCTGCAGAATGTTGGATGCCATGGCTCACACTGCCACGGCAAAGGACAGGGGATGCTATCCCTGAGTTGAGTGTCTTTGGAAATCAGAAGGTTTTGCTGTTCTTGTGGGTCCCATTTCCAGAACAGATTCTCTTATTGTCCTTATTCAAAGTCCAAGGTAGAGGCATCTGATTGATCAAGTCCAGGTTTTATGCCCTAGTTTCCAAGGAAGCTGGGAAGGGAGTGTCTTGCCTTTTCAGCCTCTATGATGGGAGGTGGATACTTCCCCCACCAAGATTCTTAAGATGAGATACTTGCAGTGATAGGAAGGACGTTCAGATAATCGGCAGCCAAAATGAATTATAGCGAACAAACTAAGAAACCACCAGCAACCATTGTCCATCACACATGCCTATAGGTTATATTTTATATCATGAGAGCACAGTTTCTAGAAACGTTTTTTTTAGTGAGTTTCAAATATATATATAGAATGTCCCAAGAATCAAAGCACTTGCAGCTACAGCTAAAAAGGTCAGGAAATTGCCAGGTATTTCATGGCTTAGGTTGCTCAAATTGCAGCCTATTATGGACTGAAACAAAGCATCATTTGACCTTTTCATGTGGCAAGATGTTGTATTATCAGCGCTCCCTCTTTCTATAATTTTTTTTTTTTTTTGCCCTTTCACCTTTTCCTGCTTATTTGAATTCAGGCCCAAGAGCGAAAAATGAAGATAAAATATATGATCTGAAATTTTAGGTTGGTGATGAACTGATAATAATTTTGAATTTAGTAAGGAAAGAGTTTTCTCTTATTTATCTGAATAGAACATTGGACTGGGAATCAGGAAGTTAATTCTAATCTTGGGCAAGTCTTTACCTTTCTTGGACCTGAAATTCATCATTGATAGGTCCCACTAATTTGGATTCAGGAAGACCCATATCTGAACTTCCATTTGCTGACTGGTATAAATTCTGGGGTGTCTTTCTCTTAGCTTCATTTTTCTCATGGAAGAAATGTGGATAATAACATTATTTTCCTCATGGGTTTATCATGTGAATTAAATTAAAAAATGTAAAGCTTGAGTAAAAACTAGGGTGATTGAACCTTAGATGACCTTTAAAAACTTTCTAAGTATCAGAGATTCCAACAAGTTACATTATTTGCATAGTGATCCACACTGTGTGTGTGTGTGTGTGTGTGTGTGTGTGTGTGTGTATCTTATAGTTCATGTAATGTAAAAGTTAGAGTAGATCTTAAAGCAACAGGTGTTCTCAGAATATAGAGAAGAATTCCTTCCTTGTTTTTTATAGTCCATGATCCATGACTATAGCTCCATTTAAAATGCTGTGAAAGATACTCAGAAATCGTGTGTCTAATATATACTTAATATTTTTGGGGAGCTAATGACCCAGATGAGGAGGCCAGAAAAAATTCTATATTGATATGGATTGAAATATGGAATAACCACCAAAGCAGTGTCATGATGAGAGAGTAGGTGCTTTGAGCTCAGAAGTGGGAAGGTAAAGGGTTACATTGGACAGAATGGACAGAGCCATCTTTCTGGAGTTCCAGAGTTGTTCCTTGAAGAATATGGTTGAGCTTATACTGGGGGTGTCAATGCAGCTTTACTTAAAGCTGCAATATTTGACTGTGGAAGCTGAGATGCTTATATTCCTCTGAAGATTGGAAAAAATGGCTGGGGTGATAGTTTTAAAGTATATTAGCAAATTCTCTGGCATGCTTTCTATCAAAGCATGGGCTTTATTAATATGGGTTCTATTTCCCCTCCCCTTGAATATGGGTTGGTCTTAGTGACTCATTTTTAATGAATAGAGTGAAGTGATTTTGTTGACTTCTGAGTCTGTGTTAGAAAAAGCAATACAGCTTCCACCTGACTCTCCCTTTTGGGATGCTCACCCTTGAAACATTCATGCAATGTAATATAATAGGAAATTTTTAAAATTAATTTTAAACTAATAAACATATTCATTCATTGTATTTCCCCATCCTGTATAAACTCCATCAGATCAGGTCTCTTATTATTTTATTCTCCATTCAACATCTAGCTCAGGCCTGACATGTAAATGCTTGATGGATCTTTGTTGAATAAATTAATGACTGGATGGTTGAGTAGACAGATGAATATAAAGGCCAGGATGACAAAAGTTTGGATACTATTAGCACATGGGTGATGATTAAAGCAATAAGATAGAAGAGATCATCTGGGGATAATATAGAGATGATGCGTAAGAGCAGAACCCATATGTTACATGATCTCACTCTTTAAACAGCTTTTCATAACTAAATTTAACAAAATCTCTGCTTTTCATTTTGGTGATGGCAGAGTACTGTGCTTAAGAGTGGGGTTTCTGGGACACCTGGGTGGCTCAGTCAGTTGAGTATTTTACTCCTGGTTTCTGCTCAAGTCATGCTTTCATGGTTTGTGGGATGTAGTCCCCCATATCACGCTCCTTGTGCTGACAGTGCAGAGCCTGCTTAGGATTCTCTTTCATTCCTCCCTTTCTCTCTCTCTCTCTCTCTCTCTACCCTCCCCCTCTCTTTATCCCTCTCTCAAATAATAAATAAATAAACTTATAAAAAGAGTGAGGTTTCTGGAACCAGACTGCTTGAGTTTGAATCCAGACTCTGTAACTTACTGTATGACCTTAACCCAGCCCTTTAACCTCACTAAGTCTCAGTATTTCTTTATAAAATGAGGCTATTGATAGCATCTAATACATAGGGATTTTGTTGGAGGGTTAAATTATATTATAGCCTAGAAGCTTGTAATCCTTAAATGAAAATTGGTTATTAGTATTCCAATTATTAAGCATGAGATTTAAATGCATTGACTCAAGAGGCAATGACTATAATAAGAATGCATTTGTATGGTACTTTATAATTTCTGAGGTGCTTTTGCATTTGTCAGGTTATTCCATTTTCACAAAAACCCAGCATTGATAGATAGTTACCCCTATTTTTAATGTTAATAAATGGCAAAACTTGAGCAAGAATCTAGATTTTATATTTCCCAAGTCCAGCAACATTTCAGATTGAAGAATCAGAAGGAGAATAACAAATACAAAGATTTAGAACTGACATTTACCCATGTTGGATAAAACTGACTTATCTCTGAAATAGTTTGGTTCCAAGCCTTTGACTCATATATATCCTAAAAATTTCCAGCATTCAATAGAAGAGTGTTACTCTGACATGGTTTGTTTGGACTGCAAAATTGGAGCAGCTAATGTTAATCTTTTTCATCCCTTCATTCAACAGGTGTTTGTAAAGCTTTGTACTAGGTACTATGTGGAATACAGAGAAGTGCAATTTGTAGATTTTTTCCCTTTAAGTTTTTATTGCTTAATTGGGATGAGAGGAGGGCAAAGACACACAATGTAAAGCTATAGCTTGATAGAGCAGAGTATGAACTTTCAGTCTTTGTGTTTGAAGTATAGGGAAACATATGAAATATGGACCATATTTCCTGTTAATCAAGCAAGCATCACTTGGCAGAGAAGCCATTAATCATTTCTTTCTTGTTATGGATTGACTTGTTCAGCATGGGGAGGAGATTGTTCAAGGTACTAGAGACTTTTTATCATCATGTATTAGGACATACAGTTCATGTGTGTGAGACTGGAAGGTGAGAAGAAACAACAAGATGGGGTGAGCCTCTCACTAGGTTATTGCCTCCAAACCCCACTTTGACTTTCATGGACAGGAGAAAGGCCTTTAATTTCTTCCCTCAACAAGTGTTGACGGAATATTTCTTTTGAATGAGACAGTGTGAAAGACCCTGGAAAAGTAAACACAAGAATAGGACTTATCTCTGTCCTCAAGGGGCTCAATAGTATAGAATTATAGCACTGCTCTTGAGTCAGACTATGTGGGTTTGGATTCAGTGTCTACCACTCAGTAACTGTGAGACCTTGGGCAAGTTAACTGCTCTATGTCTTGGTTTCCTAACCTAGGAAATGAAGGTAATAATGGTGAGGATTAATTGAGCTAATTCATGTACATCCCATAGCACTATGCTGGGCACATAATAAATATGCAATAAATATTAACTTTTAATATTATTTGTGTACAAAAGCATAGATGATTATGTTTCTACTTAGCATATAGAAAGTTGGAAAGAGCATCATTCCCATTATAATGATGAGAAAAATTCAGTTGATTACAAAATCATAACCCGTTTTCGGACTTATTAAAGAGCTGAGGTCACAGAGCAAAACGGCTAAATTCTGAGATGGAAGCAGTCTCTCCAACATGAGACTAGACATATATATAGACTGTCTCTTCTGTGACCCAAAACCAGAAGAGGGGATGCTGCTGTACAAATAGGTAGGAAGAAATTAAATAACATGTAAATGAAAATTTTTAGGGTGAGTATGGGCTAGCATAAAGTTAGAAATTGGGGACCCCCTGACATAAGAGGGCTCTTTTTTATACATCCTCACCAGGTATTCACAAGAAAGTTCGGAAGCAGGACAGGAGACAAGATACAGTCATCCTTGTTAATGCAAGTATGGAGGAGGGGATTGTGAGAAAGGTATAAAATCCTACCCTCCTAGGGGCGCCTGGGTGGCTCAGTCGTTTGGGCGGCTGACTTTGGCTCAGGTCATGATCTCACAGTTCATGGGTTCGAGCCCCGCATCGGGCTCTGTGCTGACAGCTAGCTCAGAGCCTGGAGCCTGTTTCGGATTCTGTGTCTCCCTCTCTCTCTGACCCTTCCCTTCTCATGCTGTCTCTCTCTCTCTCAGAAAAAAAAGTTAAATAAAATCCTACCCTCTTACCCAGAACCCTCTCTCTTGACAGAGTGAAAGACTTAAACTGCTGGGAAAGGGCAGTACTCTGTAACCTTCTGAACTAGCTAAGGATTAATTATTGCTAGAGGAAAAAGCAGAGGCTCAAAAGATCAGGTATACTGCATGAGCACATTTCTAGCCTCAACTGCATCACATTTGCTAGACTGACTCAGTCCCTGACACTGATGGCCTGACCAAAGTAGAAGCATGCCCATTTCCAGGTAGAAATGTTATTGGTGTCACTGCTCTACACACAGTATCTGTTATTTAATAAATAATTATGAGACACACAAAATAGTAAAGAAAACCATCCTCAAGATGGAACAGAACCAGACTCAGAGATGACCAAGATGTTAGAACTATCAGGGACTGTCAGACTTTAAAGTAATAATGACTAATATGTTAAAGGATCTAGTGGAAAAGGTGGACAAAGTAACATATATGAACAGATGGGAAATTTCAGTGGAGACAAAATCTGTAAGAAAGAGTTACATAGAAATGCCAGAAACACACACACACATACAACACACAAATCAGAGATAAAGAATTATTTTGTTAGGCTCATCAGAAGCCTCCTTGACACAGGAGGAGAGAATCAGTGAACTGAAGATAGGTCAATAAGAATTATCCAAACTGCAACACAATGAGAAAAATACATAACAGAATATCCAAGAGTTGTGACACAGTATCAAATGGTTTGGCGTTTGTATAATTGGAACACTAGAATGAAAATATGGAGACAGAATGGGGCAGAAGAAATATTTGAGAATATTCTAAAACTAAGTAAAACTACTAAAGATCTAGAAAACTTAGAACATTCAGAAGGATTTTAAAAAATGAAAAATAACAACAAAAAGAAACACAACCGAACACACATATAAACTGCTTAAAACTAATAGTAACAAGAAAATATTGAAAACACCCATATAAAAGACACTGATGGGAATAAAGTTAAGAATTACAGCTGACTTCTTTCAGCAGATACACAAGTAAGCAATAAAGTGACATCTTTAAATTATTGAAAGGAAAAAAGAAACCCTGGCCACCCAGAATTTTATACCCAGTGACTTATCTTTCAAGATTGAAGGTAAAGTAGATTTTTCAGATAAACAAAAGCTGAGAGAATTTATTGCCAATGGGCTTGGCTAGAAGAAATGGTAAAGAAAGTTCTTCAGGTACAAGTAACATGACACCAGAGGTGAACTAGGATGCAAGCAAAGAAAGAGCTCTAAAGATGGTAAAAATGAAGATAATTGTAAATGAATTTTATTCATATTTTGAAATCATTCTGAAAGATAACTGACTGTCTAAAGCAAAATGGTAATAATGTATTTTGGGATGTAATGTCTATAACAGTAAAATATACAACAACAACATCATTATGGGAGGGGAGAATTGGAAGTATACTGTTGTAAAGTTCTTATACTCTACATGAAGTAACATCATATTTTAAAGTAGACCGATAAATCCTAGGGAAGCAACTAAAAATATTAGAAGGCAGTATATTTAATAAGCCAATAGTAGAGGTAACATGGAATTTAAGAAAATAACCTAAAAGCATAGATATATAAATATTATTTCTTTAATTATTTTTTTAACTGTTTGTTTACTTTTGAGAGACAGAGAGAGAACACGATTGGGGGAGGGGCAGAAAAAGAGGGAGACACAGAATCCGAAGCAAGTTCCAGGCTCTGAGCTGTCAGCACAGAACCCAACGCAGGGCTCAAACTCACGAATTGTGAAATCATGACCTGAGCTGAAGTCAGATGCTTAACCAGCTGAGCCACTCAGGTGCCTTGTAGATATGTAAATATTATTATACAGTGGGAAAAACTGTAAGAAGCCTGGTAAAAATGTTGACTATATAGAAAGCATGGGACGAGCAGAGAGTGTTAAGAAGATAAAGTTGGAGGGGCACCGGGGTGGCTCAGTCAGTTAAGCATCTGACTCTTGGTTATGGCTCAGGTAATAATCTCATGGTGGTTCCTGAGTTTGAGCCCCACATTGGGCTCTGCACTACCAGTGCAGAGCTTGCTTGGGAATCTCCCTCTCTCCCTTTTCTCTCTGCCCCTTCTCTGCTTGCGTGCATACTGTCTCTCTCCAAATAAATAAATAAACTTAAAAAAAGAAAAAAAACTGAAGTTGACAAACCATACAAGAGGTTGATTATGAAATACTTTATAAGCTGGTCTAGATTAGCGATATTGAATATTTAGGAAGATATTCATTTTAATATTAATAAATATGAATAAATTTAATAAATTTAATTTAAAATAAAGATTTTTATTTTAATAAAATAAAGATTTTTCATCTAAGTTGATTTCGTTGTTCTTCTTTTAGATACAATTTCTTTCTTTTTTTTTTTTACTTTGTTATTTTTTCCTCTTCAAATTTTTATTTAAATTCCAGTTAGTTAACATATAGTGTAACATTGATTTTAGGAGTAGAATTTAGTGATTCTTCACGTACATACAACACTCAGTGCTCATCATTACAAGTGCCCTCCTTAATATCTATCACCCATTTAACCCATCCCCCACTCACCTCCTTCCATCAATCCTCAGTTTGTTCTCTGTATTTAAGAGTGTCATGGTTTGCCTCCTGTCTCTTTCTTCCCGCTGCCCGTATTTTCATTCATTTTGTTTCTTAAATTTCACATATGAGTGAAATCATTTGTCTTTCTCTAACTGACTTATTTTGCTCATTTCACTCAGCATAATACTCTCCAGCTCCATCCATGTCATTGCAAATGGCAAGATTTCATTCTTTTTGGTTGCTGAGTAATATTTCATTGTATATATACAACATATCTTCTTTATCCTTTCATCAGTCAACGGACATTTGGGCTCTCTCCAATGCTTTTATAAACATTGGGGTACATGTACCCCTTCGAATCTGTATTTTTGTATCCTTTGGGTAAATACCTAGTAGTATAATTGCTGAGTCATAAGGTAGCTCTGTTTTTAACTTTTTCAGGAACCTACATACTGTTCTCTAGAGTGGCTGCACCAGTTTGCATTCCCACCAGCAGTATAACCATGTTCCCTTTTCTCTACATCCTCACAGACATCTGTTATTTCCCATGTTGTTAATTTTATCCATTCTGACAGGTGTGAGATGGTATCTCATCATGGTTTTGATTTGCATTTCCCTGATGATGCGTGATGTTGAGCATCTTTTGATGTGTCTGTTAGCCATCTGGATGTCTTCTTTGGAAAAGTGTCTATTCTTGTCTTCTGCCCCTTTCTTAACTGGATTATTTGTTTTTTGGGTGTTGAGTTTGATAAGTTCTTTATAGATTTTATATAATAAAGCCTTATTAGACATGTCATTTGCAAATATCTTCTCCCATTTGTAGGCTGCCTTTTAGTTTTGTTGATTGTTTCCTTCACTTAAAAAGCAGATTTTTATCTTGATGAAGTCCCAATAGTTCATTTTTGCTTTTGTTTCCCTTGCCTCTGTCATTTGTCTAGTAAGAAGTTGCTGTGGCTGAAGTCAAAGAGGTTGCTGCCTGTGCTTTTCTCTAAGATTTTGATGGTTTCCTACCTCACATTTATGTTTTTCATCCACTTTCAATTTATTTTTGTGTATGATATAAGAAGGTGGTCATTTTATTCTTCTGCATGTTGCTGTCAAGTTTTCCCAACACCGTTTGTTGAAGAGATTGTCTTTTTTTTGTTGGATGTTCTTTTCTGTTTTGTCGAAGAATAGCTGACCATATAGCTGTGGACCCACTTCTTGGATTTCTGTTCCATTCCACTGATCTATGTGTCTGTTTTTCTACCAGTACCATACTGTCTTGATCAATACAGCTGTGTAATACAGCTTGAAGTCCATATCGTGATGCCTCCAGCTTTGCTTTTCTTTTTCAGGATTGCTTTGACTATTCAGGGTCTTTTGTGGTTCTGTACAAATTTTAGGATTGTTTTTTCTAGTTCTGTAAAAAATGCTGGTGGATGGGGCGCCTGGGTGGCTTAGTTGGTTAAGCGTCCGACTTTCGCTTAGGTCATGATCTCGCGGTTCGTGGGTTCGAGCCCCACGTCGGGCTCTGTGCTGACTGCCAGCTCAGAGCCTAGAGCCTGTTTCAGTCTGTGACTCCCTCTCTCTCTGACCCTCCCCTGCTCACGCTGTTTCTCTCTCTCTCTCCTAGAAATAAATAAAAAAAACATTTAAAAAAATGCTGGTGGTATTTTGATAGGGATTGCATTAAATGTATTTTTTGCTTTGGGTAGTATAGACATTTTAACAATGTTTGTTAAATGTTTGCTCAATCCATGAGCGTGGGATATTTTTCCATTTCTTTGTGTCTTTTTCAATTTCTTTCATAAGTGTTCTATAGTTTGCAGAATACAGATCTTTTACCTCTTTGGTTAAGTTTATCCCTAGGTATCTTATTGTTTTTGGTGCAATTGGAAATGGGGTTGATTCCTTTATTTCTTTTTCTGCTGCTTCATTATTAGTGTATAGAAATGCAACAGATTTCTGTACACTGATTTTATATCCTGTGATTTTCCAGAATTTATGTATTAGTTCTAGCAATTTTTTGGTAGAGTCTTTCAGGTTTTCTACACAGAGTATCATGTCATTTGCAAATAGTGAAACTTTGAATTTTTCCTTGTCAGTTTGGATGCCTTTTATTTCCTTTTGTTGTCTGATTGCCAAGGCTAGGACTTCTAGAACGATGTTAAATAGTAATAGTGACTGTGGACATCCCTGTCTTGTTCCTGACTATAGAGGAAAAGCTCTCAGGTTTTCCCCATTGAGGATATTAGCTGTGTGTCTTTTGCATATGGCTTTCAGGATGTTGAGGTATGTTCCATCTACAACTACTTTGTTGAGGCTTTTAATCAAGAATAGATCCTGTATTTTGTCAAATGCTTTTTCTGGATCAATCGAAAAGATCATATAGTTCTTATCCTTTCTTCTATTACTGTGGTGTATCATGTTGATTGATTTGCAAATATTGAACCACACTGCAGCCCAGGAATAAATCTCACTTGATCGTGGTGAATAACTTTTTTAATGTACTGTTGGATTCAATTTGCCAGTATCTTGCTGAGAATTTTTGCACTCAGCTTCATCAGAGAGAGTGGCTTGTCATTTTCCTTTTTAGTGGGGTCTTTGTATGGTTTGGGAATGAGTTTGGAATGAGTTTGGAAATTTTCCTTCCATTTCTATTTTTGGGAAGAGTTTGAGAAGAATAGGTATTAACTGTGCTTTAAATGTCTGGTAGAATCCCCCTGGGAATCGATTTGGCCCTGGACTTTTGTTTGTTAGGAGATTTTCGATAACTGACCCAATTTCTTCGCTGTTGATGGGTCTGGTCAAATTTTCAGTTTATTCCTGTTTTAGTTTTGGTAGTTTGTATGTTTTTAGGAATTTGCCCATTTCTTCCAGATTGCCCAGATTGTTGGTATATTATTTTTCATAATACTCTTTTATGATGATTTGTATTTCTGTGGTGTTGGTTCTGATATCTCATCTTTCATTTGTGATTTTACTTATGTGGATTCTTTTTGTTTCCTTTTTGATGTCTGGCTACAGGTTTATAAATTGTATTAATTCTTTCAAAGAATCAGCTCTTAGTTTCATTGATTTGTTCTACTGTTTGTTTTGTTTGTTTCTATATCATTTATTTCTGCTTTAATCTTTATTATTTCTCTTCTTCTGCTGGCCTTAGGCTTTATTTGATGTTCCTTTCTAGCTTTAGATGTAAGGTTAGGTTGTGTATTTGAGACTCTGCTTGCTTTTTGAGGTAGGCTTGTATTGCAATATACTTCCCTCTTCGGACCGCCTTTGCTGCATCTCAAAGGTTTTGACTGTTGTGTTTTCATTTTTATTTGATTCCATGTATTTTTAATATCTTCTTTAATTTCCTATTTAACCCATTCATTCTTCAGTAGGATGTTCTTTAACCTCCATGTATTTGTTTTCTTTCCAATTTTTTTCTCCTGGTTGGCTTCAAGTTTCATAGCATTGTTGTCTGAAAATATGCATGGTATGATCTCAATCTTTTTGTACTTGTTGAGGACTGATTTATGACCCAGTATGTGATCTCTTCTGGAGAAAGTTTCATGTGCACTTGAAAAGAATGCGTATTTGGTTGCTTTAGGATGAAATATTTTGAATATATCTGTCAAGTCCATCTGGTCCACTGTGTCATTAAAAGCCAGTTTCCTTGTTATTTTCTTCTTAGATGATCTGTCCATTGCTGTAAGTGGAGTGTAAAAGTCCCCTATTATTATTATATTATTATCTATGAGTTTCTTTATATTTGTTATTAATTGATTTATATATTTGGGTGTTTTCAAGTTGGGGCATAAATATTTACAATTGTTACAGTTTGGTGGCTATACCCCTTAATTATGATATAGTGCCCTTCTTCATCTCTTGTTACAGTCTGGTTTAAAATTTCATTTGTCTGATATAAATTTGGCCACTCTGACTTTCTTTTTTAAAATTTTTTTATGATTTCATTTATTTTTGAGAGAGAGAGAGAGAGACAGAGTGCAAGAGGGGGAGGGACAGATAGAGAAGGAGACACAGAATCTGAAGCAGTCTCCAGGCTCTGAGCTCTCATCACAGAGTCTGAGCAGGGCTTGAAATCACAAACTGTTGACGGAGGAACAAGGGGGAGAAGAAGGGCGGAAATGGTGGGGGAAAGGGAGAGAGGCAAACCATGAGAGACTCTTGAATGCTGACAAAAACTGAGGACTGATGGATGTGGGGGGGGAGGGGGGGCATGGAGGAGGACACTTTTGGGGATGAGCACTGAGTGTTATGTGGAAACTAATTTGACAATAAACTATTTGTAAAAATAAATAAATAAATAAATAAAAATAAAAAAAATAAAAAAAAAAATCACAAACTGTGAGATCATGACTTGAGCCAAAGTCTGGTGCTTAACCAATTGAGCCACCCAGGCGCCCCCACTCTGGCTTTCTTTTGATATCCATTAGCATGATAGATGATTCTCCATCCCCTCACCGTCTTTTTGTTTTAATTCATTTATTTAAATTCAAGTTAGCTAACCTACAGTTTAGTACTGGTTTTGGCAGTAGAACCCAGTGATTTATCACTTACATGTAACACCCAGTGCTCATCTCAACAAGTGGCATCCCCTCACTTTCAGTCTGCAGGTGTCTTTTTAGTTCTAAAATGAGTGCCTTGTAGGCAGCATATAGATGGGGTTTTTTTTTTATCCATTCTGATACTCTATGTTTTTTGATTGGAGTATTTAGTTCTTTTATATTCAGAGTGATTATTGATATATATGAATTTAGTGCCATTGCATTACCTATAAAATTGGTATTTCTGTGATGTTCTGTTCCTTTCTAGTCTTTGATGCTTTTGGTCTTCTTTCCCATGCAAAGATTCCCCTTTAATATTTCTTGTGGAGCTGATATAGTGGTAACAAACTCCTTTAATTTTGTTTTTCTGGGAAACCCTTATCTCTCCTATTCTGAATTATAGCCTGGCTGGATAAAGGATTCTTGGCTGCATATTTTTCCCACTAATCATGTTGAATATATCCTGCCATTCCCTTCTGGCCTGTGAAGTTTCTGTGGAAAGATCTCCTGTGAATCTGATCTGTCTTCCCTTGTAGGTTAGGTTAGGCACTTTTTAAAATTAATTAATTAATTAATTAATTAATTAATTTTGCCTTGCTTCTTTCAGAATTCTTTCCTTGCCTTTGTATTTTGTGAATTTGACTACAATATGGCTTGGTTTGGGCCAGCTTTTCTTGAATTTGATGGGAGTTCTCTGTGCCTCTTGAATTTTGGTGTCTGTTTCCTTCCTCAGACTAGGAAATTTTTCAGCTATAATTTTCTCAAATAAGCCTTCTGGCCCCCTTTCCCTCTATTTTTCTGGGACTCCTATAATATGAATGTTATTACACTTCAAGAGTTGCTGAGTTCTCTAAGTCTACATTCATAATCCAATAATTTTCCCTCTTCTTTTTAGCTTCATTATTTTCCATAATTTTATCCCCTACAGCACTGATTTGTTCCTATGCTTCTATCCTCATTGTCATTGCATAGTCAGTTTTGCATCTCAGTTATAAAATTTTTTATTTCAGCCTGACTAATTTTTAGTTCTTTTATCTCTACAGTAAGGGATTCTCTAGTGTCTTCTGTGACTTTTTCAAGCCCAACTAGTATCCTTATGATTGTTGTTTTAAATTCTGGTCCAGACGTCTTATATCTTCTTTGATTAAATCACTGACCATTACTTCTTCCTGTTCTTTCTTTTGGAGTGAATTCCTCCATCTTGTCATTTTGTCTAGGCCACAGTATTTTAGTGTGATTTTTTAGGAAAGCCTCTTATATGCCTGCTCCTGAGAGTAATAGCTATATTAAGAAGAGTTTCTATACTGTCTTGGGTCTGGTGCTTCAGGACGTGTTTCAGAGTGTGCACTCTGCCATTGTATTTTGACTGCTCCTTCCCTCAGGTCAGTTCCATGATGAGTTTCTCCATTGCTTGCAGTGGGGTTGCAGGGGGTGGGTAGGGATGATTGAACCTTGTCCACTGTGTGGCAAGTTTTAACTAGGTGTGTTTTGGTCTGCTTGTTAAAAGAAGCTAGATCCTTTTCCCCTAGAGCTGAAGCTTTGCAGCATTTTATGATCAGTAAACTTGGTGCATGAGAGGATTTTGTACTGGTCATCTGGGGAAGGGGCCTGCTGAGCTGTTTCTCAGTTGGACTTGCCCTAGTGGAAATGCACTGGGAGATTGCAGGGGGTTGGGACTTGGTGTAAGAGACTCCAGTTCCAGCCTCCACTGGGTGGTGCTGTGTTGGTCACTGAAGTAGGTCAGTACTGATAGATGTGGGGGGAAATGGCGTCACTTCACTCTTTCATCTCCAGACTGGGGAGTTCCTGCTCACCATTCTTCAGGAAGCCCTCATAGAAGAGCAACAAATTTCCTCTCTTTTGTCCCCAGTTTTTCCCTCAGATCCCTGCCTTCATCCTCTCTGTGTCTGAGCTGGTCTGCCTGCAAGGCAGCACAGTACTCTTGTGTTTTATCTCAGGCATGTGGCTTCATTTAAAAACTCCAAATTTTAGGAACCTGCATAGCACGGACCCACATTGAACCTCTGGAGAGGGTCTCACTGTGCTGTAGCTGGTGCCAGTTTGTCTCAGAAAAGCAGTCACATGACTGTGCAGTGGTCCATTGTTTATGGTAAAGTATAGCAAAAAGCCAACACTAAGGTTTGTTGCTCTTGGCAGGTTTCTGTTCCTATGTAGCATGTTGGCTCCCACCAATTCTTTTGTCTCTGGAGATGCCATGCCACCACTCCCAAATGTATTCCAAGAAGGGAAACTATCTCTCCCAGTGTGACCCAGTGATCCTCAGAGCACACTGCCTGCTTCTGGGCCTCTGTCTTCCTGCACCAGAGCACCACTAGGCTAACCAGGCATGATCCCAGTGATGGTGTGGACTTCTAAAACTTCTGACTTTGAGCTCCACTGCTTGTAAAAACTTACGGTAGTCAGCCCCTCTTCTTTTATAAGTCATTGGTTTGGGGGAAGAGTTTTTCTTGTGCAGTCCCCTACTTGTGCTTTCTCTCTCTCTCTCTTTCTCTCTCTCTCTCTTTCACTCATCTCTCTGTCATCAGAGCTCCTTCCCCTCCACAGCACCTGCAGTTCTTTTCTTCCCAGAATCCACTCTCTGCAACTCCTACCTTCCATGATGTGGCTGTTTTTCTCCCTCTAGATGTGCAATTTGTTCTTTTAGTCAACAGATCAATTTCTTGGGTGTTCAGAATGATTTTATATTTATTTAGCTGTGTTTAAGGGACAAGTTTAGGGTTCCCCTACTTCTCTGCCATCTTAATTCTCTATACAGTTTCTTTAAATTATAAATAGTGCTTGTGATAAGGTTGTGAGGTTTGCAAGGATGCTTGAATACTGTTCTCTTAAGAAGGCAGTTACTTAATTTCAAACTTTTGGAGAAAGGGTAGCTTAGTCACAGGCATGATGCTTGTTTTCAAATAGAAACCTATCCCTTATTTTTTAAAATTAAATTAAATTAAATTAAATTAAATTAAATTTTTTCTTAAATAGTTTATTGTCAAGTTGGTTTCCATATAACACCCAGTGCTCATCCCAATAAGTGCCCTCTCCCATGTCCATCACCCCGCTTCCCCTCTCCCCCACACCCATCAGCTAATGGAGGACCATGAGAGAGAAAAAGGGGTAAAATATGGGGAGAGGGAGGGAGGCAAACCATGAGAGACTATTGAATGCTGAGAAACCTATTCCTTATTTGTAGGGGATATCTTTTGGGTGCTTACCTGTGTCCTTTCCTCTAATTCCATCTTCTTGCTATGGATCACAGTATCCCAAGCCATGTGGTTTGGTAGAATGGACCTAACTCTCAGCTCCGGGGACAGGCTCTCAAGGGCGTAAATCAATCAGCATGTCCTGTCCTCCAGGTCACAGCCATTGGCTCTGGGATTGGCAAATAATCCAAGTCAAACTAATCAAGAGAAAACCAAATTCTGGGATTTTTGTTTAAGTTATACTAGTGAGCAGATTTTTTTTCAGTGTGAACATGGACATTTCTGGGACTTCCAAGGACAAGTACATCTGAGAAGGAAGCCCAATTCTGAGATTAAAAGAGGTGATCTGAGACCACGTGGAGACCTGAGTAAAATCTCTTCTGCAGGTGTATCAATTTATAATTTAAAATATCATCTTTCAAAAATTTTAAACAGATTCAATATGGCTTGGCAACCAAAAGCATCTTGTGTGTGCAAATTTGATTTTAATGAGATTTTCCTTAGTTCTTGCTTCTTTCCCTTGCTCAAAATCTTTACAATGTTTTCCCCTTCCTTCTCCCTTCTTAGACATCATTTCTAGCCTTCTTTTGGATAAAAGGTCAGTGGTCTCCCCATTTTCTCACAGGTATCACTTATTCCAATTGACATTTACACTTGAGTAAACCTTAAACTTCTCTGACCTTTTTTTAAAAGCTAGCTTTTTAAAGAGATATTTTGTCTGTCTTAAAACAGTACATTATTGTTGCTTTTCTTTGTTAAAGACCACATCTTTCCTTCTAGATTTTTTGGATGCCTTGTGTACCCATTTTGATTTCCCCTATCTTTAAATTGGGGGTCTCCTTTTCTTTCTTTTCCCCTGCAGCATGGGATGCAGATGTTTTGTAGACACATGGGAACTACTTAACAGTAATTTAAAAAATTTATCCAGTTTCACACACCATTCTTAGTCATGTGAAATAAATAAGGGAATAAATCAGCCCTTAAATATGCCATTTAGTGTTGAAAATGAAAAACAACAGATGTAGATATTTGAGTGGGATAAAATAGTGGTAGATGTAAGTCTGAAGTCTTGCGTAGTTTGCAAATTCAATTCAGTTTGAGCAAGATATGCTGAATCTTCCCCTAGCTAACATTTGGAAATGCATAGGCAAAAAATGAGTAAGACATAGATTCAGAGTCTACCTGCCAGGGTTGGCCTTAAAAACAATCTCAGTCAATCATGTATGTAAATTATTCCAGATTCCTCTTTCCACTGGGGGATGGTATTTCTCACTTGACTTGTCTACTGTTCAGCTCCATCAAGCCTTTCTTATAGCTCCTTCTCTTTCAGTAATATCTTTGGTTGACACTACTTCATGCACCGTGCTACATGCTTTACCCATATTATTTCATTTAACTCTTATAATAACTCTAAAAGATATCTATAAGATGGGCATAATTGGAATATGTGAGGAAACCAGTATTTGGAGAGTTAGGAGCTTACCTGAGCCCTTAGCTCATGAGTAGTAGAGCTGAAGTCCACCCTGAGATTTGTCTGAATCCAGAACCCACATGCTAACTGGTTGAGCACCTCCTTCACTTTCACTGAGGGACTTAAGCTGATAAGGCAAATGTCTCTGAATGAATATATAAAACACTTCATAATATGGTGAGTCCTTAAGACAAAGACCAATCTCACGTGAATTGATTTCATGCTGCTGTATTATTTCACTGGGAAATTATTGGGGGTAGGCTGGTATTCCTATAATCATTATCTGTTAGGGCCACCAACTCCCTCTGGGTTGTTTATGTCCATAAAAATTTTGGGTACTCTATAATCTTCCCCTGATGTATCCTCTAATATTTTAAAAGTCTTTTCCTTAATGTTATTTGCTATTACTTATAAAGTATATTGGGCTCCAGATCTTATAAATACATATATTTCATATATTTAGAAATAATACCAACAAATCATGCAGAATAAAAACCAACTTGAGCATCAGACTATTACTGAGAGAAGAGTCTCCCTAGGCACCTAACCTAGTCTCCCTGGGAATCTATAACCTCTATATTTCTTCACATTTACGGTGCCTTTGCATCTTATTTATTTTTTCCTTATACCCAAGGGAATTTGAGAGATTTTAGGTTCTTAAGCTGCTTGAATCCTTCAGTGGCATGTCAGCAAAAGATTTCATTCTCTTTTATTCACAGAAATCTCTCCTTTCTTCTCCATTCCTTTATTTCAATGTCACTAGTCCATAATATGTAAGTTCTGTCAATAAAACTCCACACCTCCCTTTTTTGAAGTGCTTGCTGAAGAACATGCATGTGTCCTTGGATCTGCTCTCTACTGTTTAGCTCAGGGGACTGCAGAACAGAACAGAACAGAAAGTTATGCCCCAGAATGACCCTACACTAGGACCCTCAGTGGTTGCTAGAGTTTCTGATTTCCCATCTTGCTGGGGTGGAGCTTTAATGTCCAGGCTTTGAACACTGGAACTTCTCTACAGCTGAAGCCATCAGGACTGGAAGTACAGTGGAGCCCTCTGTGGAAAGAGGTTGTGTTACCAAGCATCCTTCAGACTTCTGACTCTTTCTGAGGCATTAACATTGGGTGTGACTGAACAAAACTCTCATTGGACCAGTCTTGAATGCCAGGCTAGTGGCAGGAGGCTTGTTGTTATTGGTCTAGAGGAAACTTTGAAACCAAATCAGTCCCTATGGCACACATATTTTGGAGGACCAGAGGACTAATTCTCATCAGAAAGCCCCACTTGCCTGGCTTGGCACTGGAAGGATTTTCCCACAGATGCTTTCCTCCCAGGGAGATGGGAATCGATGCAGAAAGGTCAGCCCCTTGCTCTGGGTATGTGCAGAGATGGGATATCAACCCACTGGCAGTCAATTCACAAAGGCTCAGGTTTCAACCTTTGTGATGTTTTATTTCATTTTATTTTTACAGAGTGCAAATGGGGGAGGGGCAGAGGAAGAGGGAGAAAGAGAATCTCAATCAGGCTCCTTGCCTCGCATGGAACCAGATCTGGGGTTCAAGCTCATGACCATGGGATCATGACCTGAGCTGAAATCAAGAGTTGGACACTTACATGACTGAGCCACTCAGGTGCCCCTCAACCTTTGTTATAGTTTATATCTTTAAGTTTGTCTATGATTTTCTCCTATTAGACATTCACTTACCTGACTTAAAATATTTGGACATATTTTCATAGGAGACCTTTGAAAAGAATGTCCTGAGTTAGGTTCTGCAGAGGCATTGCTGTGCAATGGTTGATAAATATTTTACCAACAGGTCCTGGTTTATGCAAAAAGCTGTTATCTCATGATTCCAATCCATAAAAATACAGTAACCAAGGGAACAGATAATACCAAAAGTGAGGTTTATCTGAAGGGTGAGTGTTTTTAAAATCATTTCATCCCAGTTAGTTAAAATACAGGGTAAAACTAGTTTCAGGTGTGGGATTTAGTGATTCATCACTTAGAATTTAAATAAAAGCTTGGAAGAAAAAAATTATTTTATCCCACAACTGGTTAAAATGGGAGAGAATGTCTTCATAATGTTACCTTCATTAAAACAAACCAAGGGAGAGGAAAAAATATTGATGACGTCAATCTGGTAACATGATACTTTGACTTAATTAGCAAACTGCATTTCTAATAGTAACGATTCTTTTGCTTGCATTCGAGGAAGAAAGTTTATTGAGTATTCTCCAGCCCTACAGGGAATCTCTTATAAAAAGAAGTACTTTACACATTAGGTAAACCATAAATCTTGTTGACCTTCTTGCAGTTAGAAGCACTTAAAGGTACATCACTCCTGTCTTCTTGGAACTAACATTTGAGGAAATCACCTCCCAGTTATTAAGTAACTTCTAGATACCTGGCTCCACCAACAGACAGAGTAATGTGGCTACTTCCTGTGAATGGTGACAAATCGGTTTTTAGGGAGACAGAATTTTAAACTGATTGTCTTTATGAATTTGATTTGCCAGCCAGTTTATAGAAACAGTTCAGGTACTAATATGTTTGCACATTTTCCAAATGTGAACATGAGAAGCAGATATGATGCAGAATTGACATATGCCACCAATTTTAATTTCTTCAAGTGGAAGAAGTACATAAATATGAACCTGGCCATGAACTCATCAAGGGCAGAGATCCTTTGCTTACCTTTTTGTATTCTTAGCACCTAATATTCCCTCATCTGTTTAACAACTGTTTCATCCAACAAATATTTACTGAGCACCTACTATGTGCCAGGCACTGTTCTAGGCACTGAGGATACAGAAGTGAACAAAACAGAATCTCTGCTTGTATGAGGCTAGTATTCTCAAGAAGGATGAGGCCAAAAAATAAGAATATAATACATCAGGTATGAGAAAGATGAAGGACAGAATGAAGAGAGGGGTACATGTGCTGTTTTGTGGATGTGTCTTCTCTGCTACTGTGACATTTGAATAGACACTGAATGAAATGTGAAAAGCAGCCCTGTAGTTATGGAGGGAACAGAGTTCCAGGAGAAGGAACAGCAGATGCAAAGCCCTGAAGTAGGAATGTGTTTTGTGTGTTGACATGACAGCAGCAAGGTTAGAGGGGTGGAGTGGAGGGAGGACGGGTAGAGGAGGAGGTAAGGCAAGAGTTTAGAAGTAGTGTGGGAAGAGCACAGGTCACCTAGGGTGGAGTATGTCTAGGTTAGGAGTGTGGACTTATTCTGAGTATAACAGCAACCTTGGGAGTGGGGTGCTAGTCAGGGAGTGAGATGAGCTGATCCATTTTTAAAAGTCATCTGCTGCTATACACAGGGCAATAATGCAAGCAAGGAATACTGTTAGGAGGTTCTTGTAGTAGTTCTGTTGAGGACTGATGGTGACTTGCTAGTGGAGGTGGTGATCACCTCTTAGCACAGAGCTTTCTGTACAAGCAGTGCACAAACAACAAATGTTTATAGCTTTCATTCACCTAGATCCCCATCTTCCTCCTTCCTAATATCTGTAAAAGCTTACCTTATTAAGGCAAATGCTTTTACTTCCACTCTTATTTTCTTTTTTGAAGAATTTTTTTTTAAATATTTTTTTATTTATTTCTAGGAGAGAGAGACAGCGTGAGCAGGGGAGGGTCAGAGAGAGAGAGAGAGACACAGACTGTGAAACAGGCTCCAGGCTCTGAGCTGGCAGTCAGCACAGAGCCCCACGCGGGGCTCGAACCCACACACCGCGAGATCATGACCCAAGCGAAAGTCGGACGCCCAACCGACTAAGCCACCCAGGCGCCCCTTTGAAGAATTTTTAAGTGTATTGTTTTCAGACCACAGAAAAGGAGATATCTTCTTAGAGATTCCAGATGTTAAAAGAAGAACACTACCTTGAAAGGAGATTATTTTAAAATTGAGATTAATATACCTTTATAGTCTGCTAATCTACCCATCATGTCTATTGTTTCAAAGAGACTCTCTATTCTCTTTTCTCCACTTTTTTTAGTAAAGAAAAATTTTAAATCATTGAGCTGTACTTTATAAGTCCTGGTGAAAGCTTGGCTGCAAATGATCTTCCCTATTGTACTGATCCTTCACCTGTCAGAGGTGACCCTCTCTGATCTTCGTTTTCAGTGGAGCACATGTCACGATGGTTCTCACCAGCTTTTTTGTTTCCATCAGCATCTCTGGTGATGACAGTAATGATGTCAGCTCAGCTCTGGAAACTGGGAAGTAACCCAGTTGATTTGCTTTAATCCTCATTTGTGTTTGGCTGTAATAAAAGGCCAAATGTCTGGAGGACAACAGAGGTCTTTTTAAAAATAAATATTAAAAAACATTTCTTTATTTTTGAGAGAGAGAGAGAATGGGGGAGTAGCAGAAATAGAGGGAAACAGGATCTGAAGCAGGCTCCACACTGTCAACACAGAGCCCAAAGTGGGGCTCGAACCCTTGAACTGTGAGATTGTGACCTGAGCCGAAGTTGGACACTTAACTGACTGAGCCATCCAGGCGCCCCAACAGAAGTGCTTTTTAGTGGGGTGACTATTTAGAAATATGGGTAACAGGGTAGGGATTTCAAAGTGTGTAGCACATTGATCCCAATTTCAGTGGTGTGACATCACACAGGCACTTGGTTTAGGGCAGTGGTTCGCCAGTGTAAGTGTGCATCAGTCACCTGGAGGGCTGGTGAAGCCATGAATTGCTGGCCTCTATCCTCAGAATTTCAGATTCAGTCGCTCTGGGGTGGGGCCTGAGATTTTGCTTTATTAGCAAGTTCCCAGGTGACACTAATGCTAGAGACCAGGCTCTGAGAACCACTAAGCTAGAGACATCCACTGCTGAGAGACAGACAGACAGACAGTGAGACACACACACACACACACAACTCTCAAATAGAAGCATTTGTCTTTGTCTTTGAGAAACCTGTAGCCTAATTAATGCTGGAGAAAAATACTGCCACTTTTTCTGAAATAAATGCATGCCAGATAATAGAAGGTAAGTTGTCCTGAGTGTTGAATGAAAGGATAGAGCTGGAAAGACAGAGACGGGAGTCTGAAGCCAGGTCACCACACACCTGGTTGGACTTGGAGGAGCGACGCCATGTGTGGTTGGGTCAATAGCAGGAGTAAAATCTTATGGCAGGTGGTGAGCAAGAGGGATGTATGTGGATGGAAGGATGGAGAAGTTAGGAACTTGGCTGGCTAAAGGGAAGAGACCAGTCTGGGGAGACCAAAGGAATGGCCTTTGGAAACAGGCCAAAGGAAAATGAAGCCAAAGAGGGCTTGGACGGGGGAGAATGTAAATCAGTCAGTCATATCTAATGTAAAACAAAAACGTTTCCTTGAGGGGAAAGAGCATAAAGATGTGCCTGAGTACTTGGTGAATGAGAACAGCATGTGCGCCTCAGGTTTCTTTTTTCTGCTAAAAGAGACATTATCTTAGGAATAACAACAAATGGGTGACAAGCTCTAAGTAGGTGATGTAGTTATGCTTTTAAACATCAAGGGAGAAGCATCTATTATCAAAACTAAAGGGAAGGATAAAAATATTAACATTCTATAAAAAGGCTGCAGCACCTGTTTGAAGCAGGTGTGCTGAATACCTTAGTTTTTATTTATTTCTTCATTTATAGTCTCAAGTATTGTGATTTGGAAAATTGACTTTCACAACAAGCAAAAGAGTGGTTGAAAACTCTAATAACACTCAAACAATATATGCTCGCCTTTTATTTTCAAGTACAGTGAAATAATGAGGCCATTTGTTAACCTTCTGTGGCAGCTCCTGGAATTTCTGAACATTCTTGATAATAGGCATTTTAAGTAAGCAGATGATCCCCTAAACATAAATAGCTTTCAAGTTATTTTAGGCCAATAGCCACGCAAGTGATAGGAAATAAACATTTTAATAATATGATAACATATGTGATCAATATCTTATAAGTGATTACCTGGTGCCAGCATTGTGCGTGGGGCACACACATACACAAACACTTTTAAGAATAACTTCATTGAGGTATCATTATGTATCATAACATTTACTGGTTGCAAATGTATAAGTCAGTGATTTTAGTAAAACATAGACTTGTGGAGCCATCATCGCAATCCAATTTTCATTGCCCCAAGTTCTTCTCTTGTGCCTAGTTACAATCAATCTTACCACCCCCAGCCCTGGACTGCTTTACTTTCTGTCTCTGTGGTTTTGCCTTTTCTGGATGTGGCATATACATAGAATCATACAATATGTAGCCAGTCTCTTTTGAGTCTGGCTTCTTTGACTTAGCCTATGTTTTTGAGACCCACTCATGTAGTACCAAGTACCATTCATTTTTATTACCAAATAGTATTTTATTATATAATTATACAACTTTTTGTTTGTCTCTTCACGAACTGATGGGCATTTGGAATTTTTCCAGCTTTGGATTATTATGACTAATGCTGCTATGACACTTTGCTTACATGTCTCTGTACATACATAAAATGTTAATCATCCCAATTACCCTATGGTTTAGAACCATTATAAGTTTTTTTCTCCTTCATCCTTCAGATAATGAAACTGAAGGTCAAAAAATTATGAAACTTGCCCAAGGCAATAAATGCAACAGACATAATATTTTGAAAAAAATATTGAATGCACTCTTTTTCTTTGGCACTTCCCTGTAGTTTGCTGACTCCCAACAAGCCCCGAGTCACTCATCTACTTCGGGTGGGAGATGGGGAGGTAGGAGCATTGTAGCACAAATGCAAAGATAAAAGAATGACTTAATCAGCTGCTGACATTTAGCCTAAGATTTAGGGACAAGACAGTAAGATTAAAAGCCAGGCTTTAGAAGGAGAAGGTAGAGGGGAAGAATAGAGAAAAGGCTAGGATATGTATGTATGTATGTGTATATATGTATATATATATATGTATTTATATATTTTCTTTCTTACGTACTTATAAGGACAACTTAGAAGATTTAGATCACAGTTTCTTTCATAGAGTGGAGAAGAAACTTCTTCCACCTTTTGGCTAGGTTGTTCAGCATCCTGCCCCAGGTTAGGATGAGGATATGGCAAAGTGTGATAACGAGAACAGTAGGATCCTGCTCCTCTGGCCAGGGATTTGGTGGGGGAGAAGGTGGCAAGAGAGTCAGGGCTGTGCATGTGGGCCCCATTCTCTCCTCTTGGACTTTGGGCTGGACAGAGTGGGGGTGGTGAGGCTAGTTGAGGAGGTGACTAGGACAGGGGCTTTGGACTTGAGGTGCATTGGGGGCCCTGGGAAGAGATTGCCTCTAGGTTGCCCTCCTCCACTTTGGGGGACAGCCATAACAAGGGATAGCCCAGCATGGTTAGGCAGAGAGAAGGCCAATGTTTAGCTTTCTAAATCACCTTCAGTGTCCTTGTGGTATGGAGGGACTCTCAGCATTTCTGCATGCTCCCAAGACTATGTCCAGTAGTCAGTGGTCTGAAGGCTGTTAGCCTGGATGATGGAGGATGCAGGTGGATTGCCTACTTCTGGGATCTAGATGGAGGATGTGACTAGGACTCAGCAACTATAGCAAGAGCTGGGGTGAGAATCTCTCTAGGTCATCATCGATGGAGACCAGACATGGATGGTTCAGGCATTGATTTCAGCAGTAACAGAACACTCAAGGGACAGAACTGGTAACAATTGTGATGTTTCCAAGTGGCTGGCTAATATCCAAAGTCAGCATGAGACCAGGGGGTACTCTTGCTCCAGGACTGGAGCTAGAGTGATGGTGGCAAGGTGCCTCAGTCATGCAAATTAGGAGGCAGTCACTTCTCCAAGTTTACATAAGTCCACCTCCTTTATTCCTGGTCAACATCTTGGGAGGCAGTGGAAATCTATGGCAGAACATTTATTATATTTAAAGTGAATGAAACTTACCTAAGGAATTTTAAAGTACTGCATCTGTATAGGCTTGCTGGAGTAGAGGATATAGAGAGTTTATTCTTTGTCTACTTGCTTCCTACTACCCTGGTCCTATGCTCTATATTGTGTGAAAGAGCAGGTCTGTTAGGGAGATGGATAAAGAGACAACATTTCCGTGGCACGTGGGAGAGCAAGGTGACCTATTTACTTACCACTAGTGAGTTGTGGGGCTGTGATTTGAAACCACCTTTGCCTGAATAAAAACTAATGTTTTGAGAGCTTAGTATGTGCCAGGCACTGTTCTAACTGTTTTACCTGTATTAACCCACTGAATCTTCACATTACCCTGTGTAGTATTGTGTGCTATTCTTATTTTACAGAGGAAGAAATTGAGACGCAGAGAGGCACCATACTTCCCCAAGGTCACACAGCATATAAACAGTGGTGAGCCAAGTCCTTTAGGTGTGGAGTCCATCCTCAGGATCCAGTATGAAGGAAGCCAACTTAGACGGTACCATCTTTTGTTGTATAGTACTTCTCACCTTGCCAACAACTTTTACAATACGGTCTTATTTTATCCTCGAGACAGGCTTAGCAGTTAAATGGGACAGGAGGCAGAGTTGCCCATTTACATCTGGGTTAACCATGATACCAACAACAATTTGAAAGTCCCAGAACTTTTCTGATCATGGGGAATAAAACTTTAGGGTGTGCAGAGGCCCACAGAGTCATCCTGGAGGACACTATATGTCATGTCAAGGAGTTTGGTGGGGAAAGTTAAATACAGATAAGTCAGAGACTAAAAAGAAAAGAAAAGAAATGTAAGACATAGTTGAAGATGACAATGTGTTTAATAATTAGTTCTCAATACAATTTTGTCTGGATTTTGAAAAAGAAAATAAAAAGCTGTGGAATGTGTCAGCTTTCTGTAAAGTCCCATAACCATGTTCTTCTTGCTATCAATTCTCATTACAGGTTGGTTGAACCTAAAGAACATGCCAGTTTTGCTAATTATTAAAGATATTTAAAGAATAATCTCCATTGTACAGTGTTAGATGAAGCAAATAAATGGCAGCAGAAACTGATTAATGACCAAAGCCAACTTGAGGTAATCAATCACAAAAGTCATTTTTCCCAGAGCATTCAACAGAGAAATGTTTTCTAAAATGTGGCCCATGAGATGGTTTTAGGTCATATCCAAAATGAATATTTTAATTATAATAGTTATAATTTTTATTTTATTAGTGGAATATTGATTTCCTATTTATGGGAATAGCATACTGAAAGTTAAGTTAAAAAGTTGATTTCAAGAAAATATTAAATAACAACATACCAATATGAGAAAATCACAAGGAATATATACAAATGACTAAGGTCTGAGGAACACTGTATTAATGCAACAAAGACCAACCAATTATATAACAACTCAAAAGTGAAGATAAGGCAATTTATTCCCTTCCTACTCTACTCTCATCTTTAGTCAGGGTTTGCTATATATCAGGCACTGTGCCAAACATTTTACTTGTATTTAGATCATTTTATCTTATAGCATTTGTCACCTGAGAATCACTTTCTTCTTTTTACTCCTAGAGCATTACAGCAGAGCTCTGATCTTACTGGGCTGGTAATGACTCTCAGCGGAAAGACTGCATTCCAGGGTGCTTTACAACCAGAATCATGTGACTCTTCTAAGGTGAGCAGTAAGAGAGAGTGCTGTGTGGAACCTCTAAGACTGGCTGCACAAAGGGAGCTAACTCAGGTGGAAGAAGTCCCCATTTGTCTTTCACTTTTCCTTTTTCCTGTTGCCTGGAATCCCTTTGTGATGGCTGGCAATCCAGTAGCCATCTTGGAACATGGGTTAAGTTTCAAGATAGAAGCAAAATGCTAGGATGGTGGGATGGTGGAGTGGAAAGAGAGAAGCCCCGAGAGGACCTGGTAACCACGGAGGTGAACCTTCTTTTGACTGTCTACCTCAGACCTCTTTTACCTGAGAGATAAACTCTATCCTTAATTAAGCTTCCATTATTTGGGGGTTTTGGCCAAAACAGCCAAACTTAATACTGACTGATAGAAGATGAAATATCAGTTTGGAGTGCTTTTGGATCTAGGTAACAGTAAATAAAACTGCTGGAAGCTTAAACATAGGGGTGCATTTTTCTCACCTAAAACAGTAAAGAATTATGTGGCTATTCAATGATGCCATTCAGAGTTCAAGTTTTCTCAAGCCTCTGTTCTCCACCCTTACCATGCTGGCTTTTTTTTTTTTCCTGAGAGAGAGAGAGAGGGAGACAGTGTGAGCAGGGGAGGGTCAGAGAGAGAGGGAGACACAGAATCTGAAACATGCTCCATGCTATGAGCTGGCTGTCAGCACAGAGCCTGACGTGGGGCTCCAACCCACGAATCATGAGATCATGACCTGAGCCGAAGTAGGACGCCCAACTGACTGAGCCACCCAGGCGCCCCCATGATGGCTTTTATCCTCATGTCTGACACCTCATGGATACAGGCTGGCTGCTGTAACTCCAGGCTTCATGTCTACACAGCAGGCAAGAAAGAGATGGAAGAGCCAAAGTTCTGCTCCTTATGAGGTGTTACCTTTTATTTGGAAAAGAAATTCCTCCTCAGCAGAGTTTCCTAACATCCTATTATTACAAAACTGTGCCTTCTAGATTCTAGATGTGCAGTGGGATCCATCCTTCTGAAACTAAGGGATCTCGGTTAACTACTGAAATATATTGGGTTCTGTTACTCTAGAGAAGAAGGAAATAGGGAGAGGATGTGGATAGGCCAAGGACAGTGAGGAAGCCAAGTATTAGAGAGGAGCTGACATGCTAATATTACACAGCTAGCTGGTAAGAAGTTCCTTTTTTTTTAAAGAAGAAACTTTTTAATAGTTTATTGTCAAGTTGGTTTCCATATAACACCCAGTGCTCACCCCCACAAGTACCCTCCTCCATGCTTACCATCTCCCTTCCCCTACCCCCCACCCCATCTGCCCTCTGTTTGTTCTTGGCATTCAAGAGTCTCTCATGGTTTGCCTTCCTCCCTCTTCCCCACTATTTTTCCCCCTCTTATCACCCATGGTCCTCTGTTAAGTTCCTCCTAATCCTCCTATATGTGCAAACATATGATATTTGTCCTTCTCTGCCTGACTTATTTCGCTCAGCATAACACCCTCAAGGTCCATCCATGTTGCTACACATGGCCAGATTTCATTCTTTCTCATTACCATGTGGTATTCCATCGTATAGATAAACCACATCTTCTTGATCCATTTGTCTGTTGATGGACATGGCTCTTTCCATGTTTTGGCTATTGTTGAGAGTGCTACTATGAACATTGGGATACATGTGCCCCTATGCATCAGCACTCCTGTATCCCTTGGGTAAATTCCTAGCAGTGCTATTGCTGGGTCACAGGGGAGTTCCATTGTTAATTTTTTGAGGAACCTCCACACTGTTTTCCAGAGGGGATGCTCCCGTTTACATTCCCACCAACAGTGTAGGAGGGTGCCCGTTTCTCCACATCCTCGCCAGCATCTAGAGTCCTCTGATTTGCTCATTTTAGCCACTCTGACTGGCATGAGGTGGTATCTCAGGGTGTTTTTGATTTGTATTTCCCTGATGAGGAGGGATGTTGAGCATCATTTCATGTGTCTGTTGGCCATCTGGATGTCCTCTTTGGAGAAGTGTCTGTTCATGTCTTCTGCCCATTTCTTCACTGGATTGTTTGTTTTTCAGGTGTGGAGTTTGGTGGATTTTGGATATAAGAGATCTGTATGATGAAAACTTATGAAGGAAATTGAAGAAGACACAAAGAAATGGAAAAATATTCCATGCTCATGGGTCAGAACAATAAAATTATTAAAATGTCATTACTACCCAAAGCAATCTACACATTCAATGCAATCCCAATCAAAATTGCACCAGCATTCTTCTCAAAACTAGAACAAACTATCCTAAAATTTTTATGGAACCACAAAAGACCCTGACTAGCCAAAGTAATATTGAAGAAGAAAACCAAAACAGGAGGCATCACCATCCCAGACTTTAGCCTCTACTACAAAGCTGTCATCATCAAGACAGTATAGTATTGGCACAAAAACAGACACATAGACCAATGGAATAGAGAACTCAGATTTGCACCCAAAAGTGTACAGCCAACTAATCTTTGACAAATCAGGAAAGAGTATCCAATGGAAAAAAGACAGCCTCTTTAACAGATGGTGCTGGGAGAACTGGACAGCAACATGCAGAAGAATGAAACTAGATCATTTTCTCATACCATACACAAGAAGAAACTTTGTTAAAAAAATGTTTAATGTTTATTATTATTGATACAGAGAGAAACAGCATGAGTGGGGGAGGGGCAGAGAGAGAGGGATACAGGGAATCTGAAGCAGCCTCCAGGCTCTGAGCTGTCGGCACAGAGCCTGATGTGGGGCTCAAACCCACGAACCATGAGATCATGATCTGAGCTATAGTCAGACGCTCAACCAGCTGAGCCACCCAGGCGCCCCAAGAAGGTTGCTTAAGCCTGGGATCTTGATCACTTTGGTAATCTGTTCTCAGAAGACCTTAAACATCTTAGCTTCCCCTTCCTCACATTTTATTTTTAGACTTTGTTAGGAATTTTATACCCATGAAACTGTGAGATCATGACCTGAGCTGAAACCCAGAGTCAGACACTTAACCAACAGAGCCACTAGGCATCCCCAGAAGAAATTTTGAAATAATGGAAATGTTCTATGTTATGGTGTTTAATATGGTAGCCACTAGCCATGGCTCTGGGGATTTGAAATATGGCATTTGCTACTAAAGAACTGAATATTTAATTTTATTCTATTTTAATTAATGTAAATTAAAATAGCTAAGCCTAACTAGCAGCTACTGTATGGAACAGCACAGTTCTAGAACCTCAAAGTATCGCTTCCCAGAAGACCCCCAGATGCTAAGAATCAATGAAATTCCATTACCAAATGGATATTTCTGTTTTAAGGAGTTAAAGGCCCATTGATGCTTTGCAAAGAGTGGTTTTAAAGCAAACATAAGTAATTATTTTATGGAAGAAGTTCAGTGTAGACATAATCATGTTATAAATGTTGATACAAAGAATTGGCCAGTGAAAATTATTGATCTATGGAGCTGTAAGTTTACTTAGACTTCTAGCAAGGCAGGCTTGTTTCTCTGAAGGTTCAGGGGGACAGGTGTTCTGGCCTGATGTAAGAAGAAAGCTGCAGTGAGCAGAGCTGGCCCACAGTGGCATGGGTTAGCAGGGAGAAGTAGTGAGCCTCCTAGTAGTTCCCAAGCGGGTCTGCTGGTACTACTTTTAGCTGCAAAAGCCTATAATGACTTTCCTCTGAGTCAGTAGTAAGTTCAAATCTTTATTTTCCAGGACAGTTTGCTTAAATGCTTTGCCCTAATATTGTGTCTAAAGAGATGACAATATTTTAAGATGTGTCCATCATACATCAACTGCGGATGGATCCTACTTCTGAAAAACACAAGATTTTGTCTTTTTGCATCTGTTAATTTGGTTTAGGAGGCAAAATCCTGCTATCTGGATACTTTAGTTTCTTAATGTTAGGTTACTGATTGGCAGATCTACCTCAGAGAAAGAAGACAAATCTATTTTAATGTATCAGCATTGCCTGTGTCCTAAGCCCTTTCTCTTCAAATCACAAGTGACTGATGATTCCCAAGTGTTGGGAGACTATGTCTGACTTGCCATTCTCTGTTGCAGGAAGGAAGCCCCGAATCTATTGTGGGAATCCCTGCTCTCAGTCTTTATGCAGATTTTCTGGGAAAGCTTCATCACCTGACTTCAATAATTGGCATTTAGAAAACCCCCGACAGCATCTAAAACTAGATAAATTGTATTATTTTGCTTGATGATCCTAAGGGTCATGGCACAGATATTTTCACAACACTTATGTTTGTTCTGTTTTGCAATACCAGGTTTTCTACTTAAAGTTTTTTTATATTTATTTATTTTTGAGAGAGAGAGAGCCAGAGTGTGAGTTGGGGAGGGGTAGAGAGAGAAGGAGACACAAATCTGAAACAGGCACCAGGCTCTGAGCTGTCAATACAGAGCCGGATGCGCAGCTTGAACCCATGAATGGGGAGATCATGGCCTGAGCTGGAATTGGGTGTGTAATTGACTGAGCTACCCAGGTGATCCCCAGGTTTTCTACTTTGATGTATCCCTTGGAAGATATGATTGGCTGAAGGATCTCTGAGCTTCTTCAGCCACTGTGATAAACTGGCACAAGAAATCAAGGGCAGGGCCTATAGAATTGGGCTTTTTTCACCCCTGGGGGTTAGGCTGGCTGGCACTCTTCTGCTCTGAGTTACATCACATGTTATCCCTTTAGTTGGCACTTCAGCCCTTCAGCATCTCCCAAGCTCTGCACCTTTCCTCTGCTATTCCTTCTACCGGAACACATTCCAGGCACCGTCCCCACAGCAGCCCGGTCTGCTTCTTTGAGCCAGGTTCAAACATCTGGGCCCCTTAATTTCTGCAGGGCCTCCACGTAGAAGTTCTCAATCGGTGCAAGGTGCACATCTCTTGTTGGTGTCCGGCCTTTCTATTCTTGATCACCTTGGTCTTATTTGGGAGTCTCAGGATAAAGACAGTAAATCCCATCAGCTTTTCCTGTCCAATAATTTCAGAAACAACCCCATTCCTGTGTGAATAAATCACTCAGAACAAAGAAGAATGCACCAGTGCCAACTCAGCTCTCAGCAGGAATGGCTGCTCAGGTGCTAATTTGCAAACATGCTCACTTTTTTTCTAAAAGGGTTATTGAGATATGCATGTTTGTTACCCTGTATGTTCATTTCGGGCAAAAACCCTCACACCATATGCAAGATCTTAGATGACAAACAGCACAGGGTGGGAGTTGTTAATGATGTCTGTGTTTAAAAATAATAATGATTATTTAATAAATCCCAAAACTAAAGTTGAAAAACTTTCTTTGCCCTCAACCTTAAAATTAAGAAACAGATGGCCATCTGCAGCCATATATTTCTTGTTGTTGCAAGTAAATGCAGCCACAGGAGCTTATTTTATGCTAAAAGCCTCCATCTGCTAGATGTAATCTTTTCGTACCTGTGGAAAAATGAATAAAATAAGAAGGACCTGCTCGCTTCTGACCTTGACTCTAAGACAGATTATGTATCTAAGATACTTTCCCTTTCTCTGTGACAGGTGTTAACTCTGAAATGATAGCACTGTAGACTTTTGACAGTTTCATCTTTTTACCTAAATGGGAGCAAATTTGGCTTAATAATATTTCTGGTTGGCATATGTTTTGCTGCTACACAGGGAGTGGATTTTCCTTTAATGAGCAATACACCATGTAATTCACAGCAGCTTTTCTTCTTGTAAAAATGCCCAAGCATCCTTTGCCTCTCTCCACTCTTTACCAAGCATAAATGAGAAATCATTATAAATAACGTGGTCTTAAAAAACCCTCCCATGTGTCACGGATCTGTGTATGCACTGGAGGGAAGTAGGGTAAACAGAACGAATCACTGCGAATGTGCTGACTCACTTGTTCCCATCTTTTCGGACCCAGCCCCAGTGCCAAATGGCTCTCTACCTTCTCTTCCCATCTTCCCTTCACTACTCTTTCCCAACATTATTCTGCCGGGGCTGTGTGTTTCTTTCCCAGTGGTTATGTGCAATGCGAGTGCTACCTAACCAGAATTCATTGTCATTCAGGCATTTGCTTCCACTGCTCCTCAGCTCTTTAGAAAGTGGGAGCTGAAGAAGAGGAATCTTAGAGGCTACGCTCCTCGTTTTAGAAGGAAAAAAATCCCTGAGGCCAGAAGGGAGGCTGGCAGCCCAAGGCTAAACCAGAACTGGACATAGGCTCTTGATTTCTCTGACACGTTATGAGAATCACATGGAGAAACAACACGAGTTTTAAGGTTTGCATGGAAAACCAGGCTGCCTGACTCCAAACTCCAAACTCCATTTTCATGAAGTTCCTCAGTATTGACCTTGGGCAAAATAGAATGCACGAGAGTGCTTGTTCAATATGAGGAGAAAAAACTAGGGATTTAAGTGTGACTTCAAGACAGTTTATTGCAGAAGCATGGTCCTGCTCTATTTTTCACCGTAATCACTTCCTAACCCCACATGTTTATTCTAGTGATGGACAAGCTTTCTGTTGTTATGAAGGAAAAGCAATATATCAGAAAAGTTAGATGGGGAAAAGAGAGGAGTAGTAGAGGCACCACATGCTTGAAGAAGGAAGACTTCTGGGTGTGTCAAAAACTGGTCCTAGACCAGCATTATTACCATCACCTGGGCACTCCTTAGAACTACAGGTTCTCAGAGCTACAATGAGAAGGTCTGGGTGTGGGACCCAGCAGTCTGTGTTTTAACCAGCCCTCCAGGTGATTCTGCTCACACTCAAGTTTGAGAACAGGTGTGAATAATCTCATTATAAAAGCTCCAAGCTCATACGCCAGTGTTGAGTCGACAGAAGAACTGAAACAGCTAGATCTTCCGGTTCTCAGGGGTCACTTCCAAATGACACACTGTGACCCCCAGAGTCTATCTGATTTTGTACATTGCTCCCTGCATTTCTGTATCACTTAACACTCTCTGCAAATAGAAATCAAATATCAGGTTACCTTTCAGAATGCAAGGGTACCATGTTAAAAACCTTCTAGGAGTAGTTCCAAGCGGGACCTCTGGTTTTAGATCCTGGGAACCAAGTGCTATAGTCATGGGTTTTCAATACGTGAATCTCATTTATGGAAAATGAATGTTCGTGTTAGCTATCAAGTCTTTTTGTAGTCTTGAGGGTTTTTTTGTTTTTTTGGTTTTTTGTTCAAAATGGAGGCAACATTGCCTAATGGTCTGAGCAGGGGCTCTGGCTTCACGCTGCTTGCTTTCCACTGGAGCTCCACCATTCCAGCTTTGGGTGAGTTACTTTTTGTTTCAGTCTGTTTCCCTTCCTGCAAAGGGAAAGCACACAGTGTCTACTTTATAAAATTCTTGTGAGGACTCCAAAGATACAGTTCGTGTCAATATGCTCAGCACAGTGGGTTGTATGCATTGAGTACTTGGTAAATGTTAGTCCACTTGTCAGTGTTCTGGATTTCAAAAGGAAGTGGTGATTTTTCTTTTTTTGGTAATAGACCATATGTGAATGATATGTAAATGTGAAGGAAAATGTAAACTATTTGGAAAATTCTTACATCTCAGAAGTATCTTCTATATGCAACAATAGTCCAGTGGTTAATGATCTCAAAGAGCATAAGCAGTCAGATAGAACTGTTTCAAAAACAGAGAACAGATGAGTATAGCTAATCTTTTGTGGAGTGTTCTCTTTCTGTGTTTCTCACCTTCTTGCAGTGCTAAACCCTTGCCTGGTTGTTTTATTTTATTTTATTTTTTTAATGTTTTTAATTTATTTCTGGGAGAGAGAGACAGCGTGAGCAGGGGAGGGTCAGAGAGAGAGAGAGTCACAGACTGAAACAGGCTCCAGGCTCTGAGCTGGCAGTCAGCACAGAGCCCGACGCGGGGCTTGAACACATGAACCGTGAGATCATGACCTAAGCGAAAGTCGGACACTTAACCGACTAAGCCACCCAGGCGCCCCGTTGCCCGGTTGTTTTAGATCACTTCCAGAGTTCTCTGATTGGCTTCCCAGGTTAGGTGGTTTTCCTGTAATGTGTTTAAGCCACTCCTATAATTTCCCTTTTGTAACACTTGTTACTGTGGAAATAATTTGTTCATGGTTTGTTCTGTAAGCTCCATGAGGGTGGGGACCATGGTTGGTTCAAATACAGTAGCTCAGACTTCCTGCTCCTGCCCCATGCTCAACCGCATGCCTGGCATAAATATATTCTGATGAGTACCAGCTGTGTCGAGTTATTGATTTCTCAGTCCTTGGGGGAGTCCAGGCAGAGATCAGGATTGCCAGAGTCCTAGGACCAGTCTCCTCCCACCTACAGTTGCTTCATCTGTTTACTCTAGTATGAAATAAAATCGTCCAAGTGTATTATGATGTTAAAAAAGAGTTTTAAAAAATTTATTGCTTGGATAGAAGAATAACTGAGTAGATGATGGATAGATGGATGTTCCAACCAGTAGGAAGTTATGTTGATCTACTGACTGGTGTAATAGACTGAGAGGAGTAGATAGGACCCATCACAGAACAGACACAAGGGCCACTAAGACAATTCAAAACAATATTGCGTTGATAACTTGCTAGGCAAGGGAAACAGATCCATTAGGGGAGATACTCTGGTTTCCCCAAATAGAAAAGAGAACCAGACCTAGCCTGAGAAAGAACTTTTGTCCAAGTAAGGTCTAAGTCTATGTGTCCATCTCTGATTGTATCAAGTGGACTGCAAACTTTATATTGCGATATGCTGTTATTTTTGTGTTGTGGACACTGAGGATGTAGTCCTCAGTTATGTCCAGGAGGGCTAAAAGACTCTGGGTCATTAGCAGGCAACATGACACCTGATTCTTGCAGGGCTAGACAGTTTTTCCATTACCTGTCACTGCAAAGTCCCTTCCTTATCAACTTCATGTCAGCAAAATGGCTAAATGGTGTTGGTTGAGGGGAGGTGATTCTCATTTGTTATTACCAATGAAAGTAAGAACAACAGAACATTGTTGCTCCATTTGTTGTTTTAGGATCCAACTTGGAAAAATGAATTGCAGGAGAATAAGTCAAAATTTCAGAGTTTTAACATTCAGGTAGAATCGGAGTGAAATAGAACAAACTGCTAATTCCTCCTACTCCACAATTCTCAATGCAAAATACCCTCGAAGAGCCATACATGGGCAAAATGGATTTCTTCTGATTTCTGAATGTCTTTTTTTTTTTTTTTTTTTTCTGGATGTCTTAAGATGTCTCTGCTATACGCTGGAAGCTTGGAGATAGCATCCCTTATCAGATGCATTAAAATTAGTTACTTAGGGTTATAAATACTTGTGTTTAGGTTTAGTGTTGGTATAAACCAGAGTTTGACTGAAATTTATTTGGTGGTGATGTAATTCATAAAGTAAATGAGGAGCAAAACCCCAATATATTACATAGGAGAAAACATCTTTCTCTTCTTGAGTGGGTTGCCATGGTGAGTGGTAGGAATGGCAGCAATGAGGTTTGGCGACAATCAGGAGAGATAGTATAATGTTGGGACTCTGAAAAATCTGAAATTATTCCTCTAGTGAGCTTTAGCTACCATGTACCCTGTTGAAATTCTTGGATTTTTTTTTTTTTTTTTTTTTTTTTTTTTTTGAGTCAAAGTTTGTCTCCACTGTGTTGATTAAAGGGCCACAGCTATGGCAGAAAATGGATTCTGGATTTCCAAATAGCAATGATAGAAATGAATAGATGAGGAATAGAATTGTAAACCCAACACGATCTCCTGTTGTTGCTTATATGAGCCAGGTACCCAACTTCGGGGTTCCCGGCCATTATTCCCCTTTCCCTTTCTGTGGGAATGCAGTGCTGATAGGTGGAGAGTAACCGAAAATCATGAAGACAGCTGCCCATCATCTCCTCATGGCAGGTCGGGAGAGAGGTGAATCTGCAACATACAGATAAAACCTGTCCAGGGAGAAACAATGTGGGATGAAGTATAATAAATAAAACACAAGGAGCAGCAAGAAAGAATGAATTCTAGGGGAAAAAACCCCAAAGACTCTCCAATGTGAGAATAAAATGAAAATGTCTTTGTAGAATGAGAGAAAACAAAGCAATTCAGAGAAAAAGTGGCCAAGGCAGAATTGAGCCCGCACTTCATAAATTCTTGTTATTATCTCACTTGATTCTTCTTGGAGCTCAAAGTGCTTTTAGAGGATCTGTCTGAAATTGTTTGTTAAGCAGTCTTTATGTAACCTCTTTATTTTATCTCCTGGGGGTCCTAAGCCACACACAAGGTAGACAAAGGGGAGGATTATTTATAATATTCACAAGAAAGTTGCTAAACTTGTTTACCTTTCATTTGCTTTTATGAAGTCTGTGGCTCCAACTGGGTATGGAGAAGGGGTTAAGGGCAGAGAAAGATCATGGTTCTTGTCTATTCATCCTGTTGCCCTTTTAATTTTTCATATGGTCCCTTCTACCATGAATGACTGAAATAATAGTACCACTCACTGGACAGGTTTATTCTGGAGAATAGTGAGTGTATGGTGAGGGTATATTGCCCAGAAAATAATTTCTTGGGTCTTTTTAGGTAACCCCCTAACTTACTGAAATGTAGTTTAATTCCCCACACTCAGCTTGATGGAGGAGTCTGGTGGTCTGTATCGTGAATAAGCACTGGAAATATTCCTAATGCAGGTAGTCTAGGAATTATACCTGAAGACCCGCTGGCATTGGCATGTTTCTGTGTTAGGTTCTGATGTTAGACACATATGGTTTGAATCTCTGTTCAGCTACCTTCTGAGCCTGAGTAAATTACTTGATCTCTTATTTCCCTTATGTAAAAAGGAGATGCTGCTGGTATTGATCCCATAGAGTTGTATTTAGTGAAATGATGCAGAAAAGATATTTAATGCAGTGTGATATAGAGTAAACCCTCAACATGTGATAGTCACCATATTTATTGTCAATGAGTTTGATGACCCTGTTCTTAGAGCAATTTTAGCCCTTTGGATAGAAGGAAGGAAAGGGAACTTGAACTAGCTTAGGAAAAGGGAAATGTTTTTGGCCAACATAACAAAGATTATCTGCTTGACCAAACTTGAGTTAGGCTCCTTGTACCTTTTCCTGGGCCCATCTATGTACTTACTTGTAAAATCTAGTGTTAGAACACTGCAAAATAAGTTTAGCAAGAATCTCCCATCCTCCATACCTGATCACCTTCAATATTTAATTGGGCTCCTCAACCTCTGTCATCCCCCAGATGATGTCTGTCCTTCCTGGCCCGTCTTGAATAAACAACCTGTTAGGTTGATTTAGCTTGATTCCCTTACCCTTGATATTTTCTCTTGGTATTTTTCCATTTGGTGATCCTCACACTGTTACTTGGCTATAAATTCTTTATTCAGAAATGGGCCCAGTTCTATATTGAGGCCTCTGTCCCCTATTGCAATAGTCCTGAACAAAATCTGTTTTTAATACTTTACTTTTTAGTTCTGTTTTTTCTTTGACATAACTTGTGGAAGTAGCAGGTGTAGAGGGGCCTTGAGCTCTAAATTCTCATTTCTCCTTTAATATCTTCTATGTATTATCATCTTCTGTTTCAGATGAGGCTTTTTCCCATGCAGGGGACTGAGAATGCTCTGTTCTCATAGCTTGTAGCTGGAGAGTAGGGGCAACTTTCCTACCAGCTCTAGCTAGAAAACCTAGTGGAAGGACCTATTGGCTGAGCTGAAATTATATGCCCGTCCCTGTACCAGGGTCAGTTATACCTGGTTCATGTTCTATACCCCCATCAGAAGGTTGGATGGGGGAGACTCATGCTGGGCAAAGACACCCCCCACCCCACTCTAGCCACTCACCACCTATGTTTTCTGCTTTGCTGCATCCCTGTAATTTTGCATCTATGATACAGATATAGCCCAAACAACAAAGGCTCATCAGCATTGGGGATGCAGCAAGATCTAGGCAGGTAGGGTTCCTGCCTTCAAGCAATTTCCAGTCTGGTAAGAAATGAACTTTCAGAATGAGGAGATGAAACACCGTGATGACTATACTCTCGACCCTCCTGCAATAGTAGGAACTGAGGAGACAGTATAGTAAAACCAGAAAAGAAGTCATCTGGAAATGAAAGTTAAGATGAAAACCTCAGAGGAGGTGAAAGGGCACCCTAGGCACACAAACTTTGAGATACTTCGAATGATGCTGACTCCTCCTCACCCCCCACCCCCAATCACAAGTGAAGAATATATTCTTCCAAGGAAATCCGTGGTCTAGATAGGTCTACCTTAGCTAATCAGACTACTTTGCATAATTTCCTCAGACATCCAGGGCACAAATTCCTCATTTCTGTATTTAAAAAGGGTGAGTTTATTTCCATTGTTCCAGTAAGAGGATCAGATCAGTAATATTAGTTAACTACTCACTAATCACTTAATATTTTAGGTGCTTTATGTTCATTTAATCTTCTCAACACGACCACTAGGTAGGTAATGTTTGTTATCTTCCTTACACAGATAAAGTAACTGGCACACAGAGACTGAGGGAGCATAGCATTTGTTGAATGCACATGATATGTAAGGCTCAGTGCTAAGTGATTTCCATAATGATCATTCATTGACTCCTCTTGATAATACTAAGAGAAGTATTTTTATAGCTAGCTTAAGGAGGAACCTAGCCTTGGATAAGTTAAGAATTTGAAGTTCTATAATGAGTACATGTCAGTCTAGTCTTGGACCTGGGACATCTGACTTGATCTTGTCTTAACCACTGAACTCAGGTCTGATTTCCAGATTAGCTTGCTGAGCAAGATCTTTGTGAAGTACATGCCTTGTCCTTAAAATTGTCTTGGAGAATGTTTTGCCCATCACAATCTTGTCGGAGGCAAGGAGTGCTATCTAGGCCTTTCCTCTCTTCCTATTTCTCCCATTCTACAAATCAAAGTTGTCCTGAGCTGCCCACATAGAAGTGACTACAAATATACAGCATTTCAAGCAATCGGTTTTATATTCAATCATTTAAAAAATGGTTCATGGTCTATGAACCAGGTACTGTTCTAGGCAATGAGAAATCCTAGTAGGTTCCCTCTGTAATTTCATACAGGTGGTTTCCTTCATAGCAGTGATGACAATTTTTAATGTTTACTCATTCACTTGTTTATTGGTCCTCATATTAGAATATAAGCCCCAGGAGACAGATCCATTTTCTGTTGTGTTAACTTCTATATCCCTAGAATTTAGGTCAATGCTAGATGTGTTTTAGGTGCTTATTGGTGATCATTTGAAATAATACATGAACAAATAACAAATGACTAATCACAAGTTTACTGGGTGGCAAGTAGGTTTTTCCTCTGTGTGAGTGTGTGTGTGTGTGTGTGTGTGTTTGTAGATTTGATGATTTTTTAAAACACGACTTTCTCCATTATGCTTTGTATATTTCATTCACCCATGACTTTTGGCATGGGGAGTAACTGAGCAGAGACCAGAAGGTTTAGTCTGGGATTATGGAAACTGATGCAGTGGTAGCATAGAGAGCCAGCATTAATCAGAAGTTACGGTCCAAAAAGTAACTGACCAAGGAGCCTGGGTATAGTTGTTGTTTTTTTTTTTTTTTTTTTTTTTTGCTAGGGCTCCAAAGTCCGTCCAGGGCAGAAAAAGTGTGGTTGCTTTCTTCTGCATGTAATTGACCATCACGTGTCAGGTATGGATCTCTCAGTTGGAAGAAGCAGTGGCCTGCCTTGGGTCATGTTCAATGAGAGCCAAAGAATTTAGAAAATCCCCTCTACACAACCTAGTCTCCAAACCTATTTATTTCCTTGCTGTAAGACTGGCAAATATTTCTCCTGCTTGGAGGCAAAAAGCTCAGAGGTTTCAGTAGACTGTGAGAGGGGGACAATCAAAATGCATTGGTTAAATAGTTAAAAAAAAAAGTTATCACTGATGGACTGCTGAAGACACTTTTTATATTATAGGCAGAGAGGGTCTGTTCAAGCATAAGATAGCATGCCAAGGACATTTTCTTTGTTGTTCACTTCGAAAGAATGCACAATGTGTGGAAAGCCCAGACAGGAGGCCAGCAACATTTTTCCATGAAGGGCCAGATAGTGATACTTTGAAATATTGTGGATTACACTGTCACAGTACTCATTTCTGCTGTTGCAGTGTAACAACAGCCATAGATAGCCTGGAAAGGAAGCAGCATGACTGCATTCCAATAAAAATTTTTTACAAAAACTGGTGTCAACCTCTGGCCTAAAATGGTGTTTTGGCATTTAACTTAAGATTCTAGAACCTGGAAACCTAAACCCTCTCCCTTCACCACACACACAGTAAATACACCATTTTGAAGTGGTAAATAAATACACCTTGTCAGAACCCCCCAGTTTGAGTTTTATAGATTTCAGCACACCTTAGCTACTTCAATCAGTGTCACATGAGCATGCTTTGAAAGTTAGATGTATCTAGCTTAAACTTTAAGAACTTAAAAAAAAAAGCCCACACATAAAAACCTTCAATTCTATCCCAGCGCTTCTCAGAAGCCAGCTTGGAGTTCTCTCTATTGAAAGATGCAGATCTCAGCTATAAAGGCCCAAGATCAAAGCTTGGAAGTAAATTCCCTTCAGAAAGGGCTCAGAGCTGCATTAAAAATTTCCAAGCTTCATCTGTATCACTCTCCCAGAAGAACTCACTGGCCTAGTGCCACCTTACCCCAGAGGCCAGCCTGGCCTTGGGCCATCCATCTCTGCTTGCTAAAGCCAGGCTCTACAAATCACACCGCTTCTCATTGACTTTCTGTCAGGGCAAAGTAACCAAAGCTCTTCTTTAAGCTGAGAGGTGTGGCATGCAGCTCCTTTTTGCCCATCTGCTAGAATGGGAATTCCCAGGTAAAGAGCACCCAAGAGGACACAAGCCCAGAGAGAATAAGCCTATGTGGTGTCCCTTCAGTGCTCCAGGCAATGTTAGACCTTTAGAATGACGAGGTGGATAAGACCTAGTTGGGATCCTCTGGTCTTAAGGTGTGCATGGAATTCTATGCTGTGAATCTTGGACAACAGTGTAAGGTACATCTGTACTTGGGTGAGCTGATTGTAGGAAGCCTTGGCATTAGCTCCATGCCCACTGGCCCATGCTACATTAGCTAAGCCCAAAAGGACTTCTACAAGATCAGGTTTAATTGAATGAAATATGTCATTGCTGCCTTCTCTACTAGGCTCACTTTTCCTCAGTGACTTCCACGGATCCCATTCTCTTCTTTATAGCTGGTAAGAGACTCTCTTCTCAGGAGGAGATATGAGTCAGAACTTGTAAAAGCATGGCTCTTCTGTTCTTTGTCTTGGAGAAATGCCATTCTTTCCTTACTTGAAGATACTTTGTCTATATTCTAATATTGGTTACAACAGCAATGGAGTACTTTGCCGGAATAGTTGACCATTTGTGTGCCAACTTACACTTCCTTCAGTTTCAAGGTGAAGTTTTCAAGTAGGTCTTTTTACCTAACAGTTTATTTTCTTGATCACATCTAATCTTTATAAAACAAATCCATAAGTTATTCCCTTCAAATGGACATATTCACCAAATTATATTTGCACATTGACCATCACACAGTTCTGCTGGGTATCTTGACAAGGAGGTGCATACTCTGTACACTGAACCCACTGTTGTGGTCTTCCCAAGTTGTCCCAATTCCTGCAATATATTTTTAAATACATTTATAAGGTTCTTACTAGGCTAATCTTTGACTTTGGCCTGAAATGTCTCCCATGGGTCAAACAGTGATATATGGACAGGTGTCATTCTCCAGTAACTCTGGTCACTTGAGTACATGAAGCCCATATGTAGTGGTTCTCCACAGCACCCTGTATTTTCCCAGCTCCAATGCGCATCCTGTTTGCTATCAGTCCCTGTTAACTTCTGTGACCTCATTGAACTGCAAGCTCTGTGAGGGCAGGGCCATGTCTTTTATGTTTGTTAGTATGTATGTTTCTGGGTAGCTCTACAGAAGTCTTGAGTTATTAGGATTAGTATCAGTGCTTGGTACATACCAGCACTGGAATTCATGGTCTGGGTGCTAATGTTCTTTGGTCTAGCTCTGGATTCAAAAACCTATCCAAATCTATAAAGAAATGACCAAACTCAACACCCAAAAATAAATAATCCAGTGAAGAAATGGGCAAAAGACATGAATAGACACTTTTCCAAACAAGACATCCAGATGGCTAACAGACACACGAAAAGATTTTCAACATCACTCATCATTAGGGAAATACAAATCAAAACCTCAAAGAGCTACTACCTCACACCAGTCAGAATGGCTAAAATTAACAACTCAGGCAATACCAGACATAAACAAGGATGTGGAGAAAGAGGAACCGTTTTGCACTGTTGGTAGTAATGCAAACTGGCGCAGCCACTTTGGAAAATAGTATGGAGGTTCTTCAAAAAATTTAAAATAGAACTACCTTATGACCCAGCAATTGCACTACTAGGTGTTTATCCAAAGGATACAAAAATGCTGATTTGAAGGGGCACATGCACTCCAAAATTTACAGCAGCATTATTGACAACAACCAAATTATGGAAAGAACTCAAATGTCCATTGACTGATGAATGGATAAAGAAGATGTACACACACACACACACACACACACACACACACACACACACACACACGACTACTACTTGGCAATGAAAAAGAATGAAATCTTGCCATTTGCAGCAACACGGATGGAACTAGAATGTATTATGCTAAGCAAAATAAGTCAGAGAAAGACAAATTACATGATTTCACTCATGTGGAATTTAAGAAACAAAACCGATGAACATAGGAGAAGGGAGAGAAGAAAAAACAGGAGGCAAATCTTAAAAGACTCTTAAATACAGAGAACAAACTGAGGGTATTGGAGGTGAGGAGGGTGGGAGAATGGGCTAGATTGGTGATGGGCATTAAGGAGGGCACTTGTTGGGGTGAGCACTGGGTGTTGTGTTAGATCTAAATCACTGGGTTCTACTCCTGAAACCAAGTCTGAAGTGTATGTTAATCATCTTGAGTTTAAATTAAAAAAATAACCAACAAAGACTATTAACTGTCCATCTATTGAACAGTGAGCTAGGTGCTAGGGATTCAACAATGATGAGATAGAATCTCTGCTGTCCCAGCTGAGTGTCTCATTACTCGATCCCTATAAGGCTAAATGGCATATTACTTAAGGGTGGGGAGTTCCACTGTTAGCCTAAGTTCAAATCCCTGCTATCCCACGTACAGCTCTTTGACCTTGGGCAAATCTCCCAACCCATTTGTGGCTCACTTTTCTAATCTATAAAAATTCAGTAATGAAGGCAACTATGTCATTGGGCTGTGGTTAGGATCACATGAATGAATATACATAACACTTTCACACAACACTTTCCCAAAGGTAAGTGAATTTGGCATGTTTAAAAGATTATTCACACTTAAAAAATGAGTGCTTGTTCCCTCAATGTTCTGCTGGAGCACAGTTGAACTAGCTCATTGAAGAATTATGCAATTTTAAGGTGTGTACTTTTATTTATTAGGGACCAGATCCTATGAAATTATGCAGTAATGTGTGGATCAAGGTTCAAACAATTTCTATCAACTGATGGAAAGGACCTCGAAGACTTACTGCCCCTTAGAACAATCTACTATGCATAGTGAACCTACTTAGGCATATATTTCTTGTCTATATGAGTCTCTTTTCCTCAGTCTTTGAACCATCCAGCTGCTTTCTTCATTAATGAGTTAAATTGTTGGCATATGCTCATTCTATATTTGTATGAGGGGTTTTATTTTTAACTTTTTGAAATTCTACTTTGGGAAATGTCATCTATTATGTGGATGGGTTATGATCAGTATTTTTTTTTTTTTTTAAGGCAGATGATGTAGTGGAAAGAGCTAGGTCCAGAAGATGTAGGTCTAAGGTTGAGCTTAACCACTTTTTAGTTTTCTTGGTCAAGTAATTCAACTTCAGTTTTTGTATACATATAATGGGAAGTATAGTTAGTTACCAAGGTTACCGGGCAGTTGTAACCTTTCACCGTAGCCTGCTAGAGGCCATCCTTTTGGACTGATGTTTGGCAAAATGATGTAATTATTTAGACAAATCATTCGTCTCCCCTGGGGCTGATCACAGCCCCTCAAAGCTGGGCTGCTTGCAGGCTACCTTTCACACAACTAGTTTTTAGCAGAATTCATCTCCTGATTCTGTGTGCCTTTTCTCTCTCCTCCTAAGGGCAATAGTAAAATCAGCACAAGCTGTGTTCATGCCTCAAAGGTCCAGTGTGCAAAGGGTTCTCTGTTTTATCATAGAGCATAAAAGTGTTACCATGTAATGACACTTTGCGCTCAGGCTTTATGTACTTTAAATGTATCATCTCATGTTGAATCATTGCCAGACTACATGAGACTAGCATTAACCTATTCATTTCACAGAAATAGAAACTGAGACTCAGAGCTGAGGTGACTAGCCTGTCGACACTCAGCTAAACAAGCAACTACAGCCTGGATTCCAAATCCTGTCTGACTGCATCCAGAGTATTTTCTTTCATTTGTGGAATAGTCAGGATGCACCAAGTACAACTGTGAGCCTGTGGAGGGTGCAAAGTGAATAAGGGAGGACCTTCTCTACTCCTTCTATCCTTTTACATATGAAAAATAATGATAGAAACTATTACCATTTAGTGGCTGCCATGAGCGAGGCATGCTACATACATAGTTTCATTGACTCCTTACCTCAGTCTGATGAGGTAGGTGGTCATGTTTCTGTTTATGGAGAGCAAAACGGCTTCCAGGAGAGGAAGCAACTTGCCTCAGGTAACACAGCTACTATGAGTCAAACTTTTGCCAGCGCATTTTATCATTTCTAGCCCTCTCCATGTTAGATACAAAAAGCTATCTGTATTAGATACAAAAAGATACCTAAAATAGTAAAGGGCAGCAGCATTCAACATTGTACAAAGGTTACAAGCACCCAGAGTGCTCTTGATGAGTGCAGCATGAGTTGCTGGGAAACTGCCCCAGTGGATTTAGTAAATGTTTATTAAGCATTTTCTGTTTGCCACATACTGAGTGAGTGGCTGGGGAAAGAGTGATGATGTGGCCCCTGAACTTGAGCAGCCCCTGGTCTAGTATGGGGGACAGATATATCAATAGAGAATTATAACACAGCATGGTGAGTGGTGTGCTGGAGGGTATGATGACAGCACAGAAATGTAGCTTGAATCAGGTGTGCTGGGGGTGTGGGTTCAGGTTTCCTCCCCAGTGCTGGACCCCAAACAAGTCTCTTATCTGTGCCATTTAGAAAGTATGTTTTCATAGTTAATCCTCCCTCTGATTTTCAAGGTGCACTGTCTGCTTCAGTAAACCTTTTGTATTTGACTTGAATATGTTGTCCCTAAATGAGTAGATTTCTTTCTAAATCCTTTCTTTTTTAACAAATGTTTTTAAGTTTGTTTTGAGAGCTAGACCATGAGTGTGAGTGGAGGAGGGGAAGAGAGAGAGGGTGACAGAGAATTTCAAGCAGGCCCTGCACTGTCAGTACAAAGCCTGATGCAGGATTTGAACTCCCAAACTGTGAGATCATGACCTGGGTCAAAGTTGGAGGCTTAACAACCGAGACACCTAGTGCCCCTTACCTCATCCTTTTAATGGCTGATTAATATTCATTGGGCATGTTGAACCAGATCCCCTTTTGATGCACATTTCAAATGTTCTTGGGTTTTGGCTCTTTTAAAAAAGACACTGCAGTGAATCAACCTGTACACACAAGTTTGTCCAGGAACAGATTGTATCTTTTGGACAGATTGCTAAAAGTGGAGTTTCCAAATGAAATGTTTATTTTAAATTGGGCTAGGCATTGCCCAGTTACTCTTCAAAAGGGTGGTGCTGAGTTAAGTTCCTATCAACAACTTGGGAAGGTGTCTGTTCCCTCTTACATTCTTTGAGAAGTTTTGATCAGCTTCTAGGACATACTGTTACAGTGGAAACATGAGTGTTTTGTCTGAAACTTTAGATACAGGTGAGATTCAGGAGGTTGTGAATTGATGGACATGAAAAACCAGCTGATGAGCACAAAGCAGTGGGAGTTCAAAGTTTTAGGACTGGAAACCTAGGTCTTCCAGAAGTAAGAATGCTCCTTTTATTTATTTATTTTTTTAATATCCCTGCAATACCGGGATACAGTTTGACCTGTTTTTAACTTTGTGCATTTGCTAATGACAGCTGGATACTTCAAGCCTGTGTTTCCTGGAAGGATCTGGCTAAATTCTCCCCATTTACTCTTTGTTTCTTCAAAGATTATGTCCACCCTCTGTACTAGGCCTGACCACCTCATGTTGTGGCTCTTTGCATGTCCACACACCTTGCCTGTGGGTCTTGAATGGGTGACCTTATCACTCCAGGAGGCAAACATACACTGTACTGATCTGCCAAGCTCAATATCCTTTTGCTTAAATGTTAGGTGGATTTATGTTATTGCTCTGGGAGGCAGTGATCCAGGGAGGAATTAGTGCTCTGAGAGGACTCTGGTCTTGTGAAAATGGCAACAGGAGATTGTGTGCACGTACTTGCCCAAAGCCAAAGATCGTGGTCTCATCCAGTCTTTCTCCTTTCTTCCCTTCCTCAACTCATTTGGTTATTTGAACCTTGTCTGCCTCTGAGCTTTATTCAGGATCCGGTAAGGGACGCCTGGATATAGGGCACTGGCAGCTCTTAACCTTAGTGACTCTCACTGGAGCAAGGAAAAGCCACACACAGATGCTCTTTGATCTGAGCTTTCATGCGGTTGGCAGTGTTGGAGCTCGTCAAAATGGGATCTTTTTGATCAGAGCTTTTCCTCCTGGAATTTCCTGAAAGGCACATTCAAAGTGTATCAGACAGTATCACATGTGAATTAAATCAATTTCCAGAAACAACAGTCTTTTAAAAAAAATTTTTAATGCATTTTTATTTTTGAGAGAGAGGGAGAGAGAGGACACAAGTGGGGGAGGGGCAGAGAGAGAGAGGGAGACACAGAATTCAAAGCAGGCTCCAGGCTCTGAGCTGTTAGCACAGAGCCTGATACAGGGCTTAAACTCACAGTCTGTGAGATGATGACCTGAACTTAAGTTGGATGCTTAACCTACTGAGCCACCCATGTGCCCCTTCAGTAACAACATTCTTAACCCAAATGGTTGCCTTTACCAGTAAGCTTTTTTACTCTGCTTCACAGGCATATCCTTAAGTGGTTACAATGAATTTAAAATTAGGGAGGTAGAGGTGATGGGTCAGTTAAAATGCTGATGGAATTGGAATTGAGGGGATTGGTTGGATTGTCTCAGATCCACCACCTGCTAATCATGTGTTTGGACACCTTACTTCATCAATTAGGGTCTAACTTTCTTCTTCTATGAAAGAGAACAATGATGCCTGTTTAGCTTAATCAGAAGATGCTAAGATGGGAAAACTGAGTTTCTAGTTGATAACTATAAGCTGGAAGGGTTTATTCCTCATTGGCATAAAGTGCACTAGGTGATTTACCTATACCACGTTAGCGAGTTCTTAGCACCAATCTCTGAGGAAAGCACAGCTATCTCTATTTTACCTCAGAGAGGTTAAGAGATGAAATCAAGGTCTAACAGCTGGTAAAATGGCAGTCAGGTTGTAAAGTGTAGGAAGAGACTGGTTGTGAGGGTCCACACTTATATCTGAGTACACGCTTGAAAACCAGACCCCTTAGGTGTCTCTAACCAAGTGGTTCTCAACTAGAGGTTACTGTGCCCTTCAAGGGACATTGGGCAATGTTCAGAGCAATTTCGGTTGTTGAAACTGGGGAAGTGGGTGCCAACTGGAGAAATGACCTCTAGTGGGTAGAGGTCAGAGATGCCATGAAACAGTGCAGAGCACCAGAATAGCTGCCACAACAAAGACTCCTCCACACCATGTCTGTAGCACTGAGGTTAAGAAACCCGTGTCTAACTCGGGAACTTCTGGCATTTCCTATAGAGAAGGTAGCCTATTCTTTCCCTGACCTTCTTGGTTTTCCTTCTAGTACTTGGCATCCTCAAGTACTCAAGTATGTAACTTATTGATTAGGTGTGTCTTTTATTACTGGTCTCCATTCGACATAATATAAACTTACCAAGGGCAAAAGTCTTGGTATTTTCACTGTTTGTCAAGTGCTTAGAACCTATGTGTTGTAGATGCACAACAAGTATTTGTTGAATGAACAATTGTGTACAAGGTTTTGCTCGTGGGAGCCACGTGGAGATCACCTAATACAGAGAATGGTGGCTGTAGACCTGGGTTCTAGAGTGAGGTGGTGTTGGTCAGGCTATGCTCCTGCCAGGGCCTCTTACTAAGGGCTGGACCGGAAATGTAGTCAGGTAGCTCAAAAGGTCTTTACGTGGCTTTCCAAATTGAGAGTTGCTGCATCTCAGTGCAGTGTGTCATGCTACCACGTATGGCCATGGTGCTCCTGTATCTCATTTCCTGGGCCTGTCCAGGCATGTGGTGATGATGTATTTTGTGGCAATTTAAACAAAGGCTCCTGAACTGTGCTGAGATATAGGAGCAAACTGGTGTTGTAGAGTGTTTGCCCTTGCAGGTAAATTGTATCATTGATCACGATCTTTGCTGCCCCTCTCGTGAAATGATCATATATCCCCATCAGGTTGATGTGTGATTTACTTTTGGTTAACACAATGTGAGCAGAAGCAAACTGTCATTGGTAAGCATGTGTGACGTGGGTTACTTCCACCTGGAAGTGTTAGAGTCTTTGTGTGATTCACACTTTGCACCCCCCCTTCCCCCCATGCCACGAAGCCAGCAATGTCTCAGGCCATCATTGCTTTGTTGCCCTCAGTATCCAAATAAAATATCCTGGAACAAAAGTAGTGCTAACTATTGATAGACAAGTAGCATGAGTGAGAAATAAATGTGTGTTGTGAGCCACTGAAATTTTGGGGATTGTCACTCGAGTGTAACCTGTTAGAACTGATGTAGCCCGTTGATACGTGTGAAAGGTGAAAATTTAAGAAACCTTTACTAGCTCGAATAAGTGTTCATGAAAGCCATCTAGTTCTTTCCTTCTTTCCACTGAGATATAGCAATTTGAGGAGAAGGAAAGTTCAAAGTTGGGAATGCTATTTTAAAACGTTGATGTGATTGTTTGCCTGGAAGACCCCATTAAGGGAGAAAGTTCCAGGTGTTCAGGGGACAGACTGGAAGCAGAATGCAACTTGCTGCCCAGTGTGGTTGCCTATAATATGCTAATGAGTGCCTCCAGAGGAGGAGTCCATCTTGGAATATGAGTGTTGGTATAATCCATGAAATGTTTCATCACTGTGGGCACTTGTCTGTCACTCTTTCTCTATCCATATGTAATTACTTAGGTTATTTTGAGGTCCAAAGTAACCCGATTAATTTTTGAGAAGAAAAATACATGAAATGAGACTTTTGCTTAGCCAAAACAATCTAAGTGGGTAGAAAGATGAACCATCTCAAAAAGATCTACTCCCTTAGAGAACATAATAGTTTATTGTATAACTATCTATTGTCTTCTAGACAGCAACTTCTAAATCTTTACCACTAGCTTTGACTCTCCCTTTTGGATCTGTTAAATATATTTCTGGTCCCTTGTATATATTTTTTGGAGGCCCTGATACCACCTCAATCTTGATGTTATATGAATCTGAACTTGTTGTTTTGCTTTCCAAATGTCCTTATTCCTTCACTTTCTTGGGGCTTGAAATTTAGAATCCTATAGGTAAGAAAAGGCCCTCCTGGGAGAACGAATAGCAAGAGCAAAGGCAGGGAAAGAGGGACCTTACAGAAAGCTTAGGAAATCATGAGCTACTGAGCATAGATTGATAGTATGAGCCTAATGGAAGATTTAAAGATGAATTGGTAGCTTGGGGTCAGATTGTGACAAGTGGGGCTGACAGGTGAGGACTGAATTCTGTGGTTGAAAGGAATCCATAGATATTATGAGACACTGGCCAGATAGGATTGCTTTCATTTTAGATGTTTATGGCACCAGTGTGGAGGACTGAGGGGAGGAGGGAGAGATCAGAGGTGGAGAGACCACGTAGGTAGTCACCTGGGAAATTCTGCTGAGAGATGGTCCGAACCTGAACTAGGGCAGAAGGAATATTCGCAGAAGGGCAAAGTTAGCTCTTGAACTCCCCAGAGAGTGGGGGTCAGGAGAGGAGAAGTTGGCTATGTCTTTTCTTTGCCCTCTGTGCACAATAAAATGCCTTTGCCACAGCAGCTATAGGGAATTGAGGCTGAGAGAACGCTCTGAAGTCCCTGAAGACTCCGTTATAAGGATGGCCAAGTGGGAATTGATGGCCTGAGCCAGAAATTTCCTTCAGAGCTGAAGAACAAGGGTCAACTGAGCTGAGCTCCAGGCCCCCATGTAGCCAGAGACCCCCTTCCTGCTCTCCCCACCTCTTGGTTATTTCTTAATTCTCTCTGGTCTTGTTCCATGAGGCTAACCCACAGAAACAGCTGCCCCCTTACACCTCCCCCTTCTTCTTCTTCTCTTAAAGGAAGAAAATTGTTTTAATACTGTTTGCAACCCATGCAGAAAAAGTATTTCCCAGCAGGTGTTTGTGAGTGCTAAGCAGGTTTTGCTGCTGTCCCCGCCACACATCACTTTAACAGCCACCCTGGCAACTTGCTTAGTCTATGAATTCTCCTCTCCCTTGCCGCTCGCGTTAAAGTAAGAGGGGAAAATAAAGATCATTAAGGGCCCCTTCCCTTGATTATTATTTTTTTAAAGGACATGATGTAATCTGGAGAAAAAGGAATAAGATGAAACTCTGGTATATCTAATATGCAAATCTGTACCTCCCTTCTTAGAAGTTCATGTCTAGGCATCTCAGGCAAGTCCAACCTGAAGCCTAGGAGGATCCTGAAGGGTAAGGATCACTAAGACAGTATTTGACTGGAAGTCGTGAAGACTCTTAGCAAAAGGGCTTTGAGGGGGATGTGAAGGGGTACCTGCAGTTACTACTGAGGTAAACCCCTCTTAGTATCAGGCCCACTAATACCTGCACAGACTTTCACAAATTCAGCTGTGTTTGTAAAATTGTTTACGAACTTAACAGGAGTGAAGTTCTTCTGGTTTGAAGAGATGGAGATTCCTAGAAGCCTAGCTCAGGAACAGAGACATGTGACCATAAAGGAAAGGGCTTTCGCAGGAATGCAGTCAAAGAAACCATGGTACAATCTGGCTTCTTGGAGACAGGAACCAGGTTAAAGACAGTTGTGGATATGTAGGCAGCAGGCGTGAATGGGTGTGTGCTCTGGTGGTGTACCACAAACTCCTCTCTTTTTCTGCATCTCTGCTGCTTTGAGTGTATCTCCTGCCTTCACTACTGGTGTTCCAAACCTACTACAGTTTTTCTCTCCTTCAGTTCTCTTCATGATTTTGGCTGCTGTATTATTTTTTCACCTAATGGTTTTTATCATCCTCCTTTTGTTCTCTGTTGCAAATTACTGACACTGGTCAGAAGGTTTCATTCTCCTGAGAATTCAGGGCCATCAACCAGCTCATGAGTTGGCTGTTGTGGGACATAAGTGTCACTATGGTCCAATCAGAGTCATTGGAAGATGGTGATTATGGTAGTAACACAGTGTGTGGCTGCTTCATCATTAAGGACTATGCACAGGGTAGTTTTCTTTAAATGGGCTTGCGGGCAGGAATAACACCATGACCCATAAGGGAAGCCTTATCTTGTGATGGTTAATTTTTTGTGTCAACTTGACTGAGCCCAGGTAGCTGGCAAGACAACAGTTGTGGGTGTGTCTGTGAGGCTGTTGTCCTCTAGATAACTGTTTGAATGAGACTGAGTAAAGCAGATGCTTTCACCTATGTGGGTAGGTGACACCCAATCCATTGAGGGGCTGATCAGAACAAAAGGAGTAGAAAGGCAAACTTGCTCTCTCACTTGAGTAGAGATCTCCATCTTCAGCCTTCAGACATCAGTGCTCCTGGTTTTCAGACTTTCATACTTGAGTCAGTACTTAAACCATTGGCCTGCAGTTCTCAGGCCTTCAGAATTGTATAGGATTACATCACTGGTCTTCATGGGTTTCCAGATGGCAGACAGCAAATCACAATACTTCTCAGCCTCTATAACTGAATGAACCAATTCCTATAATCAGTTTCCTCAGAGAGACCTATCTGTCTTCATCTGTATATCCCACTGGGTCTGTTTCTCTAGAGAACTTGACTACACTCCCTTAGGAGTTAATTAGAAAACACATAATGGCTAAATCTAAGTGGTATGCACTGTTTATGCTCAGGTGGTTTATGGGACATTTTGCTATGGTTGTAAGGAGCTTTGAAATTCATGGGACAGGGGTTATTATCCCTTCTGTAGAGACTTGGACTCTGGATGAGGGAAGTTAATGGCTTGCACGAAGTCCTAAAAGTAGGTCTTGAATATGAAGTCATCTTTGCAATTTGCCAACAGTATCTTCAACATGATATGGGAAGATCCTACCCTTAGCTAAGCTAAGATGATGTAGGGACCTCCAGGGAAAAGTTAGAAACTGACCACAGTTTCACTCTGGGTCCTAGCTCTAGTGTTCTGTTCCTATTTGAAATCTGCTGTGAGTTCAGAGAAGTCTTTGCATTTAGTAGATGTTTTCTCTCCCATATTAAGTATAGTAATAATTGCTACTTGGAAGAAAAAGTCGTATGCTTTCACACATTCTGAATGCTTTGTGTATAAAATGTCTCTGATTATTCAATTGTTCCTAGGGCTTCCCAGAAAAAAGGAATTTTTGGAAGGTCTGAGAGCTCTGCTTGTAGCCAACAAGACGTTAGCCTGTCCACTGGCCGTGATTGTTACAATTGGAGCTAACTTCATCTGCACCTGAGCCCTTGGGCTGGGTGACTCTTAGCTGCACAGTGCAATGGGAGGAGGCCTGGTCTTTTCTAGAGGGAGACCTTCTGTGTGAATAAACCTCAGTGATCACCTTGACATACAGGCCACCTAGAAATAGCAGGGGCCCTTGTTGGCAGAAGTGTATCTGGAGATGTTAGCAGAATTTTAAGTGATCAGAATGAAAGTTCTTAGGATGCTGTATCTTTGTTTAAAAATCACTGAAAGGATTCATTTTACAAATAATGCTTCATTGGATGCTGTACTTGAGAGCAAGATCCTAGGATCATAGGTCCCACAATGTGGCCTAGAGAATCAGAAGTGCTCTTGCTATTTAAGAAGATAAAGACACCTGGTACCCATCCCAGACTATAGCATGAGATGCTCTGGGGGTGGGATCCCAAATGTCTGCCTTCTCATCAGATTCCTGTACGATGTGATGTACATCAAGGTTTGAGTACCACAATCCTAATAGGTCCAAGATATTAAGAAACTGACAGATCAATCAAATAGCACCATTATACTGAAAGTGATTAACTGCAGCTTGGAAACAGAGTTTAATCCCTTCAAAAGGGAGAAAAGTGAAGTCAGAAAAAGGAAAAGACCTTAATAAGGATTAAAAACAGAAAGGTTATAGGGAGCAAGATTTTGGCTCAGCATGTCAGAAATTCATAATAACTAGAGTTATCCCCAGGTAGGATACTTTGGAATATAGTGATTTCCCCATCACTAGAGTGGTTTGAGGAAATCAGTCAGATTCTGCCTGATTTCCTACCTGCACCATGTGTCTTCTCTCCAGTTAGAGCTACTTTGCTACCAAGGGCGAGCACCACCCTTCATCAGACCCTGGACCAGTGGTTCTCAAAGAATCATTCCTAGACCAACAGCTTCAGCCTTACCCAGAAACTGGTTAGAAAGGCAGAATCTCAGGCTATACCCAGTCCTACTGAGTCAGATTGATTTAATTGTTCTCTAGATGAGGCCTAGGCATCAGGATTTTTAAAATCTCTCAGATGATCTCCTAATACTCAGAGTAGAGAACCACTGTGTTAGGGCAGTCATTCTCAAAATTGGATGTATATCAGAATATTCCCTGGAGAGCCTGTTGAAACACCGGTCTCTGGGCCTTCCCTCAGAGTTTTGGGTTTGCTGTGCCTGGGACGGGGCTGATTCCCAGGTGAGCATCACAGGGAACTGTGATCTCATCCTCTTGGATGGCTTTTTCTCTGGCCACAAGCAGCATTTCCCTACATACTTGATGATGTTCAGTACTCTGCTGAGTGATTAAAGGAAGCTTGGTACAGAACTTTGGGCTTTCTGCCCATGTGGTTCTTCCCTCTCTACTTCTGCTGCCTTGGCCTCCCCAGACTCTGCTCTGTCTCGACTTAGGGAGTCCATCGGGCTCTGCCTGGGTTGCCCTCTGTGAGCCCTTGCCTGGAAACAGTGCTAAGAGAATTAACTGAGGGAAACAACAGGGTTAGATTTACTTATTTTTCTATCTTTCAGGATTGCCCTCTCAGGATTGCCTGATGTTCAGGGTCTTCAAAACTGTTGTTTCATGTATCCTTGTTTCAAGCAGGAGGGTAAGTCCATCCTGTCTCTCCATCTGGGGCAGAAGCAGAATTCTCATTTACTTGAAAAGACAGCTCCCTTGGCTATTGGTGGAGACTGAACTGGAAGCAGGGTAGAAGTGAAAGCTTGGAGCTAAGTTAGGGGCCACCCTGTGGTAGTCCAGGTGGAGGGAGTTGGCTGTGACCCCCACCTCAGTAACAGCGGACAAGATGGACAGCAGAGGCATTCTGCTTTGGAGGTGTTGCTGCCAGTGGGGGATGCTTGTGTTCTTGCTTTGCAAACGTGCCTATTTCCCTGTTGTCTACCAATGGATTGAAGTTATGGTCTAGTATCACATTATAGACTTGACAGGGGCAGAGGTGATTCTCCCTCGTTCATAGTTAGAGAACCTAGCTTCCAGCGTAGATGCCTCGCACAAAGTAGGAATCTGTGAGCATTTGCTGCCGGTACAAATACTTCCTTATAATCATCTTCCTTGAATCTGACTGCCTTTCAGCCTCTCCATCTCTTTTTCTGTTACTTGCTCACAGATTCTCCATTTTAGCCACTTGTGTCTACCTTGCTTAGAACCCAGCAGCACTGACATTGCCTGGAGTTTGTTAAAAATTCAGAATCTCAGCTCCCACCCTGGACCTACTGAATTAGACCGTGCATCTTAAAGAGACACTGGTCTAGTTACTGTTCTTCCAGAGCCCATGATATTTGGCTTGTACTATGCAGCAAGGGCCTATAGAGAAAGATTACCCGGGTAATTTTTTTTACATGTATAACTTTAACCTCAACCATTTCTAATGTCTCCTAATATCAAATTCGACATAGGCTAGAACTCCATCCTAGTTCCTGCTTCTTACTTGAATATTCTCTGTACTCTCCCTGCCCTGTGAGTGGTTCCCATTTAAAGTCAGTATCTTTACAGATGGGTCTGTCAGTCTTTCGTTTCGTATGTCTATCTCTGTCTTTCAGCTAACATTTTAAGATTTCTCTTAGGATCCTAGGTCCACAGGGATTCTCTGAGCCCCAGAAATAATAAAAGTGGGAATAAATACGGCAACCCAGGAAGAAGAGAGCAAGGGACAATATTCTGTGGCATACAGGGAAGGTGGACGTCACAACCAATTAGAAGCAACAAGGTTCAAAAAGGAAAGGGCACCAACCTGAAAGGGCTCCATGCTCAGAGATTTGAAGATAAATGACTTTTTCACAATGGGTAATTAACTCTGGAGTGGGTTCCCAGAGGCAGCTGGGAAAGCTGATCGACAGTGACATAGCCTGGGAATCACTTTCACAGCTCTTTGCCTGTTTGGCTCGGGAAGAATAGAGAGGGAGGTTGTAGTGTAAGTCAGCCAGGGGACAACTGCCTGGCAAGGAGAAGGAACTTGAGGATGGGTGACTCTGGGCCAGGAAGTACATACCCTGCATACACCTTCAGTGATCTGAAGGGCTCACGTAGGGGAGCCTCCTTTCACCCTTCCATCTGTATTCATGGACTGTGGCTAGTAACAAAAATGCTTTCACTCTCACAGTTTTATTTGATGCAGTGACTGACATACGCAGCCATGGTAATAGTCTCACTGAAGCCTTATCCCTCCATTTTACCTTTTTAGTTTAAAAGATGAGGCAATTGTGGCTCAGGGAATTAAATGAATTGCCTCAGGGGTCTCAGTAGTGAGTCAGAAATAGAACCTAGGAATTGTGACATTTAGTCGTCTTCTCTCTCTACCTTGTTGTGTATTTATCTGTTGCTCTCTGCAGCGAGTAGTAAAAGTCTTGAGAAATAAGGCATTTTTTGGACTGGGTGGGGTACTGTGACCTCTGCATTTCTTTCTAACTGGAACATCTTGTATAAAGAGCAGGAACTTAACTGAGGACCATGGGGGAGGAAAAGGGAAAAATAGTTGGGAGGGAGGCAAACCATGAGAGACTCTTGAATACTGAGAACAAACTGAAGGCTGATAAGGCTGATGGGGGGGCAGGAGTGGGGAGAGGGCTGATGGACATGGAGGAGAGCAATAAACTGTGAAAGAAAATAAATAAATAAAAAATGAATGCACATGAGAAAAAAAAAGAGCAGGAATGTTCAGGACCCAAATTATAAGGCTGAGTAACATTCTGCTACTGTTGGTCATATGCCAGGCTCCGTGTTGAATGTTTTAGACCCTTTGTCATTTGATCCTAACGATGACGTAATGAAGGTGGTATTTTTATCTCCATTATACAAATAAATAGATTAAGGCAGGGAGAATTGTTTGCCCAAAGGTATAGATTTAAACCCAAGTCCCTCTGACTCTAGAGTCTGAGTTCTTCCTTATTCCTTAAACCAGCTCCCCAATAAGATGCAAATTGTGGTCTTAGGATCTGCTGAGGTCTCTAAACTGTTAGACATAAAAAGCTTGCCTTTGCATGCAAATGATTAGGCCAGATGTTTAGGTCAGATAACATTTTTGGTTTTGGCTTGGGTGCAACCTTTTTGGTAAAGGAAGCAGTGCATTGATCTACATCCAACCCAACCCATGCCCCCTCTCACACTCCCTCCAGCAACCCTCTTTTTGTTCTCTATATTTAAGAGTCTCTTATGTTTTGTCCCCCTTCCTGTTTTTATATTATTTTTGCTTCCCTTCCCTATGTTCATCTCTTTTGTATCTTAAATTCCACATATGAGCAAAGTCATGATATTTGCCTTTCTCTGACTAATTTCACTTAGCATAATGTACTCTAGTTCCATCTACATTGCTGCAGATGGCAAAATTTCATTCTTTTTGATTGCTGTCCATTGTACGTGGTGTGTGTGTATACATGCATATGTGCTAATGTATATGTGTATATATATGTGTGTGTGTGTGTATACACACATATACACACCATGTCTTCTTTATCCATTCATCAGTCAACTTTAGTTATTGTTGATAGCGCTGCTATAAACATTGGGGTGCATAAACCCCTTCAAAACAGCACACCTGTATCCTTTGGATAAATACCTAGTATAGGTAATCTATTTTTAACTTTTTTTTATTTATTTCTAGGAGAGAGAGAGAGACAGCTTGAGCAGAGGAGGGTCAGAGAGAGAGGGAGATACAGACTCTGAAACAGGCTCCAGGCTCTAAGCTGGCAGTCAGCACAGAGCCCAACACGGGGCTCGAACCCACGAACCGTGAGATCATGACCTTAGTGAAAGTCAGACGCTTAACCGACTAAGCCACCCAGGCGCCCCTATTTTTAATTTTTTTGAGGAACCTTCATACTGTTTTCCAGAGTAGCTGCATCAGTTTGCATTCCCATCAGCAGTGCAAAAAGGTTCCTCTTTCTCCACATCCTTGGCAATGTTGTTGCCTGAGTTGTTCATTTTAGCTATTCTGACAGTAGTGAGGTGGTGTCTCATTGTGGTTTTGATTTGTATATCCCTGATGATGAGTGATGTTGAGCATCTTTTCATGTGTCTGTTAGCCATCTGGATGTCTTCTTTGGAAAAGTGTCTGTTCATGTCTTTTGCCTATTTCTTCACTGGATTATTTGTTTATTGGGTTTTGAGTTTGATAAGTTCTTTATAGATTTTGGACACTAACCTTTTATCTGGTGTGTCATATGCAAATATCTTCTTCCATTCTGTTGGCTGCCTTTTATCAAGGATTCTGATGGCTTTCTGACTTATATTTAGGTCTTTCATCCATTTTGAGTTTATTTTTTTTGTATGGTGTAAGAAAGTGGTCCAGGTTCATTTTTATGCATGTTGCTGTCCAGTTTTCCCAGCACCATTTGCTGAAAAGACTGTATTCCATTGGATATTCTTTCCAGCTTCGTCAAAGATTACTTAGTTGACCATATGTTTGTGGGTCCATTTCTGTGTTCTCCTTTCTGTTCCACTGATCTGAGTGTCTGTTTTTGTGTCAGTACCATACTGTCTTGATGATTACAGCTTTATAATATATCTTGATGTCTTTTATTGTGATGCTTTTAGCTTTGTTTTTCTTTTTCATGATTTCTTTGGCTATTTGGGTTCTTTTCTGGTTCCATACAAATTTTAGGATTGTTTGTCCTAGCTCTGTGAAGAATTGTGGTGTTATTTTGATAGGGATTACACTGAATGTGTAGACTGCTTTGGGTAGTATGGACATTTTAACAATATTCTTCCAATCCATGAGCATGGAATATATTTCCATTTCTTTGTGTCTTCAATTTCTTTCATTAGCCTTCTATAGTTTTCAGTGTACAGATCTCTTACCTACTTAATTAGGTTTATTCCTAGGTATCTTATGACTTTTGGTGCACTTGTAAATGGGATTGATTCTTGGATTTCTCTTTCTGATGCTTTGTTATTGGTATATGGAAATGCAACAGATTTCTGTATGTTGATCTTCTATTCTGTGACTTTGCTGAATTCACATCTGAGTTTTACCCATTCAGTAAATCTCTTCTTGAGTGCCTTTTATGTGCTAGCACTGCAACCCCACCTAATCCATTGAACTTATCTGCACCATTTCCATTTCTGTGTATTAAGATACAATTAATGGAGTTATATCTGGGTTTCTGGAGGTCATGATTAAATGAAGGAGCCACATCTCTATTCAGTTGGAATATTTCCACAGTGAACCTGGTGGGTGCCCAGGACATTTCACATGGATTTACTAATTGGAAGATACAGGAATACAGTTGGGCCATGCCAGGTTAAGTACCTGGTGAGCAGGTATTACCTCTCTATTGGATTGGCTACTTAACAGGACCTTTTGTGAATTGTGGTGATTAGTCCACATCCATGGCCCTGTCTGTAAAGTGTCTTTATAGATTTCTCAGGAGTTAGATGGGATCTCTAAGGTAAAAAGAAACATTTCTACAGAAGATGGGTGTTTTTATTATAGAGTCAATAACTTTCAACCTAGATATGGATGAAGTTAATAAACCAAAGTTACTGCTTGTAAAACCAAGGCAGAGTGCAAACCAGATCACAAGGATACATTATAATCTATGTAAATCAACAGTTTATTCTCTCAAAAAAATTTTTTTAATCGAACAGTGTTGTCCTTCAGATTAAGTATGTGACTCTTAGAATCAGGACTGCCTTCTCTTTCTTGTGGTCTTTGCGCTTTCTGGTTTTGGTTTTAAGTTTCATGCTTTAGGCACTTCCTAGAATAATACCTATATCCTGGAGAAAACTCAGGGCTCTATTCAAAGGGAAGGCTAGTCCCCTTACCTTGAAAGTTGTATAAGATCATAACAGTCTGTAAAGTTGCTCAATTGGAAAACAAAGGAACTGAGCCTGTGAAAATCACCAGCTAATTAAATTCATGGAGACATAAATAACACCCCAACTTGAAACAGGGTATAAATCAGCAGTGTGACTTGGGTGTTGAAGAGAGTTTTCAGCAATTTTCTCTCTAAGGAGAAGCAGGCTGTATTGAACACATTCTAACATTCTTCTTCTTATCTGTCTTCTCAGCACATGTTACCAGATCCATGCCATTAAATTGTTATCTTTAAAATTGTTTGTTCACTTTTTCCTTTTTTTAAAATCTTTATTTTTTATTTTATTTATTTATTTATTTATTTTATACAGATAGTTTATTGTGAAGTTGGTTTCCATATAATACCCGGTGCTCATCCCTGCAAGTGCCCTCCTCCATGCCCATCACCCCCTTCCCCCCCAACACCCATGAGTCCTCAGTTTGTTCTCATCATTCAAGAGTCTCTCATGGTTTGCTTCTCTCCCTCTCCCCCACCATTTCTCCCCTTCTTCTCCCCCATGGTCCTCCGTCAAGTTCCTCCCAGTCCTCTTATACGTGCAAACATATGATATTTGTCCTTTTCTGATTGACTTATTTCGCTCAGCATAACACCCTCAAGGTCCATCCATGTTGCTACACATGGCCAGATTTCATTGTTTCTCATTGCCATGTAGTATTCCATGGTATAGATAAACCACATCTTCTTGATCCATTCATCTGTTGATGGACACTTAGGCTCTTTCCATGTTTTAGCTATTGTGGAGAGTGCTGCTATGAACATTGGGGTACATGTGCTCCTATGCCTCAGCATTTCTGTATCCCTTGGGTAAATTCCTAGCAGTGCTATTGCTGGGTCATAAGGGAGTTCTATTGTTAGTTTCCTGAGGAACCTCCACACTGTTTTCCAGAGGGGCTGTACCAGTTTACATTCCCACCAACAGTGTAGGAGGGTGCCCGTTTCTCCACATCCTCGCCAGCATCTAGAGTTCTCTGATTTGCTCATTTTAGCCACTCTGACTGGCGTGAGGTGGTATCTCAGTGTGGTTTTGATTTGTATTTCCCTGATGAGGAGGGATGCTGAGCATCGTTTCATGTGTCTGTTGGCCATCTGGATGTCCTCTTTGGAGAAGTGTCTGTTCATGTCTTCTGCCCATTTCTTCACTGGGTTGTTTGTTTTTCGGGCGTGTAGTTTGGTGAGTTCCTTATAGATTCTGGATATTAACCCTTTATCTGATATGTCATTTGCAACTATCTTTTCCCATTCCGTTGGTTGCCTATTAATTTTCTGGGTTGTTTCCTTGGCTGTGCAGAAGCTTTTAATCTTGATGAGGTCCCAACAGTTTATTTTTGCTCTTGATTCCCTTGCTTTTGGGGATGTGTCAAGTAAGAAGTTGCTGCGGTGGAGGTCAAGGAGGTTGTTTCCTGCTTTCTCCTCTAGGGTGTTGATAGTTTCCTGTCTCACGTTCAGGTCCTTTATCCATTTTGAGTTGATTTTTGTGCATGGTGTGAGAAAATGATCTAGTTTCATTCTTCTGCATGTTGCTGTCCAGTTCTCCCAACACCATCTGTTAAAAAGGCTGTCTTTTTTCCATTGGATATTCTTTCCTGCTTTGTCAAAGATCAGTTGGCTGTATACTTTTGGGTCCACTTCTGAGTTCTCAATTCTGTTCCATTGGTCTATGTGTCTGTTTTTGTGCCAATACCATACTGTCTTGATGATGACAGCTTTGTAGTAGAGGCTAAAGTCTGGGATGGTGATACCTCCCGTTTTGGTTTTATTTTTCAGGATTACTTTGGCTATTCGGGGTCTTTTGTGGTTCCATACAAATTTTTGGATAGTTTGTTCTAGTTTGGAGAAGTATGCTGGTGCAATTTTGATTGGAATTGCATTGAATGTGTAGATTGCTTTGGTTAGTAATGACATCTTAACTATATTTATTCTTCCTATCCATGAGCAGGCTTCTTGAAGTCAAAGGCCACCTATGTCCGGTCACTGCAGATTCTCTAGCAATGGGTTTTCTGGGTACTGTTCCAGATTGGATGCTTTACTCACTGATGTTCCTCTTTAGTAGACAGGAAGGGAGGGACACACTAGTTTGAGTCAGGATGAGAATAAGGTAGGGATGGAGGTAGGTTTTGAAGTACGTGAAAACCCACCTTCCTTCTCGCTGGCTTTAAGGGAAAAGCTGAACGAAGCCAGACCCTTGCCTCATCCCTTTCACACCTGATATGGAATTCTCCTCTGGCCTTTTTGAATATTACTTTCCTAGTTCAATGGCCAGCATTTGGCTCTGAAAGTGGATATGTACTTTTATTCAGAGGATTACCCATACACTCATTTCGTGCTGCATGTTGCCTTCGAGATTTTTGTCAGTACGTGCTTTTTCATTATCAACTACCTCCACTGTGATGGATGTGTGACCTAGTCTCTTGCAACATGAATTTTGCTCTGCTTTCAATGGCACCTGACAAAGAAGCGACAGGAAGGTCTCCATTTGCTCTAGTGAGGTATTTCCAGCCAGTAGATCATTATCTCTTTTGGGGTGGAGGAAGAATAGCAGCTTTGTGATTGAGGAAAGACTTTTCTACTCCATTGACACTGGAAGCTTTGGCATTTAGTGACTATGAGGCTACCTTTGCTGTAGCCAAATGTCATGTTTGTGCGTGGGGACCTTCTCTCTCTTGTCTTACTCTTCCAATGCCTTTTTTTTCTTACTTGCTGCCAGCACAATTTGTTCTTGATGAGCTCTAGGACCCTGCCTTGGGCTCTCTCTCAACCCAATTAATTCTTCTTTTCCAATTAGACTGAGACCCTGAACTCTGGCCCGTTCCATAATAGGGCTTAAAGAACACAGTTTTCCATATGGGATGAACTAGTGCCAATAAGGACCATGGAATCAGAGGTCTAAGCCATGAGTAGTTGACATCAGGGGATGTACCTCTCTGGGTAGGAGGCAGAGTTGGACATTTGGCATCTGAGGGGTACTGATGACCCTAAGTTCCAGGGAATGGGATAAAATAATGGGAATACAGACTTGGGAAGAACTGGATTTTGGGTAAGAAACCAAAGCATATATTGAGATAAAAGAAGGGTGAGAAGAATAATCAGGAACTGACATTTTGAAATGGGGATCTAAGGAATGGTTTTGTCATGAAGGAACTGGGAAAGAGCTGGAATAACTGGGCCATCAAAGCTCAGAGACCAACAGCTGACTTGATTCTTAACTAGGGAATGCAGGTATCAGAATTTCCACCATATCTCTGTATGTGAGTGGACATTCCTTCTTGAGGCTGGCATTGCTCTCAACTGAGATGGGGCTAAGGAACAGCAAGCCCAGCAATTTTGATATTGGAATTCTCTTTCCTGTCTGAGGCTTGCTCAGTGACTGATGTTTACTCAAACCCTGCTCTGCTCTCACTCACCAGTTTAGGGACCTTGTTGGTATTCCTAACCTCTGGATTCTCAAAATTTTAGCACACTTCCTGGTAAATAGTACATTAACAAATTTCTGCTGAATTAAATTGAAAATTTCTGTGTCACCCATTTCTTTGGGACCTCTAAACTTTGCACTCTACCTTCTACACTTGTTACTATTGTTAATTATCTTCTACCCCTCAAAGAGGCTGACCTTTTGGGAGAAGAGGTGCAGCGTTTGACTGTTTGGTATCAAGTATATCCTGAATTCTCTTGATTTGACCATACTGTTTTTCTTAAACCCCAAATCCTTCCTAACATTGTAAATAGAATGACTGAGGTGTAATGCAGCAATGAGCAACCTTCTTGAAGCAAAAATCTGCACAATGCCATGCCAATTCAGAGCTAGAGTGGAGAAGTGTATGGAGTTTGTGTGTAGCATAACTTACTAGTAGTAGTCTTTCTGGATGCATGATGTGTGCAAAACCCATAACATCTTGAATTGAGACTTTGACAAGTTATGGGTTTCAACTTTGGCTTTACACTGTTTTATATGATTTCCCCCAGATGTAGCCAACTTTTTGCATTAATAAAAACAATGTTCAAAATCAATAGTACTTAACATTTACTGCACACATTCTAGAATCCAGGCCATTTCACATGATGTCTCCTTTGACCTTGACAAAAATTCCTGTTAAAATCCAGTAGCCCCATTTTGCAAATAAGGAAATGGATTTAAGAGCTTAAAGTTGATGTTCTCAACCACTATGCTTGGAATATGCAATTGAGGAATGTGCCAGCTACTATTATATCTTGTGCATAAACAAAAGTAGGTTAAAGCATGGATTTTGTGGCACTCATGGGATCACTGGGAAGTCAGACCTTGTATTTATGAACTGATTATAAACATGATGTAAGATATGATGTAATGAACTTCTAAATTGAATGCAATTAAGTGCTAAAATGGATAGTATAGACTCAGTAGTTCTCAAAATGTGGTCCCCTGACCAGCAACATCAGCATCACCTGGGAACTTGTTAGGTATGCACATTCTCAGACCTATCGAAACTCAGAACACCTCAGACTCAGATTGTGGCTTCCGCTGCGTTTCATAAGCTTTTTAGGTGATTCTGACACACAGTAAAGTATGGGAACCACTGGTAGACCATAGGTGTTAAGAGCAGAGTGTGAGTTTTCTAGAGCTGCCATTAAAAAATTGCAATAAACAGGATAGCTTAAAACAACAGAAACTTCCTGTCTATGGCTTGGGAGACCAGAAGTCTGAAATAAAGGTGTTGGTAGAGTTAGTTCCTTCCAGAGGTTCTGAGGGAGAAACTGGTCTGTAGCTTCTGGTGGCTCATGCCAATCCTTGGGGTCCATTGACTTGTAGCTGCATCCTTCCATCCAATCTATGCATCTGTTTTCAAATGGTTGCTTCTCTCTGATTCTATGTCCCTTCCTTGTTGGACACCAGTCATTGGTCTTAGGGCCAACTCTGCTCCAGCATAACCTTATTTTAACTAATTAAATCTGCATACCTATTTTCAAACGCTGCATTCTGAGCTTCTAGGTAGACATGAATTTGGGGGGGAATAATTTGACTCATTATAGGTGGTTAAGATGAAGATAAAGTGGAACTCTAGAGGAAAGTTTTAGAAATGTTCTGTGTGGATGAAGTAAGTGAAATAATGGGACTTGCTGGGGGTCATTGTAGGAGTGAAAGATAGTGAGCAAGCATGGACTGGTTTGATGAAAGGAGCACCTGATACTGGGCCTGCAGTAGGTTGAAAATAAAACACATATGGATGTGGTAACACATTAACATTAAAAAACCTAGTAACCTATGTTTCTTTTATTCTTTAAATTAACCAAATGATTGAAAACTGTCAGTTGAGTTTATAGTAAAAATCATTCATGATATTCTAATAATTTCCATATTGTTTTTAATAATACAATTGTTGAGATCTTTAATTTGATCTATCACTAGCTAAATAATGCTCCAGTCTTGAGTCATGATTTGACATGGGGAACTGCATAAATCCTTGCAATGACTTTCCCATTAATGTGCATGGCGTTCAATCAGCTCAGCTTCTGCAGAACTCAAAGCAATTATATTCAAGATTTCCCAGCTGTTATAATACTGTCTGAAATTTTAAATACTCAATATCTCTATTATCAAACATGTCACAAAAAGTTTATTGAAACGCTATATTTGATTAGGTCAAGCCTCACCCTTCAGAGCAAGCAAGGAAAGACAACCCTGTTGCCTGAGGGTTCACATCTTGGCTCTGCCTCTTAAAATAGCCTTTCTGTGCCTCAGTTTATTTCTCTGTAAAATGGGGATAATCATTGTGGTATTTATGGCATTTAAGTAAGTTAATATGCTAATTAACATGACTCATGCTATGGATGTGGTAGCTATCATTTTTATGAAGAAAATTGTTAATGCTCATGATAGGTGAGAATTCAGAGGGTTTTAAACAGCTTATTCCATTAAATTGAGGTGAAATTCAATGGGGACAGTGTCAAGGGGGTCTACACCTAACATGCCACCTGGTCTAAACCACTCCTTTGAATCCTGTAGCCTCCATTCTGTTGCTGAAGCACCTAATAGAGCCACCTATACTGAGAGACCCCACAGTGCTTGGCCAGTATCTGGGATGAATCTTCTTATTACCAATCTGTCTGCTCTTCCATTTTTCCTTATTGGACCCAGAATATCTTATAGTTGAAGTCTTCCAGAAGACGCAGTCACCACTGGTAGCCACCTGATATTAACCTTGGGGAGATCAGGCTGGTGATGGATGGTCACAGCTTCAGAGTCTACATGGATATCACACCTTTATATAACAGGATGTCAGTAGCAAGTGCCAATGTCTAGGATGCCCTTTCTTCTGTTGAGGTCCTCAACTTCTCTGGCAAAGCCATGCAAGAAGCTGGAGTTTAGGGGGAATGATTGGCAGGAACACGGATGAACCAGAATTTATGCTTGCAGAGGCCTTAAACAGGTCCTAGAGGTCTCTGGATTATGCCAAACATTCAACTCCTAGGTTGGTGGATTGTAGAAGGTCAGGGAGTGTGAAATCTTGAGGAAGAGCTATTTGCCTAGCACAGACATGTTGCAGTATTTTAACAACTGGAGGAGATTGTCCTGAGTCCTGCTGAATCTCAGCCCTGGGCATGGAGAAGGTGTTACTATGCCAATAAAACAAAGCCAGTCTCTAAAGACCTTGAGTTCTAGACTATGGAGTTGGCCTTCATCCAGCAGACATCAGGGAATCATTGTTGGCAGCCCATCTCTGTCTTTGATTCAAGCAAAACAGAGTTCTAAGCCAGGACTTGATGGAGCTAAAAAAGATGTAGCTATTTTTCCAAGGAAGGCTTTTGCTTCACAACGTTCTTGTTTGGTGTTTGCTCTGTTTATCTTTTGGCACTAATCTTTTGGAGGTTAATAGGACTTCTAGAGAAATGAGAATGGATCACAATATTTAATCCTTCACAGATGTAAGTGTTTTCTTGATAATGAGTTGGAGTTTAACAAGTCATTAAAAATTCCCCAACGAATGCTTTGCTGGTGGCTTTTACTTTTTTTTTTTTAAGGAGGCTAGGCAAAAAGTAAGAATTATCTCTAATGTAAATACTTGCCTAGTTTTGGAGAGACAGAGTCAGTCTTGGTGCTATTCATTGTTCCTTGCATTAAAAATACTGGCTCATCTCTCTGACCCTCCCCTGCTCACGCTGTCTCTCTCTCTCTCTCCTAAAAATAAATAAGACATTAAAAAAAAATTTAAAAAAAAAATACTGGCTCATCATTTGGACATTGGATGTCAACGCAAACACAGAAGGTGCTTAATTGACATCAGCTCCCATTAGTCACTGCCTTTAGCTGTGCCCCTTTTATGGTAGCAGACTGCCAAGTTGGATGTGGGAAGAATTTATGAAGACTGTAATTCCCAAAAGTCTAAGGCAAGCTAGAAGTTTCTATTGGAAGTTACTTTTACCCCGACCTGTTCCATCAAATAGCTATGATGTTGAAAAGCAGAGGTTGTGCATATATTCCAGCAATGCAAAGCATAGTTCTCTGAATCAGTTATCCTTGGTTTGAATCTTGCCTTTTATGAGGGGAAACTAAGAGAAAACATTAGAATAATCCTTAATCTTTTTTTAAAAATATTTATTTTTTAAATTTACATCCAAGTTAGCATATAGTGCAAAAATGATTTCAGGAGTAGATTCCTTAATGCCCTTACCCATTTAGCCCATCCCCCCTCCAACCCATCCAGTAACCCTCTGTTTTCCATATTTAAGAGTCTCTTATATTTTGTCCCCGTCCCTGTCTTTATTTTTGCTTCCCTTCCCATATGTTCATCTGTTTTGTATCTTAAAGTCCTCATATGAGTGAAGTCATGTATTTGTCTTTCTCTGACTAATTTTGCTTAGCATAATACCCTCTAGTTCCATCAATGTAGTTGCAAATGGCAAGGTTTTATTTTTTTTGATTGCCAAGTAATACTCCATTGTATATATATATACACACCACATCTTCTTTATCCATTCATCCCTCGATGGACGTTTGGCCTCTTTCCATACTTTGGCTGTTGTTGATAGTGTTGCTATAAACATTGGGGTACATGTGCCCCTTTGAAACAGCACACCTGTATCACTTGGATAAATACCTAGTAGTGCAGTTGCTGGGTTGTAGGGTAGTTCTATTTTTAAAAATTATTTATTTATTTATTTACGTATTTATTTATTTTACTAATAGTTTATTGTTAAGTTGGTTTCCATATAACACCCAGTGCTCATCCCCACAAGTTCCCTCTTCCATGCCCATCTCCCCCCCCCCCCCATCAGTCCTCACCTTGAGGGTGTTAGGCTGAGTGAAATAAGTCAGGCAGAGAAGGACAAATGCCATATGTTTGCACGTATAGGAGGATTAGGGGGAACTTAACGGAGGACCATGGGGGAGAAGAAGGGAGGAAATAGTAGGGGAGGGGGAGAGAGGCAAACCATGAGAGACTCTTGAATGCTGAGAACAAACTGAAGGTAGTTCTATTTTTAATTTTTTTTTAAAAGACACATTTATTCAGCGTTGTGATCAGACTATTACATTTAGCAATCAACAGCATGGGTGCAAAAAAAAAAAAACTACATTAAAACCCTTTGTTGGAATGCTTTACACTTTCCACAGAAAAGAAACTAAAATAACCTGTTATACAATTAGTCACAAATACAGTCCTCGAGTTTTTTGCCCATAACATGAGTATTGTCTAAAACATGTCTTCTTTGTAGCAGTGAGGCCCTGCCACCACTGTGCTTGGCTGAGTTCACAAATCTGTTGTAACCTGTAGCTTCCCTGTCACTTCTCTCGCTCTCCTCTACTGCTAAGCTTTGTTTCTTGGCAGTAATTAAAACCTTCCGCCACTGCCATAGCTACTGCTGGAACCGCCATAGCCACCTTGGTTTCGTGGTTTGGCAAAGTATTGGCCTCCACCACCATAGGCGCCAGAGCTTCTGCCTCCAAAATTTCCTCCTTTCATGGGTCCAAAATTTGAAGACTTATTGTTTTAATTGCCAAAATCATTATAGCTTCCACCACCTCCAAAGTTGCTTCCACTACCACCGCCAAAGCCGCCTCCGCCTCCTTTGTTGTTATAGCTGTCATAGCTTCTATTTCCGTCATAGCCACTGCCCTGGTTTCCATAACCCTGTCCACCACTTCCATAGCCTCTGCTTCCTCCAGAGTAACCAGGGCCGCCGCCTCCATAACCACCATTGTTAGCAAATCTGTTATAGCCATCCCCACTGCCACCATATCCACCACCACCTCGACTGCCACCAAAGCCTCCACTCCCACTGAAGTTTCCTCCACTACCAAAGTTGTCATTCTCACCAAAACCACCTCTACGACCACCACCGAAGTTTCCAGAACCACTTCAACCTCTTTGGCTGGAGGAAGCACTAGACATCTCTTGTTTAGACAGAGCCTTCCTTACTTCACAGTTGTGACCATTCACAGTATGGTACTTTTGAATGACAATCTTGTCTACAGAGTCATGGTCATCAAACGTTACAAAAGCAAAGCCTCTCTTTTTGTCACTGCCTCGGTCAGTCATGATTTCAATCACTTCAGTTTTCCCATACTGTTCAAAATAATCTCTTAGATGATGCTCTTCAGTGTCTTCTTTAATGCCACCAACAAAAATCTTTTTCACAGGTGGGCACCAGGTCTTTGAGAATCTTCTCTTGAGACAGCCCTCTTTGGTTCTACAACTCCTCCATCCACCCTGTGTGGCCTTGCATTCATGGCAACGTCCACCTCCTCCATAGTGGCATAGGTGACAAACCCAAAGCCTCTGGAGCGCTTGGTGTTTGGATCTCTCATTACCACACACGCCGTAAGCGTTCCCCATTGCTCAAAATGGCTCCTCAGACTCTCATCGGTTGTTTCAAAGCTCAAACCTCCAATGAAAAGCTTCTGCAGCTGTTCAGGCTCTTTGGGAGACTCTGACTTAAACATGATGGTGGTGGGAGGGGAGACTTTAACAATGCTTACTCGGCGGTGTCCACGGGCAGAAAGCTATTTTTAATTTTTTGCGGAACCTCCATACTGTTTTCCAGAGTGGTGCACCAGTTTGCATTCCCAGAATAATCTTTAATCTTAAACAAATTCTCCACTTCTAGGGAGGCACAGCTAGTCAGTCTTGATGGTAATAACTGTGGCATCTCCTATGGCTTTGGGACCTTTGGTGAGTAATTTTAGCACCTTACCTGTCAGTTCCCCATCAGTAAATTGAGGATAAACATATTTGTCTTACAGAGATACTATGAGGATTTAAAAAATGATGATTAGCAAAAGTTTTTTTGTTGTGCTGGTGGTGGTTGTTTTGCTAGGGAGTCTTTCAAACAGTTAATACCCATTTTACAACTTAGGAATGGGTGTGTATGTGCATATGCAGTGCTATATCAGAGGCCAGTCAGGAGATAGCATTCAGTAGCTTGAACAAGACAGTTTAATAAAAAGAATTAACTGATACAGGAGGTTGGAGTAATAAGGGAGGGGCTAGTAAGAGTAAAGAAGACAGGAATATTAGATAAAAGAAACAGCTACTGTTCCAGGGATGAGATAGAGTATGTGAGGAGGAGATCCTCTCTACTTCAAGGTAGAGCCTCAGACTTTGTTGGAGAGGACCTGGCTGTGACTCATTGAGTGGCAGAGAAGTTGTATGGTCCTATACTGGCAGAGTGTGTTGGCAGTGTATTCTCTCTGGTGTAGGGGAAAGCTGTCACAGAGCGGGGTCTCCCTGGAGACTTTCTGATCTAAAATTTCGCGACTACGACTGACCACTGTATACTAAAGGTGGCTAATGTTCAGGAAGCTGCTTGCACTGCAGGAGCCGAGTGCTGGTGCATCTGTGCATGCTGTAAAAACCAGATGCTGGAGAAGCAGCTTGCACAGCAGGAGCCCGGCAAGGAGAAGCCAGCTGAGCCACAGAAACCTGTTCAGTGAACACACTGGAACCTGGAAGTAAAAGCCCTTCCTGCTCAAGTGTCTCTTCAGCTCCCTCCACTGACAAAGTATAACATCATGCCAGCTGGCAAAAGAAAATTTTTGAAAACCAACTTAATTTTCACAACGCAGGCAATAAAGGGTGATTTTTAGAGCAGAAAGGCAATGAATTGGTAAATGGTGTAAATGGTGAAGAAATAAATTCTTAATTCTGAGTATCTGTTGTGCTCAGTTTTGGCATGAGGGCTCTTTGAGTAATCAACAATAGTAATTAATACTCCACATCCCTTACTAAATATTTTCTTTTCCCTTTTGTGTTTAATTAAGCTTATGGTTTTAAGTAATCTCTTTGTAAGGTAATATGTGTTGGAGACTATTCATGTAATCCATCATGAGAATGAACCCCAACATTATGTTGAGTGCCACAGTTAATAAATTAAGCCAGGAAAAGAGGATTTTGTTTGTTTTGCTATCTTATATAATTAGCAAGGACATTGTTTTAGGACGAGCTTTGTTAGAGATACAGACAATAGGGTACTTATAGTCCACATGTATTTTTGTAATCTGATAATAACCTTTTAACTGAATGCGCCCTTTTGTATTTTACTTTTGCTTTGTTTTGAATGAATTAAAGGCATTAAGTACAAAGCAAATTAAATTTATTTTTGGACAATGTGGAGCCAGATAGGATTTTGAATGGAACTGTGATGTGATAGAAGAAGTTCTGTTGGAAGGTCAGCATGATATCTGCCTTATAGGTCTTAATAAGTAAGTGATGGGTACTTGGGCTATTGCTGATGTGGTTCTTCTGTGTGTCTGAGTGATGAGTGGCCACTCTCTGAGTGAGATCACAAAGAGCTCTGGCAGAAATAATCGGAAGCAAAACCAGCCTAGTTTATTTTTATGTTACTTATGTATTTATATTTATCAGCGTCAACTAAATGCAAATAGATGAAGGTGAAGCTCTAGTGGATTTCTTGGTTGAGACCCTGCCTTAAGCCTCTACATCTCATTAAACTTGTCTATTGGCCTAGGAGTAGAGGTAGGAAGAAAGGATGTGATTAATACCTGGAAATGAGGGGTGGGGGGCTATAGACAAATGCCAAATATGGTCAATGAGCAGTTGTGAGCATCTTTTATTCTCTCCTCTCTCAAGCAACTTTTAAAATGCTTCCAAATGAAGTGTTTGAAAAGAGAAACATCAGTGTGTGTTTATTTTCTATAAGTCTTTATTGAATGCCTCATGTTATGAGATACTGTGTAAGGTGCACAAGTGCAGATCCCTTAGCTTCTGGATTAGTTGGGAGTCTTTGAGGAATTCCAGGAGACACAGAGCCTGACTCCTGTCAAGGTGTATATGAAGGGTGTCATTATAGGTGCAATTGGTATCTGATTGTACCATTCCATACAAACAACTTCTCTATTGTCACCTGTGATTTCTTTGTGCTTAAATCCAAAGGATGACTGCCTGCCATTGTTTTTACTTCACTTCTCATCAGTCTCTCCTTGAAGTTCATTCTTTCCCTGGCTTGCATGGCATCACCCTCCCTGAGCATCTATATCTGGGCCTTCCGCTCTTCTGTCCTTCTGAAACTTTCTCCTATGTATCTTTGATTTTTATTCATCATTGCCTCCTCTGTCTTCATGTCCGAAACTTTATCTGGGTTAATTTAATAATCTATAGTGCCTGATGACCATTTACCTATAGATGATGATTCCCGAATTGAAAACTCAAGCTCAGGTTATTCTCTTGAATTTCAGATTCATTGGTCTACCTTTTGGAGAGTAAGACATCATGCTTTGAAAATCTCATAGGCATTTCATATTCTATTCATCCCAAACTATTTCTATTCCAGCTTTCCCCATCTCTGTAAATGGTCCTCCTATCCAAATAGTTGTCTAAGCCAGAAACTTGACTGTCACCCTTGACACTCGTCCCCCACTTGGACCTGGTCAGTGGCTAATCATATTGATTGTACCTCCTTCATAGGTTTCAAATAAGTCCACTTTCTATCCTCATGGAACTATATTAGTGGGCCTACCTTCATCTTTCATCTACTTGACTACAACAACTTGATTTCTTAATTCACATTCTTTGCAGAAAGCTTTCACCATATACAGATAGGATTGTGAACACCTCTGCAATTTTCCCAACTGCCCTCAGGTTCAAGTACTAGCTCATACAGATGGCACACACACCTCCTGTGCTTATTGGTTTCCTTTTCTAGTCTTTGTCACTACTCCAACACCTCTCTGAATTTTTTTCTCCAGCTATATTGAACCATATGATTTCCTTGAATACATCATTTTCTGTGCTGAAAACTGGTCCTTCACTTCTTCATTTGGATAATTCTTACTTCAAAGGATTTAACGTGGATATATGTATATCATTTCCTCCAGGAAATCTTGGCCCCATCAAGATTGGGGGATGGGATCACATACATGGATTCCATAAAAAGCTGTAATTAACCCTGTCTTATTCCTTACTACTTATTTTCTGTCCACCCCGCTCTCTGTTATTTCTATGATCCTATCCTTGTGCTTAGCAGAGTGTCTAGCATATAGATGCCTCTCAGTGATTATCTGCTTATATATGAATCAGCATTGCTATAAAGACCTTGGAATGTGTGGATGTGAGAGTTATAATCAGGCAGGACTTCATGTAGTCAGCAGTGTATCATCTGGTAATGAGGTCGTGAGGAGTTAATGGAATAGTCAGCAATGAGGAGAGAGCATTCTAGGTGGCAGAAATGACTTGAGCAATGGTGCAGAGGCAAAGAAGCCTGAGGCAAGATTAGAATATGCCCTGTCTAGAAGGGAAGAATAATACAAGATTCTAGAAAGGTAGGATTTGGTTAAGGCCTTGAGATCCAGGCCAGGAACCTGTTTAGGTAATCGGGATCTCATAAAAATGGAGTATATTTGTGAAATGGTCACAGAGGTGCTATAATATAATATTAAGCTGGTAGGCAGTGTTCAGGATGGATTAGAGGGGAGAGAGTTTGAAGAGAGAACATAGTTGGGAGGCTGCTATGTTGACTCTCTAGTGGAAATGAGTAGGAGGTAGGTAGGGTTGAGGCAAAGGGAATAGAAAAGTAGGGACAGATGTGAGATAAAGAAGTTTGGAGCAGAAACCCTATGTTTGAAGAGTGTAGGAAGGGCCTTGTGCTCAGAATAAAGTGGTAGAGTTGTTATAAAGACTTGAAATAAAATGTTAAAGCTTTAGAGCAGTTGCAGTTGGAACTATAACTTGGAGTCAAGATAAAGATGTCCATGTGGTCTGGCGAATAAGGAGATCCATGCATTGTTAAGAGCAGTGAGGACCCAGCTGAGCAGCTCAGCATGTACCAGTAGTAGGTCCAGCCAGGCAGATTTTCTCTCTCCTGCAGTATTCTTCTCCAAGAACATGAGAATTGGTAGGATTAAAAGGAAAAGGAGCAGGTCCTTTCTTCATGGACTTGGATGCTTATACAGTCCGTAAGGAATGATACTTTTCAGGTTGACTCAAGTAAAATATTTTTACACTTGGATAACTATGAAAATCGTGAAATTTCATCATTTACTCTTGTGACTAGCAGGGTACCTGTGGAGTAATAGAGATAATGGGTTTGTGAAGATAAATAGTAGAGCTGCTGTTGGAATTGAGGGCAGCATGGGGTTTGTGTCCAGTACCTGGACCACATCGCTTAGGATACTGTAAAATATGGCGGTTAGGGAACACATCTTCCATATGAGATCTAGGTTCTGTATTTGGAATTCCTTTTGTATCAGATGGTGTCCTCTGATATAACCAGCCTGCAGTGAGCTTTACCTATCCAGAGGATTCTCCCATCTCCAGGCAGGTGAGCAATGGTATGAAAAGTGGGTAGGACCACCTTCCTTGAGAGGTCTGTGGTGTGTGTCTTTGTCAGCTTCATTTGGGCCCAGAACCACCAGATTATATATCCCTGAAGGCTCAGTGTGATGCAATTCTTCCCTTTTTTGGACTAACTTTTCTAGACATTGTTGTGGTCTTGAGTACCATCTCCCGCTTGGGGTGTGAGAAGGAAGACTACCAACTGAAAGGGTCTATTTCCCTCTTAACCTAAAGAGTTGAAAACCTTCTAAATCATTCTACATTTGCCTTACATATCAAATCCTCCAAAGGACTAGTGGCTGCCAATTGCTATCTTTAAATGGAAGAAGAGTTGAACATTTTGTCATTGAATCCCCTATTTCAGCATCCTATTGTGCTTTATGTTGAATCTTGGTTCTAATAATTGTGTAACTATTAGCTTCTTGGGATCACAGATGTTGACTGTGATCTCTCAATAACTGTGATGCCTTCCTTAGGACTGAACTGGTTTATAGAATCTTGATGAAATTTAGTTGTTCTAATTTGCCTGCTGATACCAAAGGTCTGGGATGTTAGATCTCTAGCTCATCTCAAAGGAATGAGTACTGACTTTTAGATGGTTTATCTCATCCTCCACAAGGTGATGAATTTCAGTCCCAAGATGATTCAGTTTCTTCCCTTCACCATGTCAACACACATCCTACTGTGAGCTGAGGGGCAATTATTAGGATATACAAGAAAAAAAATACTATAAATGTAACCTTCCCTAATTTAGAGGCATTTGTCCTCAGGGAGTTTATCTAGTAGTTACTCTTTTGCTTTTGGGTTCCTCACATCTTAAATGATGTAGCCCAACTAGTAGTGTTAGAAAAGTGATTAGAGCTGGCTTCAGAATGGACTGGACCAAGAGTTTGAAGTGTCATCAGGACTGACAGATTTTTTAATTTCTATTTTCTTCTCCAGCACTGTTTCTGTGTTCATTTGATTCTTTACAATATAAAGTTTTTCTTCATGTAGTAAAGGGAAGTTCAGACTTTAATAAAACAAGGTTAGTTACCTTTGAGGAAAGAGGAAAGACCTGGTTCCCACTCTTGGTCCCACCCTCTCCCCTTCTGTATATAAATGTATCAGGGAAGGATTCTCCTTGGTCTCCATGACTGTTGCTTGGTCCAATCAAGGATCATGTGCCTAACCCCTCTGGCCATGGAGATAGGTATTTTGTAAGACAGGAGTAAGGGGAATCATAATGGGAAGACAAATAGCAGCCTTGGTGAAAAGCATAGCAATAGAAAGGAATATCCTTGCTTTGTTGTTTAAGATTTTACTGCTTCCTTACAGATTCATTTTTCTCCTAAAGAATATGTCAAATACACTTCATTCTGTCTAATTAAATGACTAGGGAAAGATAATAGTTTCAAAAGTGGAAAGGCTATCTAAAGCTGTCTTTCTATCTACCTTTCTCTCCCAGTCATCTACTCTGATTTTTAAACAAAACTGACTAACTTCTCCTTATAGGAAGACAGAGAAATTATTTTCTTCACATTATATTTGAGTGTCATGTACTTTTTTCTTAAGGGAATACTGCAGTGAAATATATCTTGTCTTCAAGGCAGAGGAATCACCCTAGGTGTCTAAATGGGAAGTTGTAGGATTGTAATCTTGCAGTCATGAATAGGAAGATGGCATTACCTGCTTTGAAACTGCTTCTTGGTTCACACTGGAGAAGAGAAAGTCCACACTGACTTCTCTCTCTTGGCTACGTGGACCAGAGATTGTGAAGTGGTTTAGGCAGATGATACATGAGTAATGTGACAGTTTCCAAGCCAGTGGAGGCACATGCGAGACTTGAAGACTGAAGGATTTGAAGGCCTTGTGTAAGTTCCATTCATAACTCTTGATTGTTTGATTTTGAGTGCTACCTTGTCATCCTGCACTTTGAAGAAACAGAAATTTAAAAATGACAATGTTTGCAATGCAATTTAAGATGTCAGGATGAGTATCACAATAAGACCTACTGTAACACAAAATTTTTGAAATGACTTGATTACAGTTGCTGGTATGTTACTTTGAGCAAACATTACTGAGTTAATGATAAAAGGTGATGATAGTTAATAATGATGATTTTGGTAGTTGGTATAGAAATTAGCATTTCTTTTACTCTCCTCTACCTTTTGAAGATATAGGCACTTTAACATGTATGATCCCTCTGAAGCCATGAGAATAAGCCTTTGGGACCTCCAGCCTCAGAGAACCCAACTGCTGAAATGTTCCTTCTTGCCTATAACCTACTCCCTAATCCTCAGTCAGTGACTGAGAGCAGCAGGGGCACTAAGAAGGTCCATTCCTTGGAGACCGTGATTCCCCTGATGGCCTTGGTGAACTTTCCTTACAAATGAACTACAGTTTAAGACTCTGATTCAACATTCATTTCTGTTCTTCTTTATTTGGGATCATACCTGCATTATAGTCTGATGGCTTTCCTAGGTCCCTCTCCATTTGTCTCAGAGGTATTTCCCAGAAATCGATTTTTTTCATACTGTGAAATAAAACAACAAATTTGCCATTTAAACATTTTTAAGTGCCCAGTTCTGTGACATTAGTTAAGTTTACAATTTGTTTAACCATGACCATTATTCCTAATTTTTTTTTCATTCTAAACAAACTCTTTACACTTGTTATCACATTCCCCACCTGAATAAATTTTTTATACATTTCTGTCTTGGCATCTATCTCTCAGAGGACTTTGACTAAAAATCCCATTTAATCTTCATAACAGTTGTTTATGGAAGAGACTGTCCTTTATTCCGGATGAGAGAACAGTGGCTCAGAGGTGTTAACGAACTTGAACCAAATCCTATAACCAGCAAATGTTTGAGTCAGAATTCAACTCAGAACTGTGTAACTCCAAGGTTTATGTTTTTAAACACTACCTTTTGATAATAATTGGTGCCAACATGAGCCTTAGAAAACCAAAGGTGACCACCCAAACCAAAGGGCCATAGTGAGGAGGAGGCAAATGGAGACAGTCAGGAGTATGTCCCCATGTATGACCTGACAGGTTCTGTCAAGACCTAAGCCTCGAGAAACAAAGTCCTCCTAACTCCACTTTGTACCAGCTTATACTGTACCTTCCTTACAGCTGTGGCTTACATTTTAGTGATATGATGCTAAGTCTTTCACTTATATTACTTCTTTTAGTCTGTGCAAGAACCATAGGATATATATCACTGGTTTTCCCATTTTATAGATCAAGAAATGGGTAAAGTGAACGATACCTGTTGATAGGAGAAAAATGACTTATTGGTGTTTATTGGAGTTGGAAGAGCAAGGAGAATTAGGGATATTTAATGAAATGAAATTTTATCTATCACTATAAATTAATAGTTATGGTTTAAACAATCTATGTCTAAAAAATACCAATAGTGCATAATGGCTCATATTGAAAAGCAATTTCCTATTCCACTCTTAGTCTTGGTCTTCAAAGATCACTTTGTCCCACATCTCGAAGACATTCAAAGTGTTATTAACACTGTCCTTTTTTCTTTCACGTTGTTTTTAGTGATTATACCTATAAAATCATAGCTTACTCCTTGAACCAACTCAGAGACCTCTGTAAAGAACTCTTTTCTTTCAGGGTCACAAATACTGTTGATTCGCATTGTGATGACTATGTTCTATAAAGTTGCCATAAAAATTGGAGTAGTGAAAACTGAGTTACTGTTTCTGGAGAAATAGAGGGTCAGGTTCCTGAGAGCTTCTGGTCACAACATTTCATCAACACATCAATACATAACCTTGTTTTATGCGTGGTCTTGTTTAGAGATGCCTTATTTAACAATATAGTTGATTCCAGCCAGACAGAGATCCAACAAAAAAAGAGAACTATAGGCCAATATCCTTGATGAATACGGATGCAAAAATTCTCAACAAGATCCTTGCAAATCGAATCCAGCAGCATATCAAAAGAATCATCCACCAAGATCAAGTGGGATTCATTCCTGGGTTACAGGGCTGGTTCAACATTCGCAAATCAATCAATGTGAT